>NC_057803.1:649414669-649749669 GCF_018294505.1 Triticum aestivum | reverse complement strand
CGCCGCGACTGGACTGACGTCCCGTGCGTGCCCACCGTGGCCACGCCTAGCACGCGCCCCTCCCCGTGCGTGCCCACCGTGGCCGCCTCCTCCCGCTGCTACCCCCGGACGCCTCCACCGCCCCGTCCGCTTTCGCCCCTGCCCCGCTTGCGGTTCCCGCAGTGGCTACCGCCGCTCGCCGTCCCACCTCCGCCCCTTGGTCACGGTTCGGCGAACACTCGCCGCGCCCTGGGTCTCCCTTCGGGCGCCCACGCCCGAGCGCCCGCACCGCTGCCCGTTTACCCGGGCCACTATGGCCTCTAAGCCAATGACGAAGGGGCCCCACGCCCCCAGAGAACGTGTCTGTTAAAAAAAGGAGTTAAAAAATATAAAAAAATAAATCAATAATAAATAATAATAATAATTAATTAATTGATTAACTAATTAATTAACTTAATTAATTCTGATTAACTTAGCTAATTAAGATTAATTAATCTAATGACTAATTAACCTAATTAACTACTGTTAATTAGCTAACAGAGTATGACAGTGGGGCCCACCCCCTATTAACACTAATTAGGTTAATTGAAATGTTTAATTAAAAATGTGTCACTGACCAGTGGGACCCACTGGTCAGGTTGACTAGTCAACCCTGTTGACTGCTGACGTCAGCATGACCTCATGCTGATGTCATAAATCCATTTTCGAATTAAATAAAATAATTAATTAAATTCCAGAAATTAATAAAATCTTTAGAAAAATCATATCTTTTAATCCGTAACTCGGATTAAATTATTTTCAACATGAAAGTTGCTCAGAACGATGAGACGAACCCGGATGCGCAGCCCGTTCGTCCGCCACGCGTCCCTAACCTATCGAACTCGCAACTTTCCCCCTTCGGCTCCTCTGCCCGAAAACGCGAAACACCGGGGATACTTTCCCGGATGTTTCCCTCCTTCATCGGTATCACCTCATACTACGTTAGGGCACCCCTAGCACCGATACTTATCATATCACGCATCGCTATGCATCTGTTTGCTTAAATATTTATTGTTTCTTCCCCGTCTTCTCTCGCTAGACACCGAGACCGACGCCGCTGCTACCCAGTACGACTACGGTGTTGACGACCCCTCTCTCTTGCCAGAGCAACCAGGCAAGCCCTCCCCTTGATCACCAGATATCGCCTATTCTTCTCTATACTGCTTGCATTAGAGTAGTGTAACATGTTACTGCTTTCTGTTAATCCTATTATGATGCATAGCCTGACATTGTTGCTACATCTGTTGATACCTTACCTGCAATCCTAAATACTTAGTATAGGATGCTAGTTTATCATCATTGGCCCTACATCCTTGTCAGTCTGCTTGCTATACTATTGGGCCGTGATCACTCGGGAGGTGATCACGGGTATATACTATACATACATTCATACTATACAGATGGTGACTAAAGTCGGGTCAGCTCGAGGAGTACCCGCAAGTGATTCTGATGAGGGGGCTGAAAGGACAGGTGGCTCTATCCCGGTAGAGGTGGGCCTGGGTTCCCGACGGCCCCCGACTGTTACTTTGTGGCGGAGCGGCAGGGCAGGTTGAGACCACCTAGGAGACAGGTGGGCCTGGCCCTGGTCGGCGTTCGCGGATACTTAACACGCTTAACGAGATCTTGGTATTTGATCTGAGTCTGGCCATTTGGTCTATACGCACTAACCATCTACGTGGGAGTAGTTATGGGTATCCCGGCGTCGTGGTATCAGCCCAAGCCTTCTTAACGTCAGCAACGGAGCGGCGCGCGCCGGATTGGACCGCGTAATGTGACTTCCTTTGTAATGGAGGTTGCTAGGTCTGCTTCCGGCCGCCCTCGCAACGTGTAGGTGT
Source organism: Triticum aestivum (assembly GCF_018294505.1). Taxonomy (NCBI): domain Eukaryota; kingdom Viridiplantae; phylum Streptophyta; class Magnoliopsida; order Poales; family Poaceae; genus Triticum; species Triticum aestivum. The sequence goes on along the minus strand of NC_057803.1, from coordinate 649,747,816 downwards.
GCAATGGGCGATGGGCCCAGACCCCTGCGCGCATAGGATTTAGACCGGCGGGCTGACCTCTCTGTTGTGCCTAGGTGGGGCTGCGACGTGTTGATCTTCCGAGGCCGGGCATGACCCAGGAAAGTGTGTCCGGCCAAATGGGATCGAGCGTGTTGGGTTATGTGGTGCACCCCTGCAGGGAAGTTAATCTATTCGAATAGCCGTGATCTTCGGTAACAGGATGACTTGGAGTTGTACCATGACCTTATGACAACTAGAACCGGATACTTAATAAAACACATCCTTCCAAGTTCCACAGACAACCCGGTGATCGCTTTTCCACAGGGCGACGAGGGGAGGATCGCCGGGTAGGATTATGCTATGCGATGCTACTTGGAGATGCTACTTGGAGATGCTACTTGGAGGACTTCAATCTACTCTCTTCTACATGCTGTGAGACGGAGGCTGCCAGAAGCGTAGTCTTTGATAGGACTAGCTATCCCCCTCTTATTCTGGCATTCTGCAATTCAGTCCACTGATATGGCCTCCTTACACATATACCCATGCATATGTAGTGTAGTTCCTTGCTTGCGAGTACTTTGGATGAGTACTCACGGTTGCTTTCTTCCCCCCTTTCCCCCTTTCCTTTATTTCTGGTTGTCGCAACCAGATGCTGGAGTCCAGGAGCCAGACGCCACCTTCGACGACGACTCCTACTACGCTGGAGGTGCCTACTACTACGTGCAGCCCGCTGACGACGACCAGGAGTAGTTTAGGAGGATCCCAGGCAGGAGGCATGCGCCTCTTTCGATTTGTATTCCAGTTTGTGCTAGCCTTCTTAAGGCAAACTTGTTTAACTTATGTTTGTACTCAGATATTGTTGCTTCCGCTGACTCGTCTATGATCGAGCATTTGTATTCGAGCCCTCGAGGCCCCTGGCTTGTATTATGATGCTTGTATGACTTATTTATGTTTTAGAGTTGTGTCGTGATATCTTCCCGTGAGTCCCTGATCTTGATCGTACACGTTTGCGTGCATGATTAGTGTACGATTGAATCGGGGGCGTCACAAGTTGGTATTAGAGCCGACTGCCTGTAGGAATCCCCCTTTCCAACTCCTTGGCCGAAGTTGAGTCTAGTCGTTGAAAACCTTTTACTAACATGGCTGTGTGGCTTACGGGCCCACGTCGCCATTGGGTGGTATTAGGATCTTTTACTCCTTGACCTTTACTCTGGGACTCTGATCTCTCCTCTATTCGGGTTAAATGAATTTTTCTAAATCTAACATTAGGATCTCGTTATCACTTTCACCCGGAGAGCCCCTTATTACTAATGATCGTCTGCTGCACCAGAAGACCCTGAAGATGCTCTCCGCTGTTAACTCGAGAACTTGTGTTCATCGCTTTTGCAATTCCCCTTCCACCGTAAACCCTTATGGATAACTACTTGCAGTTGTTATTCTTACATTCATCCCCAGTTGGTCTTGTTATTACAAGATACCCCGTAACACTCGTCGTTGTTTGATAATCCTTTGAGCTTACTGCCCTGCTGTTCTTTGTCACCTGAATACCCCTACAGTTAATTCTCGCACTTATCGAGTATCCGCTCATCCCCTAGTTGATCATGTGTTTCACAAAAGTCTTTGAAATATCATTCGATCTTCTGAAAATCCTCAGCAACCTATTGCTCTGGAATTTCTTGTTTGCTTTCATTATGATTAATCCCATAAGTTTGGTAATCTTATTGGCATCCATTGTCATTATCTTTTGAGTCCGTTGATTCAATATGTTGTGAATGCTTGCAATCCTCAATCAGATCCTAGAATTCATCCTTCCGGCTCAGACGCCATTTTTAAACATGAGCTGGGTCTCGACCAATCAAGTTGCCGTTGATTGTAACCCCCTATGTCTATTCGGCTATCCATCTATGATCAGAGCGTCTGCTTCTGATCCTTCGTTTTGGAAATCATAATTCCTTTGTTATCTAAGCATCAAATTATTTCGATGTTCTATAATCCGATGCATTTGCATTCTTTCTTCCTCTGATTGAGTACCGATACTCACATCAGTCCTGTTGTGGACCGCCATACCCATTGTCGGGTTATTATCCGACAGTGTCCTTCACAACCAAAATTCTTATGAGTTCTTTACCCGATATATAATGCCTTTGGTAAATGGTATCCTCTTGAAGCTTGTGGTATATGTTCCTAAGAAGCCCCGATGGTTTGAACCAATGCCTTCCCTAATATGTGCAAACCCGAAAGATTTCACGGGTCATACTTATTTGGTATTGCACCAGGCAAAACTTCCCACAACTAATGTCATTTTCGAAATACGAGAGGTCAATGTAAGGTTATGCATTGAGGAAGTGGGAGTCGACCTTGAACCTTTGTGTTCATGCCCATGGAAACAATGTAGATCGTATCATTAAAGCTTCTCTTCAAATAAATATTTCCTTGGTATAAGTTTATCTTATATCTAAGATCTGGCATTTTGCAATCGTTGTTCCGGCCATGTTCTCCTTTAAATACCATTTCTCGGACAAGTTGAAGTACTTGTCTTCTGCAGATCTTTGCACCTGTCCAACCTTTACTCTGATCTACCATCGAGTATTACACTCTGGTATCTCAAAAATATCATGGAACTGCATAACTTTTTATGGGTTCTTCGTCAACTGTTATTTCTCACCGATTCCAATTTTCCTAGGTTCTGGGTTGTCGTCAATCGAGAACACCGATATGTGCACCGAGTCTGCACTACGGTTCAATAACTCTAAGTAATCTTCGTTGCTTATGAGTTTATTAATCCTTCAAGTCACTCCTAGCCTGGCCGGCTATATCATTATCATGCTAAATTTTAACTGTGCTACCTGCTCTTTATTCCCAGAGCACAATTTTTTTTTTGACGATGGGCTAAGCTTACGTCGACTTTCCTCGTCATACCATGTTGCCTTGAACATCAAGCTTGATTCCGAGATAGTGTTATATCCGTGGTTTCAATAACTTTTCGCTCCATCCTTCCTCTTGCTTGATGTTGTCGATGAGCAATTATATCTTCATGAAACCTCTCGACAAAGGTGTCGTGATCATCATCAACATTTTGAGCTCTTCCAGGATATCAATCAATTTCATGATGTGAAATAGCATCCTTTGACCCCGATGATTTGAATTATCATCCACAACATTCTTGCATTCCCTCCAACACAAAACTTGTTCTTGTTTTGTGTTATACCTTGAGTTCCTGGTAATCCAACTTGTCGTATGTCCTATCTTGGAGTATTACCATCTTTTGTGACAAGAAGGTCGCGAGAATTGCTCCACCTCTTAGAAATTCTCGGTATGATGATACTTCTCACCATCACCATTCTTCCTTGGTCCCCGTGTTGTTTTTAACCAGGATACCAATATGCTACCGATGTTGTTTGAGTTCTGTACTTCTAGCAACCCTATTGCTTTGAAGTTAACGATCGACAGTTCGTCCTTAGACTGTTGGTTATTGAATCATCACTCTAACATTGAGCTTGCTGCCTAAGGACATACTTCGGGCACACCTTTCAACTAATGATTGATGGTGTATGTTTTCCTAGAGCATACAACATTATATCATTTGAACTGACAAATGTTATCCCCTTGTTCACATAATTGTGGAAATCCATCCTTTTGGAAATCTTGAGGAATTGTCACTGAGTCCATCAGCCACCTCATCGTCCTCTCCTTGGTTAAATGATGAACTCTTGTTTCGGAACTCGCTTCCATAGTTCATTTCCTTAAAATCTTACAATGTCAACTCGTCAATTGTGTTGCACCTTTTCTTCTCAGGCATCCCGAGTCTAAGGTATCTTGACACCAATCAGATTTGAATCTCAGTCAGATATGATGGTTGGAACATATTTTCAAGAGTTATAACATTGGTCCCTATATGCCCCGGTAAGGTGATGTCATGCCTAGCACACCGGACCAGAGGACCTAGTGTTATAGTTTCCTTTGTAACAAGGTTAATCATTTTTCCATGAGGAAACTGAATGCCTGTTTAATGAGTTTATCCTGATGGATCCTTTGTCTATCCAAAATCCGATTTTTGCTTGAAGACCATGTCAATGCTATCTCGAAGCATGTCTGTGGTACTCCGATTTTCAACAAGAACATTTAAAGCCCAATGCTAAATGCTTCTTGATCAATTATCCAAACACCGTTATATGGGTAATGTCATGAAAATTTCTCTTCCCTTTCCTAAAGGGGTTTTCTATGTTATATCCCGTCATGAATATCATGCGTTGCTTGCCCTTGGGAAGGATATACCCCCTGATATATGTGTTTAAACACATTTTCCTTTCCATTGTTCTGTTTAATCTGATAATCTTATTTTCCTTTCCATTGGTTGGTTTAACCTTTCTTGAGGTCTATATAATCTAAGCAGTATTATTCTCCTGCTTATGTAAACACCTCGGTGTACAACTCTGTCAGTAAGACCATGTTACTATTGTTGATGACATTTCAGTAACCACTGATGGACGAGAACTTTGCCTATTGGTCCGCCTCGTTTCAACGAGCAAGAAAATGGTTCTCCTTGTCCCTCACCTTGGTACCGATGTAGTTGCTGACATATAACTGACAGGCTAACCTCTGACACTTGCATGATCGTGCAAGACATCACCGCCTTCCTACTTTTAACCCACATGGTGGGCCCATAACCCACAGTTCCACAGGATCGAAACCTGACTCTCTTGTACAACCTGATGTCGAAGTTATTCCTCGTGCTTGACTTTGTATGTAATTCACGGGCCACTTGCCTGTTGATCTATTCTGGTATCAGACACAATACTTATTCCCGTTGCTCTGAACCCCTTTCGCACTCTGCTTCAGGCAATGAATGATTGCCTATCCGCTTGAAACTTCTTATTACACCGTCTTACTTTGCTCTCGATGTGTGTCATTTGTTCAACTCAAGAGATACTCATATGTTCATTCTTGGGATACCCCCAGATGAATTTCCCTTATAACATCCTATCATTGTAGAGCTGCCCCTTACCTATTCGTAAGTACGATGGAGTTCCCCGAAGAAAGGACGACAACTTCATCATGATGCTTTGGAATAAAGAATTGAAGACATCAACGAAAGGGATTAACTTCTTCAAGAAGATCCATTAGAATAACCAGGACTTTCCCCCTTACTCCCCTCTTAAATCTCGGGACGAGATTTCTTGTAGTGGAGGAGAATTGTGACGCCCGGATAAGCAAGCTACAGTAACCTCTGCTAATGACACCATGTCACCTCCGTTACTGTCGCTAATCTCGCGTTAGTTCAAAACGATTCGAATTCAAATTTGAATTTTTGGCAAACAAACAAAGTTTTCAAACTTTAAAACAAAATGTTCGGACCGTGTCAAATATTGCATAGATAATTATGGTGAAGTAAACACATTTTTAGAAAATGCATAAATATTTTAAATTGAATAAAACAGAAAGGAAAATAAATAAAAAGAAACAAATGAAAGGAAAACAAAACAAAACAAAAACAACAGACCCCCCCCCCGCTGGGCCAAGTGGCCCAGCTGGCCTCCGCCGCCCGAACGGGCCGGCCCAACCGGCCAAAGGCCCAATCGGCCAACCCCACTCCTCTCCTTATCCCCCCTGCAACCCTAGCCGCCACCCCACTCGTCCACTCCCCCCCCCACTCGCTCCTCCCACGTTCCCCTCTCTCCCTCGTCTGGATCGAGGTAGGGGAGCCAGATCCCGCGTCGCCGGCGTCGCCCGTCACCACCCCCTCCCCCTCGCCGGACGCCTCCTCGCCTCACCCCGAGTCGCCCCGACGCCCGTCCACGCGCCGCCCTCGATCTGGAGTTGGGACTCGGTCCCGACGCCACCACCGCTTGGAGTCCCCCCTCACCGGAATCACGTCGCCACACCGCTCGTCCCTGCCGCCCGTCGCCGGCGCTCCCCCACCGGACTGCCTCCTCTACGCCGTCGTCGTCGTCTTCCTCCTCAACCCCCTGCTGCCTAGACCCCACCATCCCACGGTGAGCTCCTGTGCCGAGCGCGCCACCCCTCCGTCCTGTGTCCGCCCCGCCCTCACTGTGGCCCTCGCGCCCCCTGGCCGTGCTCCGACCGGCTCCGGCCGCACCCATGGCCGTGCCCCCGCGCTCCCTCTCGTCCTCTCCCCGCACCCGCCGTACGCCCGATGCTACCCCGTGGCCGCGGCCTTCGCGCCGCGACTGGACCGACGTCCCGCGCGTGCCCACCGTGGCCGCGCCTAGCACGCGCCCCTCCCCGTGCGCGCCCACCGTGGCCGCCTCCCCCCGCTGCTACCCCCGGACGCCTCCACCGCCCCGTCCGCTTTTGCCCCTGCCCTGCTTGCGGTTCCCGCAGTGCCTGCCGCCGCTCGCCGTCCCACCTCCGCCCCTTGGTCACGGTCCGGCGAACACTCGCCGCGCCCTGGGTCTCCCTTCAGGCGCCCACGCCCGAGCGCCCGCACCGCTGCCCATTTACCCGGGACACTATGGCCTCTAAGCCAATGACGAAGGGGCCCACGCCCTCAGAGAACGTGTCTGTTAAAAAAAGGAGTTAAAAAATATAAAAAATAAATCAATAATAAATAATAAATAATAATTAATTAATTAACTAATTAATTAACTTAATTAATTCTGATTAACTTAGCTAATTAAGATTAATTAATCTAATGACTAATTAACCTAATTAACTACTGTTAATTAGCTAACAGAGTATGACAGTGGGGCCCACCCCTATTAACACTAATTAGGTTAATTAAAATGTTTAATTAAAAATGTGTCACTGACCAGTGGGACCCACTGGTCAGGTTGACCAGTCAACCCTGTTGACTGCTGACGTCAGCATGACCTCATGCTGATGTCATAAATCCATTTTCGAATTAAATAAAATAATTAATTAAATTCCAGAAATTAATAAATCTTTAGAAAATCATATCTTTTAATCCGTAACTCGGATTAAATTATTTTCAACATGAAAGTTGCTCAGAACGACGAGACGAACCCGGATGCGCAGCCTGTTCGTCCGCCACGCGTCCCTAACCTATCGAACTCGCAACTTTCCCCCTTCGGCTCCTTTGCCCGAAAATGCGAAACACCGGGGATACTTTCCCGGATGTTTCCCCCCTTCACCGGTATCACCTCATACTGCGTTAGGGCACCCCTAGCACCGATACTTATCATATCATGCATCGCTATGCATCTGTTTGCTTAAATATTTATTGTTTCTTCCCCGTCTTCTCTCGCTAGACACTGAGACCGACGCCGCTGCTACCCAGTACGACTACGGTGTTGACGACCCCTCTCTCTTGCCAGAGCAACCAGGCAAGCCCTCCCCTTGATCACCAGATATCGCCTATTCTTCTCTATACTACTTGCATTAGAGTAGTGTAGCATGTTACTGCTTTCCGTTAATCCTATTCTGATGCATAGCCTGAATTGTTGCTACATCTGTTGATACCTTACCTGCAATCCTAAATACTTAGTATAGGATGCTAGTTTATCATCATTGGCCCTACATCCTTGTCAGTCTGCTTGCTATACTATTGGGCCGTGATCACTCGGGAGGTGATCATGAGTATATACTATACATACATTCATACTATACAGATGATGACTAAAGTCGGGTCAGCTCGAGGAGTACCCGCAAGTGATTCTGATGAGGGGGCTGAAAGGACAGGTGGCTCCATCCCGGTAGAGGTGGGCCTGGGTTCCCGACGGCCCCCGACTGTTACTTTGTGGCGGAGCGGCAGGGCAGGTTGAGACCACCTAGGAGACAGGTGGGTCTGGCCCTGGTCGGCGTTCGCGGATACTTAACACGCTTAACGAGATCTTGGTATTTGATCTGAGTCTGGCCATTTGGTCTATACGCACTAACCATCTACGTGGGAGTAGTTATGGGTATCCCGGCGTCGTGGTATCAGCCGAAGCCTTCTTGACGTCAGCGACGGAGCGGCGCGCGCCGGATTGGGCCGCATAACGTGACTTCCTTTGTAATGGAGGTTGCTAGGTCTGCTTCCGGCCGCCCTCGCAACGTGCAGGTGTGCAATGGGCGATGGGCCCAGACCCCTGCGTGCATAGGATTTAGACCGGTGGGCTGACCTCTCTGTTGTGCCTAGGTGGGGCTGCGACGTGTTGATCTTCCGAGGCCGGGCATGACCCAGGAAAGTGTGTCCGGCCAAATGGGATCGAGCGTGTTGGGTTATGTGGTGCACCCCTGCAGGGAAGTTAATCTATTCGAATAGCCGTGATCTTCGGTAACAGGACGACTTGGAGTTGTACCTTGACCTTATGACAACTAGAACCGGATACTTAATAAAACACATCCTTCCAAGTTCCACAGACAACCCGGTGATCGCTTTTCCATAGGGCGACGAGGGGAGGATCGCGGGTAGGATTATGCTATGCGATGCTACTTGGAGATGCTACTTGGAGATGCTACTTGGAGGACTTCAATCTACTCTCTTCTACATGCTGCGAGACGGAGGCTGCCAGAAGCGTAGTCTTCGATAGGACTAGCTATCCCCCTCTTATTCTGGCATTCTGCAGTTCAGTCCACTAATATGGCCTCCTTACACATATACCCATGCATATGTAGTGTAGTTCCTTGCTTGCGAGTACTTTGGATGAGTACTCACGGTTGCTTTCTTCCCCCCTTTCCCCCTTTCCTTTCTTTCTGGTTGTCGCAACCAGATGCTGGAGTCCAGGAGCCAGACGCCACCTTCGACGACGACTCCTACTACGCTGGAGGTGCCTACTACTACGTGCAGCCCGCTGACGACGACCAGGAGTAGTTTAGGAGGATCCCAGGCAGGAGGCCTGCGCCTCTTTCGATTTGTATTCCAGTTTGTGCTAGCCTTCTTAAGGAAAACTTGTTTAACTTATGTCTGTACTCAGATATTGTTGCTTCCGCTGACTCGTCTATGATCGAGCATTTGTATTCGAGCCCTCGAGGCCCCTGGCTTGTATTATGATGCTTGTATGACTTATTTATGTTTTAGAGTTGTGTTGTGATATCTTCCCGTGAGTCCCTGATCTTGATCGTACACGTTTGCGTGCATGATTAGTGTACGATTGAATCGGGGGTGTCACAATAAACCAGTGCGGCTGCCCTTCGCTCGGCGAGGTGGGACTAAACGTAGCGCATAGCGGGTGGCAGCGCACGGGCATTAGTACCGGTTGGAGGCTCCAACCGGTACTAATGTGTTGCCCTTTAGTACCGGTTGGAGCCACCAACCGGTACTAAAGGCTCCCCCTATATATACTCCATGTACGAAAAATCAGTTATCGTCGCCACTTCGTTCCACTTCTCGCGCGAGACATCGATCTAGCAGACGCCGCCGCCGCCGCGCCACCGTGCCCTCGCCCTCGCCACCCCCGCCGCCCGTCATCGTCGTCGCCGCGCGCCCCCGCCGCCCGTCGTCGTCGCCGCCCCCGCCGCGCCCGTCTCGTCGCCATCCCCGGCCGCCGCCGGCCCGTCTTGTCGCCGTCCCCGGCCGCCGCCGCCCGTCTCGTCGCCGTCCCCGGCCCCCGCCGCCCGTCGTCGCTGCCCCCGCCACCCGTACGCGCCCGCCCCACTCCATACACACACACGCGCGCACACACACACACACACACACTACACACACACACACACACACTACACACACACACTACACACACACACACACACATACACTATCTAATTTATTTTTAGAATGTTAGAAATGTTATCATCGATGAATTAGAAATATGTTAATGTTTAGTTGAACTAGTTGAATTAATATATAGAACGAACTAGTTTATTTTTAGTAAATGCTTAGTTGAACTAATTGAATTAATATAACTAGTTTATTTTTAGTAAATGCTTAGTTGAACTAGTTGAATTGATATATATAACTAGTTTATTTTTAGTAAATGCTTAGTTGAACTAGTTGAATTAATATAATAACTAGTTTATTTTTAGTAAATATAATGCTTAGTTGAACTAGTTGAATTAATATATAGAACTAGTTTATTTTTAGTAAATGCTTAGTTGAACTAGTTGAATTAATATATAGAACTAGTTTATTTTTAGTAAATGCTTAGTTGAACTAATTGAATTAATATAACTAGTTTATTTTTAGTAAATGCTTAGTTGAACTAATTGTATTAATATAACTAGTTTATTTTTAGTAAATGCTTAGTTGAATTAATAAAAGTAGTTGAATTAATTGAATTAGTAAGTGTTTAGTTGAACTAGTTGAATTAATATATAGAACTAGTTTATTTTTAGTAAATGCTTACTTTGAACTAGTTGAATTAATATAACTAGTTTATTTTTAGTAAATGTTTAGTTGAACTAGTTGAATTAATATATAGAACTAGTTTATTTTTAGTAAGTGCTTACTTTGAACTAGTTGAATTAATATAACTAGTTTATTTTTAGTAAATGTTTAGTTGAACTAGTTGAATTGATATATAGAACTAGTTTATTTTTAGTAAATGCTTACTTTGAACTAGTTGAATTAATATAACTAGTTTATTTTTAGTAAATGTTTAGTTGAACTAGTTGAATTAATATATAGAACTAGTTTATTTTTAGTAAATGCTTAGTTGAACTAATTGAATTAATATAACTAGTTTATTTTTAGTAAATGCTTAGTTGAATTAATAGAAGTAGTTGAATTAATTGAATTAGTAAGTGTTTAATATTTCGCCTAATATGAACATAGGAAATGTCGTCTGACGACGAAAAAAAATTCATTATGTGCGAATACTGTGAAGACCAGCGCGGCCAATGCGACAGAAATTTCCTTGTTGATGGTAGGCGATTCAGCATCAAGCTGGATGAGACTTTCGAATTCGATACAGTAAGTCACAATGACAAGTCTGTTTTCGTAATTAAGCATGACTTATATATGCTTCATTTGCCTGACTTATAATTTTTAATTTTTACTATTCTACTAGCGCATCCCCTGCCATGCAAGAATTTTTGTCTTGGATAAGATAGGTTTCAAAGATATGGAAACTATGGAGGTAAAGAGAGCTTACCTGAAAACTGAGCATGATGGTTATACTTTCAACGTCAAAGTATACAATGCACACACGTACACCTATTTTGAATGCAAAACTTGGCAAGCACTATGCAAGGCTTATGCATTTGAGCCTGGTATGGTTATCACCTTTGATATTCGTCCGGAAGATGATATTGAAGGTAATAGAGACATATGGGTCGATGTGCAGACGCCTCCAGTTCTACCATTATGTGAGTTCTTCTCAACTATATTTTTATCTTTGATATTGCTTATTCAAAAATAACTGACAACTAATTTCTATTGACAGCTTATCTCCATTCAACCAAACATGTCCAGCGCTTGGTAGACAGGACCTACTACTGTCCCGGCGCTGAACTAAACTACGAGGAGATAAGTCATTATGTTTCATGGCTTGAGGATCTTCATACTGTCAAGACAAATTTTCTTCTTGCACTTAGAAATGTTAGTACTCAAAACGTGCGACCAATAGTGATGGTATTGAACTACGGTCACATCTATTTAGGAATGATGGTAAGATATTTACTATTTGTCCTCAGTGCATATTTTGCATACATTTTTTTTTGCTAAACTTTCATTGCTAACTATATTAATTAAGTACTATACAATGTTCTTCAACAGGGACTCCCGATGACAGTTGTGCCTCAGGGGATCGAGATTAAAGGTCAGATGTCAATTGTTAGCTTACAGCCAAGATATCCTGCATTGCACATGAATGCATTCAAGATTTCTAGAAGCGATGAATGCTTAATAGTGAAAGATTGGAGGAAAATTGTTAATGATCGTAGAGAAGTACTAGGAGGCAGCAATGAGAAGCGCAGCCCACGATTAGGAGACAGGTTCATCGGCATGCTCCAGTATGATCAATCAGGAGAGCTATACATGTTCTATGCTATTTTACCAGAGAGAGAGTAGCTAGCAGGAGTGATTTAGCTAGTTCTTCATGCTGCTCTTAATTAGTACTTGTCCTTTCATGTCCGTGTTCTTCATTCTGAACTTAAGTGATTTGCTTTTGTGGTGTTATATATGAACGCTTATATCATGACAATCATGTTGAACTCGATGATTGGTTCTACTAGAAATTCTATATATATATATATATATATATATATATATATATATATATATAGAATTTCTCATACTAAAAATGTTCTCGTCAATGTATAGAAATGTTCTCATACTAAAAAAAATAGGATGCCCTCATGCAGGGTATGAATAGATCTTACGATATAGGAAGGTTCTAATGAGCCTGTAAGTTCCTGTTTTGATCACCATGTTACAGCTGATGTTAGAATAACACCAAAGTGTATCATCAAATATGGAGTGACTCGATACTATCGTGGTCTATAGGAAGGTTCTGGTAGACAAAAAATAGGGTTCCCATATGCGGGTATGCATGGTTCGGACAATGTAAAATGGAGGCTCGTGTGTAATCTAACAATGTGGTGATACTTTGTACCGCTCTCCCCGTTGCTAAAAATCCTCTCTATCTATCTATCTATCTACTAAATCGTCACATGCATATGGTTTTGACCATGCGAAGAAGAATACTCGCCTATCCATATACATATGGTATTGACACGTCTCGTTCATGGCGAGCAAATGACATGACAAGGGGACGATTCGGTGCTACGGTATCAGTTGTCTATGACACCAACATACGTTTCTGGCATCGTTGTCCTCACGCATCTCAGAGGGGTAGCTCAATTGGTGTGCGCGAGGTTATAACACAATATAAAGGAGGTTTCTCCATCGGTGAGATGGTGGTGCTGTTTGGTTCTTTCGGGAGATGCCTAATCATGCACACGCGAGGCTGATTGGCAATGGAAAAAAAGGAGCAACTGTCCCGTGGGTGACGCGATGAGTTTACACCCCGTACTGCAAGGTTCCTTACGTGCAATAGAGGGTTCCCCCCATCGGAGTGGGTGGGGTTCCGACAATAAAGAAGGACGGTTCTCGCTCTCGAGATGGCGGGGACTGGTGGGGGCGCATGGGTGGGGTTCCGGCATCGCTGTCCCCGCAAATGTTCGTCACACATCTCAGAGGGGTAGCTCAAATTGGTGTGCGCGAGGGTATAACACAATATAAAGGAGGGTTCTCCATCGGTGAGATGGGGGTGTTGTTTGGTTCTTTTGGGAGATGCCTAATCACGCACACGCGAGGCTGATTGGGAATGGAAAGAAGGGGCAACTGTCCCGTGGGTGACCCGATGAGTTTACACCCCTGCCGCGAAGAAGAAGACTTGCATATTCATATACATATGGTTTTGACACGTCTCATTCATGACAAGAAAATGACATGACAGGGAGGCGATTCGGTGCTACGGGATCAAATGTCTATGAAACCAACATCTGAGAGAGGTAGCTCAATTTGTGTGCGCAAGGTTATAACACAATATAAAGGAGGGTCTCCATTCGGTGAGATGGTGGTGTTTGTTTGGTTCTTTTGGGAGATGCCTAATCATGCACACGCGAGCCTGATCGTGAATGGAAAATAAGGGGCAACTGTCCCATGGGTGACGCGATGAGTTTACACCCCTACTGCAAGGTTCCTTACCCACAACAGAGGGTTCCCCCCATCAGAGTGGGTGGGGTTCTGACAATAAAGAAGGACGGTTCTCGCTCTCGAGATGGCGGGGACTGGTGGGGGGGAGTGCATATAGGCGCATGGGTGGGGTTCCGGTATCGTTGTCCCCGCGAATGTTCCTCACGCTTCTCAGAGGGGTATCTCAATTGCTGTGCGCGAGGTTATAACACAATATAAATGAGGGTTCTCCATCGGTGAGATGGGGGTGTTGTTTGGTTCTTTTGGGAGATGTCTAATCATGCACACGCAAGGCTGATTGGGAATGAAAAAAAGGGGCAACTATCCTGTGGGTGTGACGTGATGAGTTTACACCCCTACTGCAAGGTTCCTTACACACAACAGAGGGTTCCCCCCATCGGAGTGGGTGGGGGTTCCGACAATGAAGAAGGACGGTTCTTGCTCTCGAGATGGCGGGGGACTAGGGGGTGGGAATGCATATAAGCGCGTGGGGGCTACATGGTTCCTTGCGCACAAAAAGAGGGTTCCCCCCCATTGGCGCGAGCGAGGTTCCGACAACAAAAAGGAGGGTTCTCTCTCTCGAGATGGCGGTTGCTCCCGGGGGGGGGGGGTATTGGAATGCATATAGGAGGTCTGGCGTCATATGCGTATGGTTTTGACCGTGCGGAGAAGAAGACTCGCTTATCCATATACATATGGTTTTGACACGTCTCGTCCATGACAAACAAATGACATGACAATGGGGTCGATTCAGTGCTACGGTATGAAATGTCTATGAAACCAACATCTATTTCTGGTATCGTTGTCCCTCGAATGTTCCTCACGCGTCTCAGAGGGGTTCCTCAATTGGTGTGCGTGAGGTTATAACGCAATAAAAAGGAGGGTTCTCCATCTTTGAGATGGGAGGGGGGGTGTCAACTCACTGCATCAAGAAATTACTTCTTCAAAAAATCTTGCACGCGCGTGATGTATGGAGTCTATTTTACCACCCCACGTATATAGATAGTTCAAAAAATCTTGCACGCGCGCGATGTATGGAGTCAAAAGAAGGTGCCCTCCAAGCAGTATGTGTGGTCATTGTAGTGCAAAACGGAGGTTCCTATGTATCGTTGCGGTGATACGTTGACGAGTGGTGTGCGGTGGAGAAAGGGTTCGCATGCACAGAAAGAAGGGCCCCCTCGTCGGGAATGAAAGGTTCTGACATTGTCATAGGACTGTTCGTGTGCACTACTGGTCAATCGCTCTCTCCCTCTTTCACCTCAACATCGGATATAATGCTAAACAGATGAGTAGGACGCTCGTGTATGGGTTGTTCTCACAATGCAAAATCAAGGTTCCACGTGACCTATCAATGCGGTCGATTGGGAGGGGGGGCATTCACCCATAAAATGGTTCCCAAACCTAACGATCGTGTGCACTTGAAATATAGCCGACCATCAGTGTTTAGATTATTTTATCAAATGAGACAGAACAGCCTGTTATACTTGACGTATCATAAAAGTTATTTGATCAAAGACATACAAGTTCTGAAGAAATAGCGTGCACAAAAAACATCAATCTGTTTTCCCTAGCTAAATCGGAGAATGGTATCAAAACACATTCAGTTAAATACTGCAATTTGCTTGCATCGAGCTTCTGATTCAAGGAAACAAGCATTGCATGGGTACACCTTGTAGTCGACGGCGATCCTGGGCTTGTCGGCGGGGCCAGGGATGACCTTAAAGGGCCACGGCTTCATATCCTACCTAATTGAAAACTGGAATTCAGAAGCCTAAAAACCATGGGAGCAAAGCAATGTATACAGAAATTGTTAAATATGCAGATAGATTCAGTGATCTGTTCTATAATACATATGGAAGATTACTGTTTGAAAATGCTAGAATAGTTTCTGCAATTCATATGGAAAATACATATGGAAATTGAATGCATGGCTTAATTCTACAATATCCACTGTTGGCATGTTCCAATTCATTCTATAATTTTGGGGAGTGCATGGCTTAATTCTATAATATAAAAAATGTGCAGACATATTAGTACACAGTAGTGTTGCCACTGTTGGTATTTATAATCCCCTCTAGATCACAACACGATTCTGTTAAAAAATCCTAGAGAATCAATATAGTATCTGGTGAAGGAATAAAAGGCAAACAGTAGGTATGTACTAGTAATCAACTAGACTGAATTGGAATGTCTGTACATATGACTATGACTGAATCTGATACATGATCAAACAGTAGGTATGTACTCCCTCCGTTCCTAAATATTTGTCTTTCTAGACATTTCAAATGACTACTACATACGGATGTATGTAGACATATTTTAGAGTGTAGATTCACTCATTTTGCTCCGTATGTAGTCACTTGTTGAAATACCTAGAAAGACAAGTATTTAGGAACGGAGGGAGTACTAATTAACTAGACAGTGCCCGAATGTCTGTACATATGACTATTACTGAATCTGAAACTGAAACATGCTTTCTGTTCAATCTGAAACTGCAGATGCTCTCTACTAATTTCACATATGGCCACTTGACAAAAAATTGAGTAAAAACATGAGCTGCTGCACTTTGAGGCCTACTGCTACAAGCTAGTATTAATTTCTAATTTTGTACGACAACACAAGATGAGCAGAGGGAGAGGATGGACCTAAGCTGCTGCTCATGTGATGAAGCTCCTCCTCCTCCTCCTAGGCGAGGACGATGGCTGCAATTGCTCAGCTTGTTCCCTCCAAATCGCTTGTCACTGCTAGACAGGAAGGATACACATACACGTTTTAGATCATTGTTTATCTCCACACGGCTCTACTTGAGTGAGAAACAATCTATATACTCTACTCAAATCCAATGAGTGTAAACGCTAGGGCAAAATTACTCCCTCCTTAATCAGTACAAGAACAAGACAGTGTAAAGTTTTTGAGAGAAAAATACATTTATAAGAAACAAGACAGTGAACAAGAACAAGACACGGTCTGTAGATTAGAAGAAGTGAGATGGGGATGAGGTGCTACCTGCTGCTGCTGCTGAACCATGGGAGGGGAGGAAGCAGAATGGTGGCCACGAGAGTGGAAGAGTAACCACACGTCGTGCACCTGCACGCCTGCCAAATCGAATCAAAAAGAACGAACAACATCAGCCTTACAAATCAAATCAAACCGAACGAACAGAGGCGTAGAGGGGGAAGAGACCACGTTGTGCACCTGCTTGGTCTGCTGGCGCGTGGCTGCGGGAGCCGTGGCGGATCTGGACCTGCTTGAGATGGTGGGTAGGTCGGAGCTCAGGGTGGGGACACGGTGATGGTGAAGGAGAGGTCGCCGGCGGCTGTGCCTTGAAGGGGACGGCGCACTCAGATGACAGGGGGCTAAGGATTACAGGGAGAGGGAAGCTGTAGCTGACGAGGGTGCGCCGCCGTGTGATCTTGCTGCCACCAGGATGTATCTGTTCCTCTCTCAGTGTCTCCCGGTCTCTCTCCTATGTGCGGACGAGTTTTACCAGAGGCAACATGCCCGCTCGTTTTTCCACGATGTTGGTCACGAGTCTGCTTTCCCACATATTGGCTGGCGCAGTGCTGGTGCCTGGTCACGGGTACGTCCCTGCTCCCATGTACTCCATGACGATGAAAAACGCTTGCCTGGGCACGACTGGCCGGCGCAGGGCTGGTACCGATGTCCATCCTGGAACCGTTCGGGAGGAAGGCGGGTGGTCCCTGCTGGACTGCGGCAGCCTAGTGCCTGCGCGGTGCTGCAGTCTTGCACGCAGCGTGGTCCATCCTTCCCTATAAAAGGAAATAAGCATCAAATGACATATAACATGAAAATGCAAAAGAGGTAAGAGGAGGGAACAGATCCCCACACGAACGAGCGCTTGTGATTGCAGCCGCGCCAGCGAAACTTTATATCTTTGCTTATATATATATATATATATATATATATATATATATATATATATATATATATATATATATAGGGAAAATGCATCCTACTACCGGGTGTAGTTACACCCATTTCTCATATACTACCATGTGGTAGTATATATTCTACTTTATTACTTTTAGTATGCTCATATATTATATCTAAGATACTCCAAAGCGAATTATGTGAAAAAATTGCATGTGAGTCCATGTTTTTATAATATTTGTGAAATACATACATATTTGTACGTAAAAAGGAGTATGCTCAAAATATACTACATATTACATAAAAAATAGTATATATACTACCTAAACATTATTACATACTACATACTACGCGTACATACTCTCCGATATGGTAGATACTACCTAGAACGTATGAAACAAAAGTGGGAGTAACTACACCCGGTAGTAGGAAAAATTTGTCCTATATATATATATATATATATATATATATATATATATATATATATATATATATATATATATATATATATATATATAACGTGTACAATGTGTAGTATCGTAAAATACCAGCAAACAAAAAAGAAATAAAATGGAAACACAAAATTAAATGAAAAAGAAATCATAAAACTAAAAAAACCCCAAACCTTATAGTACCGGTTGGTCTTATCAACCGGTACTAAAGAAAGGGTTCCAGGCCCCCGGAGCTGGCTCGTGCCACATGGTTGCCCTTTAGCACCGGTTCGTGCTGAACCGGTACTAGGGGGGGGGGGGGGCTTTAGTGACCACAATTTAGTGCCGATTATGTAACCGGCATTAAAGGGCCTTATGAACCGGTGCTATTGCCCGGTTCTGCACTAGTGATGTTAGCACCTTGGAAAAGGTTGAACAATCCAAACACAACATGTGTCGTGGATGTTTCCATTTAAAAGAGCAATAGTGGCACAACCATCGACAAAGTAAACTTTAAACATGAGCATGTGGAGCATGTCAGGTGTCGACACATATAATAGGCCATCACACTCGTAGCACACCTGGGACGAAGCAGGTGCGGAAGTGGCAGCGAAAACGAACGACCAAAGCCGACGGCTGTAGATAGATGTTCTGTTACTGTCCACATAGCCATGCTTTGATCGACTAAAAAAGTTGAGAAATGAGCGAGGGCGGATGGCCAACAATGACGGAGAAAGGAGCGGTCGAAATCTGGACGTCGTCACCACCTGTAACCATGGTAGAAGAGCACAGAGATGTCGTTCATGGACACGAGGTAGAGTATCTCGACGGTGGGCATGCTCATTCGACTTAACCAACATTTTTATGCTCCAAGTTGGTGAGTTTGTGTGGCAAAATTTAATATGATATAAAATCAATTCTGTACATATAGCACCAATCTCATGTTAAAATTAGTTTAGTGGGTAAAATGAAATATATATATATATATATATATATATATATATATATATATATATATATATATATATATATATAATTACTCCTTTGGAAAACATCTCTCCATTTCCGCATACACAACTTTGTTGCCGTCTCGATCGTTAGGTACAACCTCAGCTAGCTCCCATGGCATCCTCCTCCCCGACCTCCTCATCCTGGTCACCGGAGCATGCCAAGCCCACCCGCGTCCGATCTCCCCGCGACAGAGCCCACGACGGAGGCGACGAGGAGGAGGACGACGTCTCGCCCTGGCGGGACGCCTCGCGGGTGCGCAGTGTCGAAGCCCTGAGAGCCATCTGCAGGAAGTACTCCATCCCCGACGGCTTCACCCCTCTCCTCGCCGGCGACCGGTCGGCGCGCGCGCCGCCGCCGCCAGGGTCCATCTGCGTGTACATTGATGCGCTGGAGGCCGGGATGCGCCTGCCCCTCCACCCCTTCTTCGGCGTGGTGCTCGACCACTTTGGGATCGCCCCGGGCCAGCTCGCCCCCAACGGCTGGCGCGCCCTGGCGGGGTTCGTCGTGCTTATCGTTTGGCAATGCAACTCTCAATTGATTTGGGTGCATACACGCACGTATATATTTACAATGAGCAGCCCACGGCCTCGACTATACATGGTAACTAGGAGGCGGGGCAAGGTAGGAAATGATCCTACATATACATGCGATATACTGCCTATACAAAAGATATTCAACACCCCCCCGCAGTCGATACGTCATTAGTGACGCATAGACTGGACCGAAACTCCTCAAATGTAGTCGTCGGTAACCCCTTGATCATGACATCGGCGAACTGTTGAGCGGTGGGGACATGTAAGACCCGTATGTGTCCGAGAGCCACCTGCTCACGCACGAAATGAATGTCGAGCTCGATGTGTTTCGTGCGATGATGATGAACGGGGTTGGCGGAGAGGTAGACGGCAGAGACGTTGTCGCAGTAGACAACGGTAGCCTTGGCCACGCCAAGGTGCAACTCCTGAAGAAGCTGCCGTAGCCAGGAGCACTCTGCAACAGCATTAGCCACAGCGCGATATTCAGCCTCGGCACTCGACCTGGACACCGTGGGTTGTCGTTTAGACGACCACGAGATGAAGGAGGGCCCGAGGTAGACGCAGTAGCCAGAGGTGGAGCGCCGAGTGTCGGGGCAGCCGGCCCAGTCGGCATCGGAGTAGGCCACCAGATCCGTGGAGGAGGACGCCGTCAACGTGAGACCAAGACCCATAGTGCCGCGGATGTAACGGAGAATCCGCTTCACCAAGGACCAGTGAGAGTCACGGGGAGCGTGCATGTGGAGGCACACCTGCTGAACCGCGTACAGTAGGTCGGGACGAGTGAGCGTCAAGTACTGCAGGGCCCCAACAATGGACCGGTAAAAGGCGACATCCTGCGCCGGGGTGCCTTCAAGAGCGGAGACCTTAGCCTTCGTGTCGATAGGCATAGGTGCGGGCTTACAGTTAAGCATGCCGGCGCGCTCGAGTAACTCCTGGGCGTACTGCTGCTGATGAAGAAAGAACCCTTCCGCACGACGCACTACCTCGATCCCGAGGAAGTAGTGTAAAGGACCGAGGTCCTTCATCGCGAACTCGGTGCCGAGACGAGCCGTGAGCTGTCGGAGAAGCTCGGTCGTGGAAGCAGTCAGGATGATGTCGTCGACGTAGAGCAGCAGGTAAGCCGTCCCAATGGGGTGCTGGTAGACGAACAGAGAGGCATCCGAGCGGGTGGCCACGAAGCCAAGCTGCTGAAGGAAGGCAGCGATCCGCTGGTACCAAGCACGAGGAGCCTGCTTGAGCCCATAGAGTGAGCGCGAGAGCAGGCACACATGATCCGGCTGAGTGGCGTCGACGAAGCCGATGGGCTGCTGACAGTAGACCTGCTCGGCGAGATGGCCATGAAGGAATGCGTTGGAGATGTCCATCTGGTGGACGGGCCATGCGCGGGAGACCGCCAGCTGGAGGACAGTGCGGATAGTGCCCGGTTTGACAACCGGGGCGAAGGTGTCGGTGAAGTCCACGTTGAGTTTGGTCCGAATGGCGAGGGCGTCATCCCCGTCGCTGACCACCGTGTGGAAGAGATCCTTGGAGATGGTGAGGTAGAACCACCGGATGAGTATAGCATCGATGGTCGTCCACTCTACATCACCGAGCATGAGGCTGGAATCCACGGAACCGTCGACGTGATCATGGAGATGATACTCGCGGAACACGAGAGAGAAATAGGTCTTCCAGGCATAGTAGGTGGAGGTGGAGTAGTCAAGGCACACGGGGACACGGCGGTGGATGTCAAGATCGCGGATGAGCACGGGATCGGGGCCGGCGAAGGGGTTGGGGATGACGGAACCGGATGCGGAGGAGGCGGGTGAGGCCATGTCGATGTCGGGTGGGAGAGGGAAGGTGGTGGTGCGGCTGGAGGGGAAGCAGCGGCAGGGAGAAGATGCGGCGGCGGCGGCGGCGGTGATGCGGCGGCGGCAGCAGGAGCGGAAGCTATTTAGGAAGAGGATCGTGTGAGGAAAACTGATACCATATTGTTTGGCAATGCAACTCTCAATTGATTTGGATGCATACACACACGTATATATTTACAATGAGCAGCCCACGGCCTCGACTATACATGGTAACTAGGAGGCGGGGCAAGGTAGGAAATGATCCTACATATACATGCGATATACTGCCTATACAAAAGATATTCAACAGTGCTCTCCCACTTTGCCGGAGCGCCGCCGTCGCTGCCGGTGTTCCGGCACTTCTTCACGCTGTCTTCGTTCCCGCACAGGCTCTACTCCCTCCGCGGCAAAGACGCTGCCGGCGCCGGCCCGCTCTTCCGCCAGTTGAAGGGCACGGACGCGCGGTGGAGGAAGGAGTTCTTCTTCCTGTCGTCACCGGCAGCGTCGCCGTGGCAGTGCCCTGTTCAGTGGGGGAGGCCATTCAGGTCCGCCACGTCTGATCCGTCGCTCAACGGCCCGGAGAAGGCCGTGGCGGCGAGCCTGCTGCGCGCTCGCGGTGGTTCCCCGATCGATCTCACGGCGTATCTCCGCGACAGCAACTTGGCCGCGGCCAAGACCATCGTGGCACTATCACCGCCGCCGCCGACTCCTCAAGGTGAGCTACTCAAAGGAGCAGCGCGCTCGCCAGCGAGGGAGGCTACGGTGAAGAGCGAGCCGGACTGCGATGCGCCGTCGTGGTCCGGAAAAGAGAAGAAGCGGAAGCGGCCGGAGCACCATGCAACCGGCGAGAGCTCAGCGTCGGGGTACCTCTCTTTCCCGCCGGGGTTCTCCCCACATCACCGGAAGGCACGGACCACAACTAGGACTACGAGCAAACACGGGAAGCAACTCCACGGCGGCGACGACGGGGACACGAGCGGCTGGAAGGCGGCGAGGCAACTGCTGCAGGGCATCGTCACGCCGGAGCGGCAGCGCGAGCACGCGGCGTCCAGGCCGGCCGACGTCGTCGCCTCGAGCTACGTGTCGCTGCTCCAGGTGAGGTGAATTTACTTACGAATCATCCATGCGCTAGCTATGCATTCGATTCGAGCATGATTTGCTTGTTGATCTGGACTGATAGACTGACACACATGCATGCCGATGCCGGTCTTGACCGAGTCCTGTAGACGGCGAACGAGGTGGCCTTCTCGCTGGGTTACGCTCTGGAGCTCGAGGAGAGGCTGAGGGACGCCGACGAGCTGCGGGCGGAGCTGCGCAAGGTGAAGGCCGAGCTCGCCGAGACCAAGGCCAATGCCGTGGCGGCGGCGGCGCGGGAGTCCCGGGGGCCCAGGGCGCGCTGACGAAGAGCTCTTCTTGGATCCCATGCCTACACCATGTCTCCACGGTGATATGCACACACCATTTCATCAAATTATATTAGACTGATGGACCTACTTATTCATCTTTGAGCTGCGGATTGACATATTTAGGCTTGTTTGGATTGAATTTGAATTTTGTGTTGCGGGCAACACATTTGCTATCACTGGTAGCTTTGAGATTCGGATCGTATATTCTCAACCCATTCCTATGTACTAATACTTTCTATTCATGATTAGCTGCACTCTTTTAAATTAAATTTCCAAAATAATGTAAGTTTTCATTTTTGGCAAAACAATATATATTTTTGAAGAAAAAAATTACTTGCATATATAATTGATTCAAATAGGGTGTTTCTACCAAGTTCACTGTCTTCGAGACACATTAACATACTGGACTGCTACTCGTGGCTTTCTATAGGTGGGCACACCAGCTTGCTCAATGTATGCAGGCCACCCGGGAGGAACCCTAGCCGCCACCGCAGCAGTCCCCCTCTCCTCCTCTTCCTCCTCCCGCCGCCGCCGGAGGGTGTTGCCGGGAAAATCCCGCGCGGCGGCGACGGCGGCGGGGACGGCTCTCCTCCTCTCGCTCGGATGGCTCGGCACGGGGCGCTTCTCTCGCGGCGGGGGCTTGCGTGCGGCCGGGGGGTCGGTGGTGGATGCTGCCGGCGGGGCATGATGTGGCGGTGGTGGAGGCGTGTGGCCTGTGGTGGGAGGTTTGGTGCTGATGGCAGCCCAGGTTGCTCTAACTCCTTTTTGTGCGGATGCTCGAGGTGAGCGGTCGTGTCTTCGGAGCTTCTTGCTGGACCTGGCGGGGACGCTCGCCGTGACTAGCATGGGGATGGGGTGGTCTTGTGTTGCTGGAATCAAGCGCTGGCATCTGCGGAGACGACTAGGTTGGGGATGCTTCAGGCGAAAGCCTTGTGCCGACCTTGTCGGCAACGATGACGGCGACGCTTTTGGGCGTCGTTTCCCTTCTTGAAGGGTCATTGGGGAGCTGCTGCCACCTGCTCATTCGTGGGCTCCGGGCGAAAGCCTTAGATCCTTTATTAGTTCGGACAACGATGGCATCTCGATGTCGTTCCCCCCCTTGGGGGCGTTGTTTTTTGGAGCCACGAAATTCGATGTTGGTTGCTCGATGTCTGTGTAGCAGAGGTAGTTGGGTGGTTGGAATGCTCGGTAGTGGCGGTGGAAGTGGTCTGTGGCGGCAACTGGTGCCTTGGTCATCCTGGTGTTGTTGGTTGACCTCTCATGGGGGCTCTTGGCGACGGTGATGTCTCGGTGTTCGGTGCGCTTCGACGGCGCGTGAGGTTTTGTTGCTTTGCATAGTGCTCTGGCTCCCTCTATTTGTGATGGTGGCCATGGTGTGGCCTAGAGGAGGTGCAGGGGCTATCTCGGTGGAGCATTGACCTTCGGCACGGTCAATGGCTCTCTCTGTCGCGACGTGGCTAGGCAATGGGATACCCTTCGATGGCGATTGTGACTTCCTAGCTCTTCAAGGTGTGAGTGATCCAGGGCAGCGGGTGACTTCTTCTCTTCGTCTTCTCGGCAACGAATCTCCTTTCGACTGATCCATCAAAGCTAGCTCCTGCTCTTGTCGGTTAGCCTAGTGATGATGGGTGCTAAGTTCTTGGTGTCACCTATTGTCGTAGCTTGTTTCCTGGTTCTTCTCTGTTGTCCCTTATTCCTTCTTGTGTGTGTTGGGTGCTACACTTGTGCTCCACCCACCTACATCAGTACCGTTGCACTGCATATAGATTCGGATCGTTCGTGTTAAATGCGTCGTATTAAGTTCTGTATCGGTGAAGTGCTGCTTCAGAAACATCTCGTATATGCATGCTCTTTCGTACGAGCTGGTCCCACACGCGGCTCTCAACTGTACACATTTACTGCGACGCGGTAGGCGGTGGGCTGATATTTTTAAGAGCCTAGTCACTGTTCCTCTTCCCCGACCTCATTCCATTCCCCACTTTTCTTCTCCACCCCGATCTAAACATGGCGATCCAAAACTCTCCCTCGTACATCCAGCGCCATGTGTGCCTCTTCTTCTTCCTCCCAATCCTTGACCCCAATGCTACAGGAGCAGGCACCGCGACCTCTTATCAGGTGCGTCGCTAGTGCAACAATGGCGTCGTCCAGTGGTGGTCTCCGTGACCAAGAGGAACCCCGGGAAGCACTTCTACAAGTGCGAGCATCAATGGATGAGTAAATCTCGTTTTCCTCCTCTCATGCTGCATCCCATCTCGTTCAATCCTTCTTCATGTTTTTTGTTTTATCTAACGCAAGCTTCATTTCTATTTAATCCCCAATCTAGACTGGGAAGTGCGCTTTCTGGAAATGGGAAGCCGTGCACCTCGAGGTTCTTCGTGCAAAGAGGCCTAGGCTGTCCATCCTCCCTGGAATTGAGACCAATCGCAGTCAAGCAACATTAAAGTGGATCCTCGTCGTCGGCATCCTGAATCTTGCCGCAGTTCTCCACCTGTCTGAAGAACTACTGAAGGGCGGGAGCAGTAGCTGTCAGTACCCATTCGTAGCGTTAAATACCAGTTTAATTAGTAGCTAATTAACTACCCAGGAAGTATGATCGCTGATGTAAGCTTCTTTTCTACGTTTCACTTGTTCACTGAACCTATGTTGTCTTTAGTTAGCTGTTATGTACTACCTTTCGCAATGTATTGTCAGTTTTAGGATCAGCCTCGCCACAATTAGACGGATCCTCTTCATCAGCATCCTGAGCCTAGGAGGGATTCTCCATCTCTGTCTCAAAAACTACTGATGGACTGTCGTCCACTGCTGAAGCAGCCTTTAATTATTAGTTAATTAATCAACGAGGAATGATCATGATCTTATCCATTAGCATGTTCATGAGGTGTGCCTAACAGCTTTCATAGTCAGTGTTAGTCAGGTGGCAATGTTATCTTTGTTTAACTAATTATCAGCCAACTGTGGTTAATATTATTAATGATATGCGATCTGTGTGATACGTTAGTTTCAGTTCTTTTAAACGCGTGATTTATCAGTTTTCTTTCCCTGAAGTGTGCAAAGATTTATGTTATTACAACTGTGTGATATATGAGCCAACTTTTTTTTGTGATGTGTGATATGTGAGCTAACTCAGAAATAATCCTCTCGCGTCACAGACTATTCCATGCTTCTCAAGATCTATAACGCCAGGGTCACTTGCTCATTCAATGACAAGAATTTATCACCATGGAACCTGGTTCTCAAAAATCACTTCCATGGTTCACAGCAGGCTTCCTGTTCTTCTATGTCAGAAAAGTACATCTATCAATTAAAGATGGACCCACGCAGCTGGTATTACGCTGCTGTATTCTGAGCGTATCTATCACTGATTAATGATTTCAACATTTAATGCCAAGATCTGTTGAGAATAACGTAAGGTGTGGATATCAGTGGATGGAGCACCTATGTGCTACAAATCCTCGTCCGGAGTTCATATATGTACTCTAGTGTCACTACATTTTCAGTGCCATACAAATCAAGATTGTACTCTAGTCTCAATACATTTTTAGCACTCTAGTGTCAATAGATTTTCACGCCTCACATACATTACAATATACCCATGCTGTTCTGAAATGTACAGAAAATTTGAGTACTCCGCTACTCTGTAGCAACGAGAGTAGCAACGTATTGGGAGTACCTGTAGCAAACTACTCTGTATTGAATTCATGCTTCAGCCAACTCATCCAAAAGTCCGAACTGATGGAGGGAGGTGGGCAATATATTTCAACACTCCCCCTCACGTCTAGGCTATTTTAGTCCTTAGACGTGGGATCGATGTAGGCCGCAGAATCGTTTTATTTAATACTGCGTTGGCAGGGTCTTGAACTCAAGACCTCTTGGCTCTGATACCATATTGAATTCATGCTCCAACCAACTCATCCAAAAGTACGAACTGATGGAGGGAGATGGGCAATATATTTCAACACACTGTACAAAACAATGTCATCTACTCCACTACTACTCTGTAGGAAATTGTAGAGAACTTCCTCAAGCATGTCATGAGCAGCACAACTATTCAGTTATCAATGAAGGTCCCGAGCTGTCAGTTATCAATGAAGATCTACATACACAACTAATCATTCAGTAGAAACAAATGTGCTCTGGATCTATATAAACAACATTGTCAAAAATCCTGAAACTACTTTGCATGGGAGTACATGATAGCTCCATGCTTGAAACACATGCTTACCATACTCCATGCTTGAAACATACACCGCTGGTTACTCCATCATCTAGAAGCTTGAGAGCAGGAACAGAGCTTGAAGCTGCTGGAGTACTCCTGGTTAAAAGTCTTTTGGCTATCATCTAGAGAAAACCATAATCAGGTCTCAACATACCCAGTTACTCCTGTTAGATTTGGTGAAGCGTCTCAACACCCATATATGGGTGCCCGCATGTATTTATTGATAGATCGAGAGTTGGGCTCTCGTAGGTTTACAGAGATACCGTAGAGAGGATTACATGGGGAGATAGAGAGAGAGAGAGGAGATAAACAAAACCAATCTCAACTACTCCTAATCCTATACGTGAGGCACAAGTACTACAAGGCTGTCACGTATTACACAATATTTCCAACACTCCCCCTTAATCACAACAACACTAAGTTGAGATTACGTCGAAATTCTTCAAAACCTTTTGTGGGTAATGCTTTTGTGAATCCATCTGCAAGCTGATCCTTTGAGGGAATAAA
This sequence comes from Triticum aestivum, assembly GCF_018294505.1. NCBI lineage: Eukaryota > Viridiplantae > Streptophyta > Magnoliopsida > Poales > Poaceae > Triticum > Triticum aestivum. Next base: position 649,720,455 of record NC_057803.1, on the reverse strand, counting down.
TCTGACTTCTAACTGTTTATTTGCAACTCGTTCTCTGACAAAGTGGAAGTCTATCTCAATATGCTTGGTCCTGGCATGGAAAACTGGATTAGCAGACAAATAAGTTGCACCAAGGTTATCACACCACAGACATGGGGGATGAACTTCTGAAATACCAAGTTCCTTCAACATATACTGAATCTAGATGACCTATGATGTAGCATTAGCTAATGCTTTATACTCTGCCTCAATACTTGATCTAGACACAGTTGCTTGTTTCTTTGCACACCAAGAGATCAAATTAGGTCCATAGAAGATGGCAAACCCACCAGTAGATCTCCTATCACCCAAGCAACCAGCCCAATCGGCATCGGAAAATGCACTTATAAGAGTAGACGACGACTTTCGAAATGTGAGACCAACAGTCATTGTATTCTTCACATACCTCAAAATTCTCTTAGTTGTTGTCCAATGAGTGGTAGTTGGTGCATGAAGGAATTGACAAACTTTGTTAACTGCGAAAGAAATATCAGGTCGTGTGAGAGTCAAGTACTAAAGACCACCAACAATGCTTCTGTAACTAGTGACATCCTCCCTATCCAGAAGTTCTCCAGTTGTCAAAGATAAGTGTTCCGAACTAGATAATGGTGTTGGTGATGGTTTACAGTTTTGCATGCCAATTCTATTCAACAATTCAGTTGCATATTTAGCCTGAGATAGATGAAGACTATCACCATTCTTCTGCACCACAATACCCAAGAAGAAATGCAAGTCTCCCAAATCTTTGAGAGCAAACTCAGAACCCAAATTCTTAAGCAACTTCGTTACCGCATCATTGGATGAGCTAGTAACAATTATGTCATCAACATATATGAGAACAAACATGGACAGTTGTGGATTAGTAAAGATAAATAGTGAGGTGTCAGATTTTGAAGGAGCAAACCCAAGTGCCTGAAGCTTCATACTGAGTCTTGAGTACCACGCTCTGGGGGCTTGCTTCAAACCATACAATGCTTTGTCAAGTTTGCATATATGGAACGACTTGTTTTTGTCCTCAAACCCAGGAGGTTGTTTCATGTACACATCTTCTTCCAGAACGCCATGCAGAAACGCATTCTGCACATCTAGCTGTCTAAGGCTCCACCCCCTAGAAATAGCAATGGACAGCACAAGACGTATGGTGGCAGCTTTAACAATAGGACTAAAAGTGTCCTCATAATCAAGCCCATACCTTTGCTTGAAACCTTTTGCCACAAGTTTGGCCTTGTAGTGATCTATGGTGCCATCTGACTTCTTTTTGATGCGATATACCCATTTGCAATCGATGAGGTTTCTGCCTTGTTGAGGAGGAACCAAGTGCCAAGTTTTGTTCCTCTATAAAGCCACAAATTCATCATTCATGGCGGTTTTCCACCTATCATCACCAAGTGCATCCATTAAATTTTTGGGTTCACCTACCATGCAAGATAATCCATATTTGGAGAAGTTTTTGTAATTAATTTGGGTGGAAACTCCCCTTTGGAGGCGTGTATGCGGTTCTGCAGGAGCAACCACAGAAGAGTCCGACATAGAAGATCCAGCAACAGCAGTCGAAGCTGCAGCGCCAGGTTCAGCCGCACCCCCGGCCGGGCCCGTTCTCGAGGCAGAGGCAGGCGGAGCGACCCAACCAGGGGCACGTGCAGGGGCAGCGTCGGCCCCGTGCGAGGCAGGTGAGGCTCTAGTGGCGGGCCCGGGCGGGGCGGGCGACCCGGCATCAGGAGTGGAGGCGCGCCACCCGGCACCCGAGGATTGGCGCGGTGAAGAGGTGTCGCTGTCACGGCTGGTGTCGTCGGTTCCAGGTGGGACAACGCTAGGGGCGCTAGAGGCGGGCCCGCAGGGCTCAGCGTCAGGGGCGGATCCCGAAGCTGGATGCGCTGCCGTCTGCAGCGATAGCGATCCCGAGGCAAATCCTCCTCGGGGTGTGCTGTCTCCTGAAGGGGGCACATAAAATGACCACCTGGTTCATTATTTTGTGCTCTGTTTTCACCGGGAATAATTGTTCCTGCAGCAGTAGACTTAGGCAGAGTATGATGATTAGTCACAAATAGATCAGAACTACTATTAGCACCCTCATTTTCAAGGCCAGAAAGAGATGATGGCAAGAGAAGGATTTCTTGACGAAGGAGGGCACCGGCATTGGGGTGAAGTTTTTCAAAAGGGAATTGAGTCTCATCAAAAACAACATCTCTGGAGATGTAGACTCGGCCAGTAGCTACATCGAGACACTTAACTCCTTTATGTTGAGCGCTATAGCCAATAAAAACACATTGCTTGGAGCGAAACATAAGTTTGCGATTGTTGTATGGACGAAGGTTTGGCCAACACGCACAACCAAAAACACGGAGAGAAGTGTAGTCTGGTTTGAGATGAAGAAGATGTTATGTGGGTGTTTCATTATTGATGACACGACTAGACAGGATATTAATGAGATGAACAGTAGTTAAGAAAGCTTTGTCCCAAAACTTTAGTGGCATCGAGGCAGCAGCAAGTAGTGCAAGGCCTACTTCAACAATATGGCGATGCTTGCGTTCTGCACTACCGTTTTGCTGGTGAGCATGTGGACAAGAGACGTGGTGAGAGATGCCTATCTTTTGGAAGAACGAGTTGAGTTTCTCGTACTCACCACCCCAGTCTGATTGCATGGCAATAATTTTACAATCAAATTTTCTCTCGACAAGAGCTTGAAAGTTATGGAAAACTTGAAAAACATCGGAACGCTTTTTAAGGAGATAAATCCACGTGTATTTACTGTAGTCATCGATGAAACTCACATAATAAATGTGTCTACCAACGGAAGAGGGTGCTGGACCCCACACATCAGAAAAGATCAATTGCAACAGTTTAACAGACACACTAGTAGAAATAGAATATGGTAGTTGATGACTTTTTGCATGCTGGCATGAATCACAAATAGTTTCACAGTTTCGCTACCAACAAAAGGAAGTTTATTCTTGCTAAGAATTTGATAAACAATGGAAAAAGACGGGTGGCCTAAGCGATTATGCCACCTTTCTGAAGAGACTCTAATGGCTCCAAAGACTTGTTTATTGAACTTGCAAAGTGTAGGAATCAACGGGTAGAGACCATCCACGCATCTACCGCGATAAAGAACCTTCCGTGTTGCCTGATCCTTGATCAAAAAGAAAAATGGATGAAATTCTATGAAGAACCCATTATCAAGAGTGATTCTATAAACAGAAGCAAGACTTTTTGATGCATGTGGAACAAGTAGGACATTATTGAGATGAATATCGCTATGAGGTGTTCTAATAGTAGATTGACCAACGTGGCTTATCATCATACCTTGACCGTTTGTTGCGGTGTTGATTTGATCATGGTCGTGGTACTTCTCTTGCATGGTCAACCTTTCCATGTGGGGGGTGATGTGCTCAGTGGCACCGGTATCGACATACCAGTTTGTGTCCACGCCATAGGACATATCTGCGGCGGCCGCAACTTTCTTTTTCTGTGAGTTTTCTTCATAGCGCCAACGACAATCTTTTGCTATATGGTTAGTCTTTTTACAGATTTGACATTTGCCCTCATACTCATCATAACCTTGGAAGTTGTTGCCGCCGCCATAGCCACCGCCGTAGCCACCTTGGCGCCCCTGGTTGTTGTTGTAGAAGGGGCGCCCATCATTGTTGTTGTAGTGGTGACCGCGGTCACCATTGTTGTGGTAGACAGGACCACCACCATTGCCGCCTTTGTTGTAGTTGGAGCCGCCGCTGCCGTTGTTGCCGCCACCACCACCGTGATACCCACCACTACCACCATTGGTGGGTTTGGGCGAGCCACGATAGTTGCCTTTGCTGCCGCCGCCGCGGTTCCTCGCAGCCATGTTGGCCGAGGATTTGAAGCCACCTGCACCGGAGCCATGGAAAAGCTCGACCCGCTGATCAAAGTTCGCCACCATCGCGAACAACTCATCAACGTAGACGGGCTCGACGCGGACATCCAGGGCCAAGATGATGGGCTGGTAATCCATGTCCAGCCCCACGATGATGAAGGACAATAGCTCCGGTTCCCTGATGGGTCTTCCTGCGGCTGCAGGTTCATCCGAAAGAGATCTCATATAACTAAAATAAGCAGCAGCAGATTGAGAACCTTTGTGGGCATTGGACAGGGAGATTCGGATGTTATTCACGCGGGATGCAGAGTGGGCTGTGAACATGTTTGCAAGGGATGTCCAGATCGCATGCGATGTTTCCATCGAGGCAACCTGTACTAGGATTTCTTTGGAGAGATTTCTCAGCAGATAGGCTACAATCTGCTGGTCTTGGATCAACCAAGGAGTGTAGGCAGGATTCGGAACGATCTGTTCCTTTCCTTCAGAGTTTTTGGATGAAATTGTTTTGGTAGGTTGGGGAATTGTTTGGTCAAGATACCCATAGAGGCCGGCTCCCATAATCTGAGTACGAGCCTGGGCACGCCATAGGATGTAGTTGGTGCGGCTGAGGGGTTCAGAGATTGTGTTGTTCAAGCTGGAGAAAGAGGCCGAGCTAGAGGAGGAAGATATGGTTGCGGCTGGATTCTGATCTGGAGAAATTTTTGATGGCGGCTAGGTTTGATATGGTGGAGAGCTAGATGTGGAGGAAGAAGATGGCTCTGAATACCATGTTATATTTGGTGAAGTGTCTCAACACCCATATATGGGTGCCCGCATGTATTTATTGATAGATCGAGAGTTGGGCTCTCGTAGGTTTATAGAGATACGATGGTTGAACCGTAGAGAGGATTACATGGGGAGATAGAGAGAGAGAGGAGATAAACGAAACCAATCTCAACTACTCCTAATCCTATACGTGAGGCACAAGTACTACAAGGCTGTCACGTATTACACAATATTTCCAACAACTCCATCTAGAAATATTCAGCATACCCACATGGAGTAGAAATATTCAGTCATTTGAGCATACAACAGAAATATTCAGTTACTTGCTGCCATTCAGTCACAAAATAAAAATGACAGCGTTATGCTCTCAATTTCAGAATAAAAATGTCCTACAGTTCCACCAAAAAGAGTTGAGCAAAATTTCAGAATAAATATGGACACCCTAGATTGCATTGATGTTCCCACATGATTCATCCGATGCAGTGACTGAACATGCAAGTGACTCCATTGCGGTAACTGAGCATGCAAGTGACAGCCTGGGACATTTGCAGTAGCAGGAGGTTCTTGCAGGTTTGTCAAGAATACATTATTGCAGTAACTGAACTACTCCCATCAAGCATAAGGCATTTTTCTACTCCACGAACATGATCATTGGAAATACACCATTGCAGTAACTAATACTCCTATACACCATTGGATTGGAGTAGCTACTGACAAGTTCAAGAACATCTGCCCACGAACATGTACTGACAGGTTCCACACGCAGAGAGAGGGAGAGGGACGCACCGTGTTGACCTTGCCGCAGCCGACTCGCTGGAGGTGTAGGAGACGAGGCGCCGCGGATCCAGCACCGTACAAACCCAGCGCAACACGAATTGCTGAAGGTGGTTCTGAGAAGGTAATTACGTTTGTGCTCAGTGGTAGATTAAACTGGAAATTAGTTTTCACTAATTAATATAGCATGAAAAAAAACGTCTATCCTGCCTGGCTTGAAGATTAATCATGTACATATCAAGCAAATGTTTGGAGAACTTGTTATCATTCATTTCAATTACCATCATATTTCTAGAAATCGCCAATTTGATATTCATTTGACAATTAATAAATAAAAACTTGGAAGCTACTGCAATTACTCGTGTGTGTTTCACATGAAAAACTAAACAACTTTGGCTTGATTATCTTTTGCACCATTTGTTGTTGATGATTTGGGATTGCATTAATTGCACTTAGCCCCTTGTTGTTAAACATCATGTTCAAGCGGATGACTTTTGCATGTGTAAATTCAAGTAAATAAAATAACTGTTCAACAAAAATTACAAAGCTCATTGCACCAAGTGAGTATAAAGCCCTTGATTATATTATAAAAGTAGTGCTTACTCCCTGGCACATATGAACCTTGAAATAAACAAAAATCTAGTTGTATCAAAGATAGATGAAGATAGTTAGACATGTGGCAGTGGATAGATTTCTCAAAGAATCAACCGTCTAGAATACTAGCCCCGGTAAACTACATGTAAAAGATAAAAAGAAATAGAGAAAACACAAAAGGCCTTTGTGTTTCATTGCATTGAAAAGATGGGGAAAAGTTACAGTCCTCCTAGGAGGTTAGTTTGACAGTACATCATACAACTCAGTGGATATCCCAGGATCGAGGCAGAACAACCCGCATGCCTTGTGCCCCTGCCGTAGCCCAGCATCGGATCTCATCCATGATCTTGTCGAGGAGCCCAGCGATGGAAGGCATCGCGTTGTCGAAGACAGATTCACTGATTAGATAATTTAGCCGGACATAGTGGCTATCACTGACTTGATGTCATTGGCGATATTCTTGGCATCTGCTGCAATACCAGCCAATCCTCTCCTTGCTAACCCAGCACAGTAGAGCCCATTTTCACCTTTCCAATGATTCGGATATTCTTTGATAGGCAGTCCATTGTCATTTAACATGCTCTCACCATTCTGGGATAAAAAATAACATAGAGCTTGTTAGCAGATTTAACAATTGTTGCACTAACAAAACAAACTCAGACATATTCAAACATCGATGTTGTTACCGTGAGCCATATATTTGTTGTGCTTTTGTATCCAGTTGCTAACACAATCACATCAAATGATATATTTTTACTGCACTGAAATTCAACTATATCGCCCATGATCTTACTAATGCTCCCCTGTACCTGTAGGGGATAAATAGAATATTGATAACTTGGCATATGAAGACAACATCTGTTATGAAATTTATGTCATGTCATGGATATACTTACTTTGATGATACCTTTTTTGATTAACCCAACAGTGCCAACATCAATAACAGCAGATCGGCCGGTTTTTGACTTGAGGGTCATTGGACCCATTTTTGGCCTTCGGATGCCATGCCTCGATAGGTCTCCAAATATTAAATTCGCAGCCATCACAATGACGTTATCCACTAGATTCAGTGGAAGACGGTGAGCAAGTGTCATCCCCAACCGAATTAATTCCTTTGTCATTACATGAATCTGCAACCATAAAACATGTCACATCTCTTTTGAAGTCTGCATGATAAAATAAAATTTCATAGAATCATCTTCTTTCAAGAGTTAATTTTTTGGTCTTGTAGTTCTTCTAATTGTTTAGTTGTTTCTGCACGTTATAAAATTGTATATCGCTCTATACTATGAAATACTTTCTAGTAGTAATAACTCTGAAAATTTGCATCCCTTCTAGTGGTGACTATAATAAGAAATTTCCCTCTGCCCACTCAAAATATATAGTGCCCATAGGGTGGGTGTGGGGGGATTCCCTAGTGTTTCCAGGTCAAAAATAATATATAGTGCGTGTACATACCGGGCTTCGTATAACAATTGAGGTATTGGCACCATGGGTCGCAAGGTCATAAGCAATTTCCATTCCAGAGTTGCCAGATCCAACGACCAATACATTCATGCCAGAGTAGTTCTTGCCTGACTTGTAGCTTGATGAGTGCACGACATCACCCGAAAAACTTTGTAGTCCGGGGATCATTGGAATATTCTCTGCACTATTCTCACCACTGGCCACCACAAGAAACTTTGCTGTGAACCTGACTATTGTGCTCTTTGCCATGTCATGTGCCACAATGGACCAACATTTTTCGTCATTGTCATATGTGGATGACTCAACACTAGTGAGATACTTGGGTTGAATATTGAAACGCTCAACATAGTCATCCAAGTATTTCACAAACAAGGTTTTTGGTATGTATGTTGGCGCATCTACTGGGTATGACATGTGTGGCAACTCACAAAACTCCTTTGCAAGATGCAGCTTGAGCCGATCGTAGGCGCGGTTGCGCCAAAGTGACGCGCTGCAGCTTTCACGCTCGACAATGACATAGGGAATTGAGAATTGACTAAGGCATGCTGCTGTTGCAAGGCCGGCTGGCCCAGCGCCAACAATCAACACTACAACATTCTCCATTTCAAAGAGAATAGTTGACAAAGTTGTGGGATAGGTGCAATGGTAGGCTGGGAGTGTTTGCTTGTTTGCTTGATGAATCTTTGGATGCATATGTGGGCATATATATACTGGTATGTTTCTTGTGTCAATCTATATTGAGGAATGAAAAAGGTAAGGATTTATTGACGCCTTATCCTGGTGTCTACTAGTATTCCATCTAAATATTGAACCGTTGGTGCTAAAGCATGTCCTGATACATTATAGGGGATACAAAATAGGCAGGAATCACACTCTTGATCAATTGTTTTTTTGGAAACTTATCAACCGGCTTTGGATATGTTTAGACTAAAAACTCTTTAGAATTTCTTTCCATTCCTAAAATCCGTATAGGATAAGGATATGTTCAGTATATACTCCCTCCGTCACAAATTACTTGTCACAGAAATTGATATATCTAGATTTATTTTTACTTGATTATTTCTCAAGACATAGCCATCCAGGCAGCAACAACTTAAACAGAAATTGCAGTAGACCACCCTTGTTTCTGTCATATGTTGACCACTATCCGCACATGAACAAGAACACTACCAGCCAAGCAATAAGAATGTTGTAAGCCTGTACATGGAAAATGGTAGGACATTGCTATTGTATCATGTAGATATGGATCTGCCATGGGCAAGGCCATAACAACAGGTGCTGGTATTTGCAAACTACAGCCGATGGCAGGCTTGAGTGCCCGTAACTGGACAGGAATGTTAGCCTCGCATGACTACAGCCCTCAATAAGTGGGGCACGCCGGCCGGCCCGCACCAGAGGAGGAAGTCGCGGCCTTGGAGGGCCAAGCGGCAAGATATTGGTCTACTTCTTAATTTTGTTTTTCCAAAACAGTAACACTAATAGCTAGTTCATCTTATCGATAAAGAACAACTAGTTCATCAACAGTTATTTGAACAACTTGCTTGCAGATTTAAAAATTAAAAGGGGAAGACTATGAGCATGCATAATTTTTACTACGGGAATATTCAAGAGCATTAATGAAGATCAATTTTTTCCTCGCAAAAAATGATGATCAAATGTTGATGTAATTCAAAAAAGAGAGGTATTGTAGCGAAAATTTCCCTCATGGGTATAATGTGATTTTTTATGTGCCAGTTTTATTCCTTTTTAAGCAAAGTAATCACTATTAAGTTTTAGCACACCCTTCATTTTCTTTCTAGATTCACCACTGTCATGATGTGAGGACTCATTGGACATGAGATTTTAAATCCTATCATTTGTGATGTGCATCACATTGCGCATGGGGCCTCCTGGGCCACCACGTGTGATTAGTGTATGGCATATTTTCACCCTAACCATTTTCCATAGTGGCTGATTTAGGGGGTCAGTGTTTGAGATGCCCTAACCATTTGCCATAGTGGCTGCTAATAGTATGGTCTTTTACTAGTAGTGCTACTGTTGTTTAATAATGTTCAACTAATAGACTTAAATTTAAAAAAAGGTGCTGCCACTGATACTGTTAGCCATCTTCCCACTTAATCTCAACTTCTTCGTCTACGTCTTCATCCTTGCAGTTTAGTACACACTTCTTCTTTTCTTCACTTGAGTTCATCTTTTTATCATCGTCAATACTTGTATGATCCACGCTTTGTTTTAACATCCATGGAGGAAAGACTTTCGACCATGAACCATTGCTCGTGCCAGACCGACCTACACCATGCTGTCTGCGACATGGCCACGACAGATGCCACACCAATATTATTTTCTTCGCGCCATGACCGCAGGCTCATGAACTCTGGAGCAGCTAGGCCCTCCACCCTTTTGATCTACGCCTGCAATAGCTCTAGCTGCTCATCCATCCTCTGATGCATGTCCTCCAACTTTTCAAGCCGCCTATGCTTTGGCCGTGCGTTGTCGACTTGTTCCGGGATTTAAAAAATGTTTATCGGATTCTAATTTTTGGTTCATTGTTTTAAAAAATGTTCATCAATTTGAAAAATTGTTCATTGAATCAAATTATTGTTCATCAGTTTTTTTAACAAAATGGTCATTAAATTCAAAATTTGTTCATCATTTAAAAAAAACTTGAATAGAAATTTTGTTCATCAAATAAAGAAATGTTCATCAAATTCGAATTGTTTTCATCAATTTTGAAAATATGTTCATCAAATTCAAAAAATGTTCATTCATTTGAAATCACGAACATTTTTTGAATCCAAGAAATGTTTTTGAATTGGGTGAACATTTCTTGAAATAATTTCCCGAACATTTTTTCAAATCATGAACAATTTTCGAATTCACGACAATTTGACAATTTGCTACTTTTTAGAAATCCTGAATTAGTTTTACAATGGAAACAGCTGAAAAAAGACAAAAGTACAAAAAACATGGTTCCCGCTTTCCCACCCCACACATGGGCGCGCATGGAGAGCGGGGGGGGGGGGGGGGGGGCGCTCTTTCGTTCCCTGGGTGTACAACGCTAAATAGGTGGTCCTGTCCGTAAACAGACTCAATATGCCTGTGCGTAACATGACTTTTTCTTGTTTTGGTACATTTTTGTACGCGCACGGCGGCCATCCCTTTTTGCGGCTCTCGATTTTGGCGCAGCCTTGGCCCATAGCCAAATAATGGCTTTTCGCGAGGTAATTTCTTAAAAAAAACTTTTGCGCGAGGTAATATACTCGGCCGTCCGGCCGAGCTCCTCTTAGAGCCTTAACCCGAATCATCTTTTGTTTTGTTTACTTTTCCCCCAAATTTCATGAAAAAATCGGATTTAATGAATATAACTTCGTATTTGTTGAATTTTCTTCAAAAAATACAAAATTATTATAATCAAACTCGTGATTTTTTTTTGAATCCCTGAACTTTTTTCTGAATCCATGAATTTGTGAGGATATTTTTCACTTCCTAATTTTTCACGACTGCTCAACCGTGAGCAAAGTACCAAGAAAACCAGAGATGTTCCGATCGAGTGCTCGGCACCACTGTGAGCCAACCCACGAGGGGTGCGCGTGAGTGCCGTTACCCTCCCCAGGACTTCAGGGGCTGGGGAGGTGGTCTCGCGGTTTCCTATTTGACGCATTCAGCGTTAAAACGTCGGCACACAGCACACACGCAACGGAAGCGATCGAGAAGGACAGGTTGTCCCTTTAACAGTGAGGCGTGCGTTCCACTTTTGTGAACCTTCTGGAAGGTTCCAGCCAGTTTTTCTTGGTTTTGGGAACCTTCTAAAAGATTCCTAAACAGGTTTTCAGTTTCTTATTCATTTTTCATTTTTTTCCTTTTCTCTTTTTTTCATTTGTCTTTTTTTCTCCTTTTCTTTTCTTTTACAATTTTATTTTTTTCAAAAAAATCAGAAATTGTTTTAAAAAAAATTGCATAATACTTTTGTTCACAAATTCCAACATTTTTTTGGGAATTGCCAAAAATGTTCCAATTTTTAAAATTTTGTTCACACATTATAAAAATGTTCATGTTTTCAAAATTTGTTTGTACATTAAAAAATGTTCCAACACTTCAGAAAATGGTCCCAATTTCTAATTTTGTTCATGAATTTGAAAACTTTTCAAGTTTTGAAAATTCATTCCAAAATTCTAAAGTTCAGGGATTTAAAAAATGTTTATCAGACTCTATTTTGTGTTCATTGTTTCTAAAAAAATGTTCATCAATTTCCAAATTTGTTCATGGAATCAAATTATTGTTCAGCATTTAAGAAATAATGGTCATTAAATTCAAAATTTGTTCATCATCTTTTCAGAAAAATAATTCTTGAATAGAAATTTTGTTCATTAAATAAAGAAATGTTCATCAGATTCCAAATTTGTTCATGAATTTTGAAAATATGTTCATCAAATTAAAAAAATGTTCATTCATTTGAAATCACGAACATTTTCTAAATCCAAAAATTGTTTTTGAATTGGGTGAACATTTCTTTAATTCCGTGAGCATTTATCATTTCCCGAACATTTTTTGAAATCATGAACAATTTTCGAATTCACGACAGTTTCACAATTTGCTACATTTTAGAAATCCCAAATTAGTTTTAAAATTGTAAACAGTTGAAAAAAGATAAAAAAAAAAAGATGCTTCCCACTTTCCCACCCCACACATTGGCTGGCCCATGAGGGTGCGCAGGGAGAGAGGGGGGTGGGGGGGCGGGGTGCGCGCGGCGTTTCCTATTTGGCGCTGCAGGCGCCCGTTAACGTGCATTCTGCAAACGGGCGCCTGCACCGCGGGCGCGCTGGGCCGGCCCATCTATTATTTTAGAATCGCAAAAAACATCCGAAACGGGGATTCGAACACACAACATATCCAAGGCGAACCCTTCGTTCAAACCAGCAGGCTACGCTGCCGTTGCTGTACTATTGTACTCTTTTTCACTTCTTCTTTAGTTCCATTCGTTTTTTTCTTTTTTCTTAACCTTTTCTGTTAATTATTTTTGTTTTCTTTAATGCTCACTTTTTTAAATTTTGTGAACCTTTTTCCTAAATTGACAAACTTTTTCTGAAATTTGATGAACTTTTTCAGATCCGATGTTATTATTTAAAATTCGATGAACTTTTTTACAAATTTGATAAAAAAAATCAAGTTTGCTGAACTATTTTGCAAATCCGGTGAACTTTTTTGAAAAGTTGATATACTTTTTTTAAATTTGATGAACTAATTTTTCAAATCTGATGAACTTTTTTGAAAAGTTGATGAATTTTTTTGAAATTTGATGAACTTTTTCCAAATTCAATGAACTTTTTTTCAAATTCGATGAACTTTGTTCAAATCCGTGAACTTTTTTCAAACTCATGGTTGTTTTTCATTGTTGTGAACGGTTTCTCCAAAATTAGTGCACTTTTTTCCATTTCATGAACTTTTATTTTTGAATTCGTGGACTTTTTTGAATATATGAACCTTTTTTACATTGGCCAACTTTTTTGTGCGTGTTCGTCAACTTTCCAAATTTGTTCACATTTTTCCATACATTAACGTTTTCAAATAAGTCAAAATCTAAGCGAGGGGGTGTACAATAAGTAGCGCTGCTACATTGTTTCTTAAATCAACACACGCTGAAACGAATCACTAGCAGCAACTAGGTGTACCGGTTGGCCAACCTCGGAGACAAGCGTGTGGCGTGAGTTCGATTCTCAGGGAGCTTCTTTTTTTGATGTCTTTTCGCGTAAAAATACACTTTTCTCTGCGTGCGCGTTTGTGGGCCGGCCCAGCAGGGGCTGCCGCAGGCGCCAGCTGCGGCGCCTTCAGCGCCGAATAGGCGCTCCCGGTGCGCGCTCCGTCGTTCCCTGGCGCCTACAACGCTATATAGGTGGTTCCATACATAACCGACTCGATATGCCTGTGCGTAACAGGACTTTTTCTTGTTTTGGTACACTTTTTGTACGCACGCGGCGGCCTTCCCTTTTCGCGGCTCTCAATTTTGGCGCAACCTTGGCCCATAGCCAAATAATTGCTTTTCGCGAGGTAATTGCTTAAAAAAAACTTTTGTGCCAGGCAATATTCTCGGTCGTCCGGGAGAGCTCCTCCCAGCGCCTTAACCTGGATCATTTTTGTTTTGTTTACTATTTTCCCCAAATTTCATGAATTCTTTTCGAATTTAATGAATATTATTTCATATTTGTCGAATTTTCTTCAAAAAATACAAATATATTTTAATCAAACTCATGATTTTTTTTGAATCCCTGAACTTTTTTCTGAACCCACGAATTTACGAAGAATTTTTTTTGCTTCCTATTTTTTCACGACTGCTCAAGCCGTGAGAAGAGTACCAGGAAAAGCAGAGTTGTTCTGATCGAGTGCTCGACACCACTGTGGGCCAACTCACGAGGGGTGCGCGTGAGTGCCGTTACCCTCCCGGGCACATAAGGAGTTGGGGAGGTGGTCTCGCAGTTTCCTATTTTGACGCATTCTGCGTGAAAATGTCGGCACACAACACAGACGTGACGGAAGTGGTCGAGAAGGACATGCCGGCCCGTTTAGAAGTGAGGCGTGCGTTCCAGTTTTGTGAACCTTCTGGAAGGTTCCAGCCAGTTTTTCTTATTTTTGGGAATCTAGAAGGTTCCTAAACATGTTTTTTAATTTCTTATTCATTTTTTTCTTTTCTCTCTTTTTTCTTTTTTCATTTTTCATTTGTCTTTTGTCTTTTCTTTTGTATTTTTTATTTTCTCCTTTTCTTTTCTTTTGCAGTTTTATTTTTTCAAAAAAATAATAATCAGAAATTGTTTTAAAAAATTGCATAATATTTTTGTTCACAAATTACAACATTTTTTGTAATTGCTAAAAATGTTCCAAGTTTTAAAATTTTGTTCACACATTATAAAAATAATCATGTTTTCAAAATTTGTCTGTAAATTGAAAAATGTTCTGACACTTCAGAAAATGGCCCAATTTCTAGTTTTGTTCACGAATTTAAAAACTGTTCATGTTTTGGAAATTCATTCCAAAACTCAAAACAAGTTCCGGGATTTAAAAAATGCCCGCATTTTTATTTTTTATAAAAAAATTAGAAAATGTTTCGAATTTCAAATAATTTTCTAGCTTCTCAATTCCATTCACAAATTCAAAAAATGTTCTTATATTTAAATTTCGTTCAGGGAATTGCAATAAATGTTTGAGATTTGATAATTGTTCATTATTTTGATCAATGTTCTCATTTTCAATTTTTTGCTATTTTCCGTAAAATGTTTGTGTTTTTTACAAAATTGTATGTAATTTGGAAAGATGTTCTTGTTTGCAATTTCTTTCCGTTCTTGCGGGAAAATGGCTGTGAATCCCAAATAATTATCGTATTTTCATGAAATGTCCGTGGTTAAAATTATGTTCACAATTTTGAAAATGTTCTCATTTCACAAGATATTTTGAAAATGGCTGGCAGTCGAGCATGATAGCTAGTTGGTCACAGCAGCTCGCACAACGCGGCACTACTATAAGTCACGGGTTTGAAACTTAGCGCTAGCGAGTTCCTTTTCTCGCGCTTTTTAATCTTGCGAAAGCCGAATGGGCCGGGCCAGGTGTGCCACCCCTGTGCGTAACGTCGACTCTTTGACGCAACGGACGTCCCATAGTAGCTCCCGTGGTCTCGCACCTTAAGCGCCACAGAGTGTAGCCAATGCTCATGCGCCCATCATGATGTTCCCAAATGCTGGGAATAAAATTGTCATCAAATTTAAAGTTGTCCTCCTCGAGCACGAACTTGAAATCATTTCCATTTAGCTTGACATACACGTCTGCAGGGACGGAACACCAACTTTGTCTTCCCTTTTGAACATCTTTGAACTAAAATTTTTTACTTGGATGCAAAACAGTGCCACGACGGCGCATACAGAGCATATCATCACCCCGAGTTGTGCCAACTGTGGATCCCACTACCCACAAACAAATAAAATCTCAAAGCGGTGTTGGAACCCCGATGACGTGCACCCACACTGGCTTTAGCGGAGCATATCTTGGCCTAGCATCAGTTTTTGATCATTCGATTTAGTGTTTTTACAAGTCCATATCTTTTGAGAGGTACTGCATGAGCTTGTGCGCCACGACATATGACAACATTGTCATTCCATGGTAGAAGAGATCCCATCAGTTCAGAGCCACCACATTTCGATAAAACACTTTGTAGTTGCTCTCTAGACGGGTTAGTCTTGGTGAACGAGAATGTGTAGAGGTTGTACTCCTAGTTGATGTCATCGTTGTTTTTTTGTTTCTTCCGAAAAGTGGATTGAACCCCTGGCTTTTGCATCATTGTGATCACACATCCATTTGTTGTTTGCCGTTGTAAGTAGCCGCTAACAATGAATGTTAGCACCTTGGAAAAGGTTGAGCAATCCAAACACAACATGTGTCGTGGATGTTTACATTTAAAAGAGCAATAGTGGCACAACCATCGACAAAGTAAACTTTAAAAATGAGCATGTGGAGCATGTTAGGTGTCGACACATATAATAGGCCATGACACTCCTAGCACACCTGGGACGAAGCAGGTGAGGAAGTGGCAGCGAAAACGGACGACGAAAGCCGACGACTGTAGATAGATGTTCTGTTGTTGTCCATATAGCCATGCTTTGATCGACTCAAGAAGTTGAGAAAGGAGCGAGGGTGGATGGCCAACGCCCTCAAGCCAACAATGATGGAGAAAGGAGCGGTCGAAAGCTGGACGTCGTCACCAGCTGTAACCATGGTGGAAGAGCACAGTGATGTCGTCCATGGACACGAGGTACAGTACCTCGCCGGTAGGCATGCTCATTCGACTTAACCAACATTTTTTATGCTCTAAGTTGGTGAGCTTGTGTGGCAAAATTTAATTGAGTATGATATAAAATCAATTCTGTACATATAAAATTAGTTTAGTGGGTAAAGTGAAAAATATATATATAATTACTCCTTTGGAAAACATATCTTCATTTCCACATACACAACTTTGTTGCCGTCTCGATCGTTAGGTACAACCTCAGCTAGCTCCCATGGCATCCTCCTCCCCGACCTCCTCATCCTGGTCGCCGGAGAACCACCTCCTAACCAAGCCCACCCGCGTCCGAGCTCTCCGCAACATAGCCCACGAGGGAGGCGACGACGACGACTACGTCTCGCCCTGGCGGGACGCCTCGCGGTCGCGGGTGCGCAGTGTCGAAGCCCTGAGAGCCATCTGCAGGAAGTACTCCATCCCCGACGGCTTCACCCCTCTCCTCGCCGGCGACCGGTCGGCGCGCGCGCCGCCGCCGCCAGGGTCCGTCTGCGTGTACATTGATGCGCTGGAGGCCGGGATGCGCCTGCCCCTCCACCCCTTCTTCGGCGTGGTGCTCGACCACTTCGGGATCGCCCCGGCCCAGCTCGCCCCCAACGGCTGGCGCGCCCTGGCGGGCTTCGTCGTGCTCTCCCACTTCGCCGGCACGCCGCCGTCGCTGCCCGTATTCCGGCACTTCTTCTCGCTGGTCGCGTTCCCCCATAAGCTCTACTCTCTCCGCGGCAAAGACGCCACCGGCGCCGGTTTGCTCTTCCGTCCGACGAAGGCCAAGAATGCGGGGTGGAAGGAGGAGTTCTTCTTCATGTCGTCACCGGCTGCGTCGCCGTGGCAGTGCCCTGTGCAGTGGGGTAGGCCATTCAGGTCCGCCACCTCTGACCCGTCGCTCACCGGCCCGGAGAAGGCCGTGGCGGCGAGCCTGCTGCGCGCTCGAGGCGGTTGCCCGATCGATCTCACGGCGTATCTCCGCGACAGCAACTTGGCCGCGGCCAAGATCATCGGGGCACTATCACCGCCGCCGCCGACTCCTCAAGGTGAACTTCTGAAAAGAGCGGCGCACGCTCCAGCGGAGGAGTCCACGGTGAAGAGCGAGCCGGACTGCGTTGCGCCGTCGCCCAGTGCGCCGTCGTCTTCCCGAAAAGAAAAGAAGCGGAAGCTGCCGGAGCACCATGCAAACGGCGAGAGCTCGGCGTCGGGATATCTCTCTTTCCCGCCGGGCTTCTACCCACATCTCCGGAAAGCACGGACCACCACTACGACCACGAGCACACACGGGAAGCAATGCCACGGCGGCGAAGAAGGGGACAGGAGCGGCTGGAAGGCGGCGAGGCAGCTGCTGCAGTGCATCGTCACGCCGGAGCGGCAGCGCGAGCACGCGGCGTCCAGGCCGGCCGACGTCGTGGCGTCGAGCTACGTGTCCCTGCTCCAGGTGAATTTACTTAAGAATCATCCATCCATTAGCTGTGCGTTCGATTCGAGCATGATTTGTTTGTTGATCTCGACTGACACACATGCATGCCGATGCCGGTCTCGACCGAGTCCTGTAGACGGCGAACGAGGTGGCGTTCTCGCTTGGCTACGCTCTGGAGCTCGAGGAGAGGCTGAGGGACGCTGACGAGCTGCGGGCGGAGCTCCGCAAGGTGAAGGCCGAGCTCGCCGACACCAAGGCCAAGGCGGCGGCCGTGCGGGAGTCCCGGCGACCCAGGGCGCGCTGACGAGTGACGAAGAGCTCTTCGTGAACACCACGTCATGGCTCCTGGTGTCTCCACGGTGATACGCAGGCTGATGGACCTATTTATTTATCTGTTGTTGTTTGATTGTTGACTGATTCATTTGGGTGTCACCATTTCACCAAATTACTATTTGAATACTGATTTACCTATTTATTTATCTTCGAGCTGCGGTTTGACATATTTAGGCGACTAAGTTTTTTTTACCGGAACAGGTAGGTACCGGTGAAAGATCCACCACATGTCGGCAACATTGAAATTGGTGTTGGTTTTAGAGTATAAACTAGCTAATCATTTTTGCACTAGAATACACAAAGAAATACAAAATGGTGTGTGGTCCCCTCTGCATGCACTTCAGTTTTTGTCAGAATATGGATGCATGGTTATGCTCAGTACGTTAACTCTCTCTCCACTAAAATGCACCTATAAATTTCCATAGCAAATCTTTTGAACATTGATATCTTCTGAACCAAAATTCCGTTTTCAATTATTTCTATATATTTGAGTTCATGGCGATAAGATCTTTAAAATAAGACCGATCTCGGATATATTCTGAATAGTTTAAATTTTATAGTTTCATATTTCATTTCGAAGTTGATTTCACTCGGTGAAAAAGACGGCTTTCACTCATTTTGAACTAGATTCCACCCTTTGCAAAAGAACTGATTTCAATTATTAAAAAAACAAGTTCACTCAATTCTATAAACTATCAACTAAAAACAATTTCACTCATTTCATAAAACAGATTTTGGACATTCAAAAAAGATTTGAAATAATAAGCTTCACAAGTTTGAAATAATTAGTTTCAAAAAATTAAAATAACAAGTTACCCGTATTTCACACCAAAAAATGTGCCATATGTATGGAAAACAGATTTCACTCATTTCAAAAATTGGTTCTCAATTTAGGAAAAAAAACTTTTACTTCAGGAAACCGGTTTCACTGTTATAGTGATTGGCGATTTTATGAGCCATCCATCCACTCTGATCTGACGGTGTGAAAATAGGAGTTACGAGGAGTTATAAAACTAAAATTACGGAAAATTATATGTAACGGTGAGACCATTACAATATTTTAGTGGGACCAGTTTGTTTTTTTCAGGGTAAATCCATGACACGATAGCCCGCGGTGCCCACATCGAACCCATGTATCTGCCTAGCCAGCCACGCCGCCGCGGGGATTATGGATCGCCGCCGCATGGCTCAGCCATGGCCACGTCGCCGCCGTCCACCTCCGCCATGGCTGGCCTAGCGCCGCCGTCCATGTGCGCCATGACTGGCCCAGGGCCTCTGTCCACCTCCCCCATGTCTGCAATGGCGCCGCTGTCCACCTCCCCCATGTCTGCCTCAGTGCCGCCGCCTGCTTCCACCGTGCTCACCCCACTGCCATTGTTTACCTCGGCCATGCCCCCCAGCAGATCTTCCCATCACCAATCCATCCCCCTATCTTACCATTCCTCCATCGCCGGCAAGGTCTGCCAGAAGAGGCGGACATGAATCCCCAAGATCAAGATCCAAGAGGACTAGGATGATTGCAGCGTCAGAGAAGAATTTGTAACAATCTACAATAAGGTAAACCCCCTCTTCCAATTTAACCTATAAACCATGGAGAACCGCTAGGCAGGATGAAGGTGGCCACGTCGCCTCTAATTCGCCATGAACAGTACTCGTGCCACCGCCTGTAAATTTCGTGCCCCGCCAGGGGCATTTTCATCATTTCACATACGGGCGTATAAAAGGCAGCCGCTTCGGTGGAGGTAACCTAGCCTTCTGTCCATCCCGCACTCGCGCCGCGCCCCTCTCCTCTCTATCCCTCCAAACCCTAGCTAGACCACGCCCACCTCCCTGCCCCGCCGCCGTCGTCTTCTCCACCCGGCCAGCCATCGCCGCACCTCCTCCACCCGGCCAGCCGCCGCCACTCGCGCCCGTCTCCTCCAGCCAGCCTCCGCCACTCGCGCCCGTCTCCTCCAGCCAGCCTCCGCCACTCGCGCCCGTCTCCTCCAGCCAGCCTCCGCCCGCAACCTCCCCCCTCCCGTTTTCAGAAGGGAAGGGAAGAGAAGAGGGAGAGCGAGCGGGTCAGGCGACGGGAAGGGAAGAGGAGAGGGAGTCGAGCCCCGCGCCTCCACCACCTCGTCTTCGTGTCTCACCCCCGTCCTGGTTTCACCCGCGCCGTGCCCCTTCTCCTCCGCCCCACCTACCCTCCGTCCACCTCTTCTTTCTCCGGATCTCGCCTTTGCTCCCGTTGCTTCCCCTGCACGTGGGCTTCTCCTCCGGGGCGCATGGGGAGTCTCCACCGTACCGACTCCAACCTGCAACCTGTTCCAACTCAGGTTTGTCTTGGCTTTCCTTGGTAGGCCACTGGCAGGAACATGTATGCTGATGTGTTCCTCGGTCCAGCAACTCCCACTCACCTTCCTCCCTATCTCATATAAATTTATCTCTGTTGTTGTGTATTGTAGTGGTTTGGACATAGATTTGAGGGAGGACAAGCCTCGCATGAAGGCAATTTGATGGAGGGAGGCATCCATGACCTGAAGTATATGGATTCAGTGCACACTATCAATTTGATGAAATGCAGGTACAAGGTGTTCTCATTATGCTTTGGTTCTCCAGTCTTGTTTTTTGTTGCAGAACTTGATATTTTTTAATTTGTGGTCATACCAGGCAACATAAGGTCTTTAGTGTGGATTATCTCATCTTAAGTTTCTCATAATCAGTGTTCAGTTGAGCACAAGTACAGTCTTGCTGAAGTTGTGCATTATCTCATCTTAAGTTTCTCGTAATCAGTATTCACTTGAGCATAAGTACAGTCTTGCTGGAGTTAAAAAGATAAAAACTTATCCTTGGCGCAGGAGGAATATGGTCTGAATTTGATTTCCACTGTTAACAAATTCTCGTCTTTGATATAGATGGCATTTTGCACATTTAGTGGGCGTTATTTTTGCAGGAAACCATTTAATGTGCTTTGAATGTAAAATTCTAATCTTTACTCTCTGAAGAATTGCAAGGAGGACAATAGATTAGCTCCTTATGATATCTTGGTTGATGCCATCAGTGATATTTAGCCCTTACTTTGAGTCGTTATTTCGCATTTGCTTCGTCTCTAAAGTTTTGTTCCTGCTGCAGGAGAGATACGAGTGTTGGTTGCATTCGTGCTACTGGCTTGGCCTGAGATGGATCTATTTAGTTCAGGTATATATGTTTCTACCCTGCCTTCCCACATTGTTCTTTTTGCCTTTCAAATTTGCAACACGTTGTCCTATCTATCAGTAGGTGTCGTTCTGCTTGTCCTTGCATGTCGGTTCGTGCGCCTGGGTTGTTGAGCAGGTTAACGGCACATAGGGCATGTGGGTTGTACTATTACTGATTATACGTGAGAAGATGAGAGTGGTCCACTAAATAATTAGAGGGCGACTGGCATAACTGAACCGTTGAAATTACCCTCCTACAGATCATCACTACTTGTTTCCTCTCTTTGCCAACTTTTGGATTAGTTGTGCAACTGAATGTGGGTCTCTTATTTATTTTATTTTTCACTAGCAGAAATTAAAGTAGATGTGTGAACTTGTTGCGGGCGGTGTCCTTCCATGCCGGGGTTCTAGCGGAATGCTTAAGAAATTTCTCATGAAAATGGATGTGCAGAGACATGAGCAAGATCTTCAGAGGGCCAAGATGCATAGGCTATATCTGTGGCACATGTCTCTCTTCTGTTCCAAAAAAGGTGAGTCTTTCCCTTCCTTTCCACGCATCTAATTGAGGAGAGCATATTCTTTAATTTGTTGTTCAGTAAAAATGACATTGAGTTGGTTGAAGCGTGATACCGAAGATGCCAACGGTAACCATGCCTCTTAGTTTGTATTATATATGGGTTCTTTATGCTTGCCTTTAAATCCTTCTTAATTTTCCCTGTGTAGTCCAAGCGCTGCCATCAGCATCGCAAACCACTCGAGTATCTTCATTCCCCACGTAGAACTGTTCAAGAAAAGCACATGTCAAACCAAGTTCGTCTTTTGCTCTGCAAACCTGCTCAAAAATAGTAGTCGTCCATTGAGACTTATTAGTTTATTGTTTCCCATATCACAACAGCGCAGAGGAGCTGGCTTCCCGTGTCAGAGTTGCGTGTACTTGCGGGCTACTTCACCGTCACCAGCCCATCTGCAGGTATGCTAGCTCCTCCTCTTCTCTTCTATGATGCGAATGCACAAAAGGAGAGGCTCAAATCTGGAGAGTAGCCAATGTGATATAGTTTTAAATTTTGTCTTTCTGCTGCAGTATTGTAGGGATGGACATATGGATTGAGTGGTACCCTCCTGAAAGATACACATCTCAGCAGCCAAGAACTTCAATAAAAATGTATATCCCAACTCCTTTTATAATCTTGAATGCTTCTCGGTCAAAGTCGGTGTCACTTCCAGTCTTGGTTGCTACCAGGATGCCAGGTGCAAACTTCATGGAGGCATAATGGCTTTGTACTAGCTTCTCTTGATGAATGAAAGCAGTGCTGCTGAAGTGCTGATATGGACTATCCGAACAATCCACATTAGGTGGGTTTCTGCAATTAGTAAAAAAATGACCAACGCAGTTAGCGGACTACATGGGTGCACTGACCAAGCTCTATTTATATTACCCGTTTTCCGTTTGAGTGATGTTACTTTGCTTGAAATTTTGAGATTGAACTATTAGCTTACTATCAGGTCTGCACCATTCTAGATATCATCTTGACTTTTAACTTCTCCAAACGCAACATTAGATAACATAAATAGGAAAAAAATCAAATTGTGAAACTGTAAGTAATAGCTTCACCTAAATATTGATTTGATGTGTTATTGCAGGGAAGAGGTATGAAATTCTTAGCTTAGGAAGGGAAATCCAACCTGTAATGTGTCGATCACTAACTAATAAACATGAATCTGATGTTGGAAAGAAGCAACTGGATATCAAAGAAAAAGGATCACGGCTCCTCTTACAAATCAGTGAAGTATTCTAATTCTGGCGATCTTAGCGCCGGTCCAGGGTGATTTACCTCTTCCAGCCACTTTCAGTTTGTTCCAATTCAGCCCCCCTCTGAGTTTGTGCTAAAAGAAAGTTCTTGTTAGGGATTTGAGTTTATCCTTTTAACGTGTGCTCGTGCTAGAGCAGCGGCGCTCCCTCGGCTACGCCTGGGTGTTTGAGCTGTCTGTGTGGTACAAGAGCAGCAACCACCACCGCTGCCAAGGAGCTCCAGCTATCACACGCTCACTCTTGCTTCACAGACTATGTATGGTCAGTTCAGGTGATTTTTCCTCGGTGATTGTTGGCACCCAGGATGTTACAGTCTATTCATGATCTGATAATTAGCTAGGAATTTTTGGAATAGGATTTTTATCAGTTAATGTTTCTTCATTTGGTCCAGAAAATTGGAGGTTTTAGGATCTTTGGAAGTTCTTTGAGGCATCACCCTTCTTGTCCGCAGTTGAAAGGTGTGTGTGAGTATGAGAAAAATACTTTTGCTTTACTTATGTTTCAACTTTGGCAAGGCATGTTTGTACAGGTAGTAAAAATGTGGTGCGAATCTTTCTTTTGCTAATTGGGGATTTTGATAGTAGAATGTTGTTTTGGGCTGGTGCTAATAATCATCCAGTTTCAAGGAAAAAATATATGTGTGGTTTCTTTGCTTTACAGAAGATGCATTACATGATGTTTTCATTTTGGTAACCATAAGAAATTTTACATTTGATGGTGAATTTCAAAATTATTTTGTTTGGATTCTGAATCTTGCTAGGCAATGTCGTCTTTGTAATAATTTAAAAGGTGTGCTAGGCAGAACCAAGCCATCCACGTAGGCTATGAATAGTGCAGCGAGCGAGTGAGTAAAAACCTAGCTTCCCCACCCATGGCCACGACAGCACGCGACCGTCCCTCCTTCTCGACCTCCCTCCTAGCCGCCGCCGCCTCCCCCTTCCTCCTCAGGAGAAAAGCCATGAGTTGTTTTACTGAGAAAAGAAACAAGTAATATCACATTCTGAAGGTTCATTTCCTTATATATGGGTGAGGGGTCCTTAAAATTGTAAGCATTGCAGTTTTCTAACCATGTATATGGGTGGTAAGCAGCTAAGCACTTGAGCTATGATTATTGTTGTATGTATGGATTAATAGTGGTAATCATTGTTTGGTTCAGGCCTTGAGCAGCTAAGATAACTCAAATGTGTACGCTCATTCAAAGTAATTGATTTACCTAAAGAACTTGACTGATGATCAGGTGTGCATTTTGTATGCATTGGAATTAGATTCAGAATGCATGATGATTGGTTTCTTTTGTGTTCATATAGGAAGTAGCTTCTCATGCACCAACTTTTTTTGGGTGTGTTGTGCCGAGGAAATCTTATGCTTCCGTGCATACATTTCAGTTGTGTTTATCTAGAGTTTTTTTTCTTACATGACAAAGTATTCTTATTTACTTTGATTCATCTATTTGTAGCAAATACTATTTCTTCGTGCATAAATATGTTGTGTTCATTATTCAGGTCAAATGAGTGAGACCGTCGTTTTTGTATTGGCTTCAAGGGAGGATGATTTGCTGTGTACGTTTCATTTGCTATCAAGGCCATCATGACTTCCATTCATGTACATGACATTCTCTTCTTTTATGACATTCTCTTCTTTTAAACAAGTGTCGAATGTTTATATTTGCCGCCACAAAATATCGTGGGAACCGCTAGCATGTGTACAAAGACAAATAATTCTCGAGGCACTGGCATGACTGGAGGAAAA
The DNA here is from genome assembly GCF_018294505.1 of Triticum aestivum. Classification (NCBI taxonomy): domain Eukaryota; kingdom Viridiplantae; phylum Streptophyta; class Magnoliopsida; order Poales; family Poaceae; genus Triticum; species Triticum aestivum. Next base: position 649,695,693 of record NC_057803.1, on the reverse strand, counting down.
GAGGTTTTGTGACTCCAGGTTGGGTCGCCATGTGTATATTTATTTATGTATTCATATCCATGCTTGTGCCGTTTCCTCTATTTTTGGGACGCAGTCGCATGCCTTCTTATTTGCTTTGTCAATGTTCGTTTGGGCCCAACTCAATTATTGCTGCTTGTATGTATGTGCTTTCTTAATGTGGTAGATAAATCTTGCTTTAATATGTGCACTTCTAGGTTTGACGCAGTACAGCGTGGGGGAGGCGGTGTCCTCTGCAGCTAGGTCTACTTGCTGGCGACCTCACCATCACCAAACCATCTGCAGGTATGCTAGCTCCTCTTCTATTAATGCAAAAAGGAGATGGTCAAATGAATTGAGTGGTACCCTCCTGAATCTATTGTAGGGATGGACATATGGATTGAGTGGTACCCTCCTGAAAAGTAGTGGCAGGTATGCTAGGGATTTCTTTTCTGCTGCAGGAATGACACTATTGCCCAAATCCTCAACACATATTTTTAGTAACTGAGAGGATTATTCACCTTTGCTGCTGTAGGCGTTCAAGACCTGGCAGGGCTGGGTCAACCGGCCCTTCGTGTTCAAGACCCGGCTCTGATGAGCCTTGACAGCCGTCCTACTGGCTGGACATCTTCATCCTGAGCCGTGTCCGGAACCAGACCAGTAGGGGCACCCTGAGCGAGCACCCTATTGCCGTTGGTGCCAAGAACTTGTGATTTATGGCTTATGTCAATTCCATCTTTATAGATGCTTGTGAAGTACATGGGGGAGGCGCGCATGGTTGATGATTATGTTCTGGGTTGGCCATTGAGAGGGAGGCCGAAGCAAACTCCGTCAGGTGTCAGGTGCACGCCCCCTGTCCCTGTTTTCGTCTCTGTAGCTAAACTTGAGAATTGTACACTTTGGTATATAAAGTTAGTTCCTAAGTTTACATGCAGTTATGAAAGTTAGAGCACATACATGCTTGATTTTACTCCTTTAATACAGGGCATTCTATAATTACTAAGAACTGATTTGTTGAAGTGTGCCTTCCTATTTTTGTTGGAAATATGCCCTAGAGGCAATAATAAATAAGTTATTATTATATTTCTTTGTTCATGATAATAGTCTTTTATTCATGCTATAACTGTATTATCCGGAAATCGTAATACACGTGTGAATACATAGACCACAATATGTCCCTAGTGAGCCTCTAGTTGACTAGCTCGTTGTGATCAACAGATAGTCATGGTTTCCTGGCTATGGACATTGGATGTCGTTGATAACGGGATCACATCATTAGGAGAATGATGTGATGGACAAGACCCAATCCTAAGCATAGCACAAAGATCGTGTAGTTCGTTTGCTAGAGCTTTGCCAATGTCAAGTATCTCTTCCTTTGACCATGAGATTGTGCAACTCCCGGATACCGTAGGAATGCTTTGGGTGTACCAAACGTCACAACGTAACTGGGTGGCTATAAAGGTGCATTACAGGTATCTCCGAAAGTGTCTGTTGGGTTGGCGCGAATCGAGACTGGGATTTGTCACTCCGTGTAAACGGAGAGGTATCTCTGGGCCCACTCGGTAGGACATCATCATATGCGCAATGTGACCAAGGAGTTGATCACGGGATGATGTGTTACGGAACGAGTAAAGTGACTTGCCGGTAACGAGATTGAACAAGGTATTGGATACCGACGATCGAATCTCGGGCAAGTAACATACCGATAGACAAAGGGAATTGAATACGGGATTGATTAAGTCCTTGACATCGTGGTTCATCCGATGAGATCATCGTGGAACATGTGGGAGCCAACATGGGTATCCAGATCCCGCTGTTGGTTATTGACCAGAGAACGTCTCGGTCATGTCTGCATGTCTAACGAACCCGTAGGGTCTACACACTTAAGGTTCGATGACGCTAGGGTTATAAAGGAAGCTTGTATGTGGTTACCGAATGTTGTTCGGAGTCCCGGATGAGATCCCGGACGTCACGAGGAGTTCCGGAATGGTCCGGAGGTAAAGATTTATATATAGGAAGTCCTGTTTTGGCCATCGGGACAAGTTTCGGGGTCATCGGTATTGTACCGGGACCACCGGAAGGGTCCCGGGGGCCCACCGGGTGGGGCCACCTGCCCCGGGGGGCCACATGGGCTGTAGGGGGTGCGCCTTGGCCTACATGGGCCAAGGGCACCAGCCCCAAGAAGCCCATGCGCCTAGGGAACCCTAGAGGGAAGAGTCCTCGAGGGGGAAGGCACCTCCGAGGTGCCTTGGGGAGGATGGACTCCCCCCCCTCCTTAGCCGCACCCCTTTCTTGGAGTAAGGGGCAAGGCTGCGCCTCCCCCCTCTCCCTTGCCCCTATATATAGTGGAGGGGAGGGAGGGCATCCACACCTGAGCCCTTGGCGCCTCCCTCCCTCCCGTGACACCTCCTCCTCTCCCGTAGGTGCTTGGCGAAGCCCTGCAGGATTTCCACGCTCCTCCATCACCACCACGCCGTTGTGCTGCTGCTGGATGGAGTCTTCCTCAACCTCTCCCTCTCTCCTTGCTGGATCAAGGCGTGGGAGACGTCACCGGGCTGTACGTGTGTTGAACGCGGAGGTGCCGTCCGTTCGGCACTTGATCATCGGTGATCTGAATCACGACGAGTACGACTCCATCAACCCCGTTCACTTGAACGCTTCCGCTTAGCGATCTACAAGGGTATGTAGATGCAAACTCTCCTCCCTTTCTACTCGTTGCTGGTCTCTCCATAGATAGATCTTGGTGTTACGTAGGAAAATTTTTGAATTTCTGCTACGGAACCCAACAGTGGCATCATGAGCTAGGTCTATTGCGTAGATTCTTTGCACGAGTAGAACACAAAGTAGTTGTGGGCGTTGATGTTGTTCAATATGCTTACCGTTACTAGTCCAATCTTGTTTCGACGGTATTGTGGGATGAAGCGGCCCGGACCGACCTTACACGTACTCTTACGTGAGACAGGTTCCACCGATTGACATGCACTTGGTGCATAAGGTGGCTAGCGGGTGCCAGTCTCTCCCACTTTAGTCGGAACGGATTCGATGAAAAGGGTCCTTATGAAGGGTAAATAGCAATTGGCATATCACGTTGTGGTTTTGCGTAGGTAAGAAACGTTCTTGCTAGAAACCCATAGCAGCCACGTAAAACATGCAAACAACAATTAGAGGACGTCTAACTTGTTTTTGCAGGGTATGCTATGTGATGTGATATGGCCAAAAGGATGTGATGAATGATATATGTGATGTATGAGATTGATCATGTTCTTGTAATAGGATTCACGACTTGCATGTCGATGAGTATGACAACCGGCAGGAGCCATAGGAGTTGTCTTTATTTATTGTATGACCTGCGTGTCATTGAAGAACGCCATGTAAACTACTTTACTTTATTGCTAAACGCGTTAGTCATAGAAGTAGAAGTAGTCGTTGGCGTGACAACTTCATGAAGACACGATGATGGAGATCATGATGATGGAGATCATGGTGTCATGCCGGTGACGATGATGATCATGGAGCCCCGAAGATGAAGATCAAAAGGAGCAAAATGATATTGGCCATATCATGTCACTATTTGATTGCATGTGATGTTTATCATGTTTATGCATCTTGTTTACTTAGGACGACGGTAGTAAATAAGATGATCCCTTACAAAATTTCAAGAAGTGTTCTCCCCTAACTGTGCACCGTTGCTACAGTTCGTCGCTTCTAAGCACCACGTGATGATCGGGTGTGATGGATTCTTACGTTCACATACAACGGGTGTAAGACAGTTTTACACAGCGAAAACACTTAGGGTTAACTTGACGAGCCTAGCATGTGCAGACATGGCCTCGGAACACGGAGACCGAAAGGTCGAGCATGAGTCGTATAGTAGATACGATCAACATGAAGATGTTCACCGATGGTGACTAGTCCGTCTCACGTGATGATCGGACACGGCCTAGTTGACTCGGATCATGTAATCACTTAGATGACCAGAGGGATGTCTATCTGAGTGGGAGTTCATAAGATGAACTTAATTATCCTGAACATAGTCAAAAGACCTTTTGCAAATTATGTCGTAAGCTCGCGCTTTAGTTCCACTGTTTAGATATGTTCCTAGAGAAAATATAGTTGAAAGTTGACAGTAGCGATTATGCGGACAGTAGAACGCTTATGTCCTTAATGCACTGCTCAGTGTGCTGAACCCCAAACGTCGATTGTGGATGTTGTGAACATCGGACATACACGTCTTGATAACTACGTGATAGTTCAGCTAAACGGTTTAGAATTGAGGCACCAAAGATGTTTTGAAACATCGCGAAACATATGAGATGTTTTTGAGGGCTGAAATTGGGATTTCAGGCTCGTGCCCATGTCAAGAGGTATAAGACCTCCGATGATTTTCTTAGCCTGCAAACTAAGGGAGAAAAGCTCAATCGTTGAGCTTGTGCTCAGATTGTCTGAGTACAACAATCACTTGAATCGAGTGGGAGTTGATCTTCCAGATGAGATAGTGATGTTTCCCCAAAGTCATTGCCACCAAGATGCTAGAGCTTCGTGATGAACTATAACATATCAAGGATAGAGATGATGATCCTTGAGGTATTCGCGTTGTTTGACATCGCGAAAGTAGAAATCAAGAAGGAGCATCAATTGTTGATGGTTAATGAAACCACTAGTTTCAAGAAGGGCAAGGGAAAGAAGGGATACTTCATCAAACGGCAAATCAGCTACTGCACCAATGAAGAAACCCAAGGTTGAACCCAAACCCGAGACTAAGTGCTTCTATAATAAGGGGAACAACCACTGGAGCAAGATTACCCTAGATACTTGGTAGATGAGAAGGCTGGCAAGGTCGATAGAAGTATATTGGATATACATTATGTTAATGTGTACTTTACTAGTACTCCTAGTAGCACCAGGGTATTAGATACCGGTTCGGTTGCTAAGTGTTAGTAACTCGAAATAAAAGCTACGGAATAAACGGAGACTAGCTAAAGGTGAGCTGACGATATATGTTGGAAGTGTTTCCAAGGTTGATATGATCAAGCATCGCACGCTCCCTCTACCACCGAGATTGGTGTTTTCGTTGAGCATAGACATGATTGGATTATGTCTATCGCAATACGGTTATTCATTTAAGGAGAATAATGGTTACTCTGTTTATTGAATAATACCTTCAATGGTCTTACACCTAAAAATGAATGGTTTATTGAATCTCGATCGTAGTGATACACATTTTCATGCCAAAAGATATAAGATAGTAATGATAGTACCACTTACTTGTGGCACTGCCATGTAAGTCATAATGGTATAAAACTCATGAAGAAGCTCCATGTTGATGGATCTTTGGACTCACTCATTTTTGAAAAGTTTGAGACATGCGAACCATGTCTATTGGTGTATGTGCATGAAGAAACTCCATGCAAATGGACCGTTCGGACTCACTTGATTTTGAATCACTTGAGATATGCAAATCATACCACATAGGCAAGATGACTGAAAAGCCTCGGTTTCAATAAGATGGAACAAGATAGCAACTTGTTGGAAGTAACACATTTTGATGTGTGCAGTCCAATAAGTGCTGAGGCATGCAGTGAATATCGTTATGTTCTTACTTCACAGATGATTCGAGTAGATGTTGAGAATATTTACTTGATGAAACACAAGTCTGAATTATTGAATGGTTCAAGTAATTTCAGAGTGAAGTAGAAGATCATTGTGACAAGAGAAAAAAATGTCTATGATACGATCATAGAGATGAATATCTGAGTCACGAGTTTTGGCACACAATTAAGACATTGTGGAAATTGTTTCGCAATTAATACCGCCTGGAACACCATAGTGTGATGGTGTGTCCGAACATCATAGTTGCACCCTATTGGATATGGTGCGTACCATGATGTCTCTTATGGAATTACCACTATTGTTCATGGGTTAGGCATTAGAGACAACCACATTCACTTTAAATAGGGCACCACGTAATTCCGATGAGATGACACCGTATGAATTATGGTTTAGAGAAACCTAAGTTGTCGTTTCTTAAAAGTTTGGGGCTGCGACGCTTATATGAAAAAGTTTCAGGTTGATAAGCTCAAACCCAAAGCGGATAAAATGCATCTTCATAGGAAACCCAAAACAGTTGGGTATACCTCCTAATTCAGATCCGAAAGCAATATGGATTGTTTCTTGAATCGGGTCCTTTCTCGAGGAAAGGTTTCTCTCGAAAGAGTTGAGTGGGAGGATGGTGGAGACTTGATGAGGTTATTGAACCGTCTCTTCAACTAGCGTGTGGCAGGGCACATGAAGTTGTTCCTGTGGCACCTACACCAATTGAAGTGGAAGCTTATGATATTGATCATGAAACTTCGGATCAAGTCACTACCAAACCTCGTAGGACGACAAGGACACGTACTACTTCAGAGTGGTACGGTAATCCTGTCTTGAAAGTCATGTTGCTGGACAACAATGAACCTACGAGCTATGGAGAAGCGAGGGTGGGCCCGAATTCCGACAAATGGTTAGAAGCCATGAAATCCGAGATAGTATCCATATATCAGAACAAAGCATGAACTTTGATGGACTTGCCCGATGATCGGCAATCCATTGAGATAAATGGATCTTTTAAGAAGAAGACGGACGTGGATGGTAATGTCACCATCTATGAAGCTCGACTTGTGGCGAAGTGTTTTCCGACAAGTTCAAGGAGTTGACTACGATGAGATTTTCTCACTCGTAGCGATGCTTAAAGTCCGTCGGAATCATGTTAGCATTAGCTGCATTTATGAAATCTGGCAGATGGATGTCAAGACAAGTTTCCTTACCAGTTTTTGTAAGGAAAGGTTGTATGCAATACAATCAGAAAAGTTTTGTCGATCCTAAGGATGCTAAAAGGTATGCTAGCTCCAGCGATCCTTTTAAGGACTGGAGTAAGCATCTCGGAGTTGGAATGTACGCTTTGATGAGATGATCAAAGATTTTGGATTTATACAAAGTTTATAAGAAACTTGTATTTCCAAAGAAGTGAGTGGGAGCACTATAGAATTTCTGATGAGTATATGTTGTTGACATATTGTTGATCAGAAATGATGTAGAATTTCTGGAAAGCATATAGGGTTATTTGAAATGTGTTTTTCAATAGAAAACCTGGATTAAGCTACTTGAGCATTGAGCATCAAGATCTATAAGGATAGATCAAAACGCTTAATGGTACTTTCAAATGAGCACATACCTTGACATGATCTTGAAGGTGTTCAAGATGGACCAGTCAAAGAAGGAGTTCTTGCCTGAGTTATAAGGTACGAAGTTAAGACTTAAAGCTCGACCACGGCAGAATAGAGAGAAAGGACGAAGGTCGTCCCCTATGCTTAAGACGTAGGCTCTTCGGTATGCTATGCTGTGTACCGCACCTGAAGTGTGCCTTGCCATGAGTCAGTCAAGGGGTACAAGAGTGATCCAAGAGTGGCTCACAAGACAGCGGTCAAAGTTATCCTTAGTAACTAGTGGACTAAGGAATTTTCTCGATTATGGAGGTGGTAAAAGAGTTCGTCGTAAAGGGTTACGTCGATGCAAGCTTGACACCTATCCGGATAGCTCTGAGTAGAGAGACCGGATACATATAATGGAGCAATAATTTAGAATAGCTCCAAGTAGAACAGTTGTTTGGAATAGCTCCAAATAGAGCGTGGTAGCTGCATCTAGGAGATGACATAGAGATTTGTAAAGCACACACGGATCTGAAAGGTTCAGACCCGTTGACTAAAACCTCTCTCACAAGCAACATGATCAAACATAAAACTCATTGAGTGTTAATCACATAGTGATGTGAACTAGACTACTGACTCTAGTAAACTCTTGGGTATTAGTCACATGGCGATGTGACCTGTGAGTGTTAATCACATGGCGATGTGAACTAGATTATTGACTCTAGTGCAAGTGGGAGACTGTTGGAAATATGCCCTAGAGGCAATAATAAATAAGTTATTATTATATTTCTTTGTTCATGATAATAGTCTTTTATTCATGCTATAACTGTATTATCCGGAAATCGTAATACACGTGTGAATACATAGACCACAATATGTCCCTAGTGAGCCTCTAGTTGACTAGCTCGTTGTGATCAACAGATAGTCATGGTTTCCTGGCCATGGACATTGGATGTCGTTGATAACGGGATCACATCATTAGGAGAATGATGTGATGGACAAGACCCAATCCTAAGCATAGCACAAAGATCGTGTAGTTCGTTTGCTAGAGCTTTGCCAATGTCAAGTATCTCTTCCTTTGACCATGAGATTGTGCAACTCCCGGATACCGTAGGAATGCTTTGGGTGTACCAAACGTCACAACGTAACTGGGTGGCTATAAAGGTGCATTACAGGTATCTCCGAAAGTGTCTGTTGGGTTGGCGCGAATCGAGACTGGGATTTGTCACTCCGTGTAAACGGAGAGGTATCTCTGGGCCCACTCGGTAGGACATCATCATATGCGCAATGTGACCAAGGAGTTGATCACGGGATGATGTGTTACGGAACGAGTAAAGTGACTTGCCGGTAACGAGATTGAACAAGGTATTGGATACCGACGATCGAATCTCGGGCAAGTAACATACCGATAGACAAAGGGAATTGAATACGGGATTGATTAAGTCCTTGACATCGTGGTTCATCCGATGAGATCATCGTGGAACATGTGGGAGCCAACATGGGTATCCAGATCCCGCTGTTGGTTATTGACCAGAGAACGTCTCGGTCATGTCTGCATGTCTCCCGAACCCGTAGGGTCTACACACTTAAGGTTCGATGACGCTAGGGTTATAAAGGAAGCTTGTATGTGGTTACCGAATGTTGTTCGGAGTCCCGGATGAGATCCCGGACGTCACGAGGAGTTCCGGAATGGTCCGGAGGTAAAGATTTATATATAGGAAGTCCTGTTTTGGCCATCGGGACAAGTTTCGGGGTCATCGGTATTGTACCGGGACCACCGGAAGGGTCCCGGGGGCCCACCGGGTGGGGCCACCTGCCCAGGGGGGCCACATGGGCTGTAGGGGGTGCGCCTTGGCCTACATGGGCCAAGGGCACCAGCCCCAAGAAGCCCATGCGCCTAGGGAACCCTAGAGGGAAGAGTCCTCGAGGGGGAAGGCACCTCCGAGGTGCCTTGGGGAGGATGGACTCCTCCCCCCTCCTTAGCCGCACCCCTTTCTTGGAGTAAGGGGCAAGGCTGCGCCTCCCCCCTCTCCCTTGCCCCTATATATAGTGGAGGGGAGGGAGGGCATCCACACCTGAGCCCTTGGCGCCTCCCTCCCTCCCGTGACACCTCCTCCTCTCCCGTAGGTGCTTGGCGAAGCCCTGCAGGATTGCCACGCTCCTCCATCACCACCACGCCGTTGTGCTGCTGCTGGATGGAGTCTTCCTCAACCTCTCCCTCTCTCCTTGCTGGATCAAGGCGTGGGAGACGTCACCGGGCTGTACGTGTGTTGAACGCGGAGGTGCCGTCCGTTCGGCACTTGATCATCGGTGATCTGAATCACGACGAGTACGACTCCATCAACCCCGTTCACTTGAACGCTTCCGCTTAGCGATCTACAAGGGTATGTAGATGCAAACTCTCCTCCCTTCTACTCGTAGCTGGTCTCTCCATAGATAGATCTTGGTGATACGCGTAGGAAAATTTTGAATTTCTGCTATGTTCCCCAACAATTTTGTCCAGATAACTACTTCAGGTTAGGAAGGAGAAATAAAAAGGGTAACCATAGATATATGGTCTAGCATCACGAGGTTCAAGTTCCTGCTGGTGATCAACCGTTGCTTCGGTCGAGGTGGGTTATGCTTGATTGTGTTCTTCTTTGTATTTTTGTTCATGGCCTACACTGGTTTTATCATCTATTATGTTTCAAAAAATTTAACGACTTAGTTTCATGTCCCAGTACCACTTGAAGTACAACTAAGTACATTCTGACAGGACAATAATGTATGTGTTTACCTATGGTTATTGTTTCCTATAAGAAACATGATCATCTCACCTTGGTTTCCCCTGTATCTGACTTGGGACAGTTTTATGTGAGATTTGATTTGTGTTTTCCTCTATTTTGTTATTTGGTTCAGTTAGAGATTAAAGAAGACTGAAATTATGGGCTCGCAGTGAGGATTGCTGTGTCCAACCTACACAAGAATGCCAAGAAGTCCTTCTTGGAGACGTAAGCCACGACACATGTTTCTGCCATGATTTCCTTCGGTTGGATTTCGTGGATTTAGGTGTTGAATAATTATGGGCTGTGGATGCAAGATTAAGGACATGTACCTGCACTACAACGAGAGATCTGGGCTGCTTCTTTGTGGCTTCGAGACTTGAAATGTTTGTTTGGAAGTTAGTTTAGTTTTTTGTTGTGGATTCACAGCTTCTCACATGTACCATCCTCTTAGACCTTTCGATTTCCAAAGAAACTAGACCTTTCGATTTCCAAAGAAACTAAATGAAGATATGGTGGTATGGTCTCAATAGTACAACTTAAAGCTTTCCATACTTTATATTATCTCTGAAATTTGCTCTTGAAGAATCACGTATCTATGTTAGATCCAGTGAGAAAAGGCGGCTTCCAAGCAGAGGATGCGGGAGTGTTGGCTACATTTGGTTTTTGACTTGGGTGTCTAAATATTCTCACAATACTTGGCTCCCTCTCGGCCTTTGCGCCATTGGCGCAACGAGTCATCTAGTTAGCATAAAAGCTCCAAGTTCTCCCCTTTGTTCTCCAATTAGCATATTCTCTGGATGGTCTACATGTTCGAGTAGAAACACATCAATGAGGTCTTGTTTCATTAGGATAACAGAACACATAATCTGTAGAAGTAGGATGCAGTATTTTCATTTGTTGAGTTGATGAATAAGCTTTAGTTCATCTTATACCAGAATGGCATGAATCATGATACTGATGTGCTTCCATGGCAAAAATAATCCAGTATAAGAAGTAATATCTTCTTCTGTTCATGTACTCAAAATGTAAAAGAAATTACCACTAGAATTATCCGAAGAAAAATAATCTAAATCAAAAGGAAATGGTTGAGACTCCAAGAAAATAAGTGGTTAAAAGACAAGGACATCATGTAGGTTGTAATCATGTAGCCTGTTTGCCTATCGTGGATTGCAGCCAACCTGAACTCTCTGCATTGTAGTGTCATGCCCAAGTAAATTCCACAACAAGCTAGCTTGAACTATCTGGATAGCTTGAATTGTAGAAGCAGAAGCAGTAGCAGTAGCAGTAAGCTGATCTACTAGGATTATTTTATTGTTATGTCTTCAAATTTCTGGTGCCTCTCGCTTCATAAGAAAAGATTAAATCTTTCAAATATTACATTATTATTTGGAAGCAACAAAATCATAGATTACAAAACTGAAGTGTAATCAACCTTTTCTTCTCAGCTAGTAGTTGGATGTAGCAGTATGGGAGTTAGTAATTGGATTCTGTAGTTCACCTACCAGCAAGCACTCTTACATTTAGTTCGGTCACATTCTTTTGAATACTGGTAATTGAATGATACAGGACCGTGCTAGTACAGACACGAAGATATGTTATTTTATTTACTTATTTTATCATTATGTCATCGACATACAAACCAAAACCATTTTATAACCGCAGCAGGATGAGCAGGCACAATAACATTATCAAGAAATTTGACTTGTACATTGTGAAAAATATCCATTCTCGGATGATAGTGGCGATGCCATGAATGAACATGTTGGTTATAATGCCAAGTTACTACATATTATAAAAACAAATGGCTATATCATTCTTATGTTGATCTAACTACCATTCTACGATTTTGGACAGGGTATGTACGAACAAAACAGAAATTCATGTGAGTTCAGGGATAGGGGCGAGGGGGGTTCGGACGAAGATGGGTCATCGCCAAGAACGAAGAAACGAGCATTTAACAATCCCAGGAAGGCATTGACTTTTGGCAGCAATGACGATCTTCTTTAGTAGCCTTTTACTTTTTGTTCATGTTTATTAAGCTTGAGAGCTGATCTGTTGCTCAAACAGTGTTTATAGTTTATCTCCAACCAAAAAACACTTCATTCAAGACATAATTGTGAGACTATTTTTACAAGAATATGCTTTCACCTTCAAAGTTTTGTTCAATTTTAAGATGATGGTTCGTTTGATGCCCACACACTAAATAGTGGCTTGTACTAATTTTCAGCATTTCAACATTTTCAACATAAGGAATTCTACGGGCATGTGTTTTTCTCACTTATATCTACCACCTTCTCATTGCAATATCTTCCATGGTTTGGTTTTTATTTTTATAATGCAAGTAAAAGAAATATCATAGCCAAAATTCCTTAATTTTGTACTAGACATTATGGTAAAAATTTAGCTCATTTGGCGGCCCCCTTCTCCCTTGCGGGGCGCTAGGAAGCTTCGAGCCCGAGCCAGAGTGCCTTTCAGTTTTTGCATTGAAGGTGCCTAGCATTGGACTCCTCCGTGGTCAGGAAATGCCGCATGACCTCGCAGAGGAGTGCCTTCTCCGGGTCGACAAGGACCGAGCGTGCACATTGGCCAGAAGAGTTGGGCTCCACCATGGCCGCGGCCCGTTGCCGCGCACGCCGGGCTGCCTTCGCCTCCGAATATGGCATGTGCATCCCCACGGGAGCCAAGAGCACGAGCACCCGGTGCTGCCCGGGTGGTGCTGGCAACGAAGGGGAAGGAGAGATGGCCGCGTTGCTCCAAGATCTGGAGCGGCACAGAGCGGGACATGCGAACACGACATGCATTGCATCGGTGCGACCCGGAGGAGCTGGCGGCGAACGAGACGGAGCTCGAGCTCCCGTCGGTGTCCAACCACAAACACTAGATGGCATTGCAGAGCAGGAGCTTCTCGTCATCGGACACGTCGCTTCCAGAACCGGCGTCCTCCTTCACGAGGTCGTCCAAGTCCATCGGAACGGTCTCGCTGCCGGAGTCATGGCTAGACCTGGCCATGGCGAAGGAGGCGGAGAGATTAGGAGAGGAAGTGGAGAAGACATGAGGGGAGCGGAGAGGGCGAGAGGACTGAGAGTGACTATGGTTCGTCCGAGCGGGTAGGGTTTTTGTGGTAACGGCAGTGGGAGCAGGGTGGGCCAGAGCAGGCCGGTTCGACGTGGTGATGGTGCGCTGGCGCGTCTAGGTTGGATATGGAGACTGCCGATCAGTCCGGGCATTTGAGCCGGTTTTAAGCGGCGTAGTTGGATGTGGTTTTTGCGACCAAGCAGTGACCTGGCAGCCCACCCAGACGTGTGGGGCGGGTATTGTGTCCGGTTGCAAATGCTCTAAGACACGAATAAGGAAGTCAGAGTTGTGTCTCAGGGAGCAAAAAAACAGAAAAGGAAGTGAGTTTTGAGAGTGCTGGCGCATACGGAGCACTTTAATGCTACCCGAATGTCTGGAAAATTACATATTCAGAATCTAACAAGGTCATGGATACATGGCGGAGTTAGAATAATTGTAAGGAGTTCTCCAAAGGAATTACTAGTACACAATTAACTGTGATGCAGAGGTTGAGGACAGTGCCTGTCAGGTGAGACAGACGTAGACGACGATGCTGTCTGGCGATCCGGCGAGGCGATATGTAGACGATGGGTGGTGGAGACCATGTAGCAGAGTAACCAGGAGGTCAAACATGTGATCAGAACCACAAAGCTGGGCACTGGAGCAGTCCTCATCACAATTATGAAATGGTTTTGTTCGTTCTCATCATCTTTAGGCCTTGTTTGGTTAATCGTCCTCCCAAGGGGATTGGAGAGGATTGGAGGGGATTTAATCCACCTCAACCCTTGCCAATCCCCTTCAAATCCACCTCAAACCGAACAAAGACTAAAGGAATTGCAGACGAGCACATGGGTTCACACTTGGGAGCTTTTACATCCTCTCCTATTCCACATCAGTCTTCCAATTTGCCGATGCAGAAATCCTCAATGATGTCGAAGACTCATGTGCCATGCTGCAGGCTGAAATTGCGTCAAGTTAGTATAGTTATGTGAAATATAGTTCTTAGTACAATGACATGCGAGCCTCACGTGCTCCTGAAAAGTATAATGGAATAGAAATACAAGTAGGAAAAATCAGATGTAGCTCTCCACCATGTCCAAACTAGCCAATAAGAAACATCCACATAAGTGTTATTATTTAAACTAAAATTTTCTCCTTTGGACAATCCATCAGCTAGAACTATAAATTTACTAATGCAAATATCTTCTGTCGTGTTTTGGATAACATCATCATGTACCAAGATATATCATGGATATGGGCCAGTCAATTTTTTCAGAGGGCGAAAACACACAATTTCAGTGATAACAGAAATTAAAATACATGGGCACTAAATTACGAATATGAATCAAGTGATTCGAGTGAAAATTGTGGATGAGAATAAGGCTCGGGAAATTGGCAGCACACCTTTTCCTTAAGCTGGTTGGAAGCTACATGTTCAAGTTTCACCAAGGTTGATTAACTTGAATTGTGGACATGCGAAAACATAATTAGAACTGCCGTTTATTGTCGTTTGTAATCATGCATTTTGCATGCATTTTTCATCAAGTAAAACTACTTGAATAAATTGAAAGTTTTAAACCAAGTACTCTTGAAATCGCTACCCCCTGGGATGGAAAAGGAGGCTCAGGTTTTAGCCCTCCGTTTTACCCCGGAAGTCGTTGTTCGTCTTTCGATATGAGAGGATGGCAAGTGTTCGCAATGACTTAGCGACTTAGCCAATTGGTTACATATTCTAAACTAATCGATCAGATCACATCATCTCGAGCAAAGAGCTGAGAGCAGAGAAGCGACAGTATGGGGCAAATGACAACGCTTAAATATAACAGTTATATCAGAATACATATTACAATTCATAAAGTATAAGGTCCCAAATTCAAAACCAGGCATACCTGAGCAGATGCCAGGATATGTGACAGTACCACTTCCAATATCTGATCTAGTTTACCTACCCATCCTACTACTGCAAGAACAAGTTCTCTGAGTGCAACATCCCCCACAACCCCATAAGGGTCACGGACGAACTGAAACAATAACTCTTCAACCTACCAAACACAAATAAAATTAGGCAAATTCCAGAGGTTATAGATTGGGAACAAAAGCAAATAGGTTCGATACATGGCCGAAAAGGCCTCACAAGCCACACAGTGCACGCCGATAATAACTTCCACACCACACCACCAACGAAAGCACCCCAAGGACTAGGTGATTATGCTAAGTAGATGTTTCCATGATCTAGAGAAGTCATAAGCTTGCTCTCAGTATACTTAATTAATATTTTCAGTAATAAAGCAAGCTAGATTTCAGATTTGGACTCTCACAGCTACTCTAATCATGCATGCCAACAATTCGTACAACTGGTAAATCGCCCTAATCAGGTGCTGAAATCAATATATCTGAACTAAAGAGGATTACATTTTATCAAACATCCCCCAGGGCATAAACCATTCATCTTCATCATGTCGCAGGGGAGAGCTTAATTGTGAGCACAACCCAATACATGAGTATGCTAATCACCACAGTAAGCATGAACATAATATGTTCAGAAAACTGAACATGCAAAAAAACAGAGTTATAGTACTAGAGCATATCGGCAAATGTATTCCTCTGAACTAACATCTGGTTGGGCGTTGTTGATTGGCAATCACACCATGGGACAACCGTCGTGCAAACTTGAGGATCAGAAGAGCTAGTACAACACGTATGCAGTTACCTGTAGTGGGAGGGAAGGTCGTCGGTGGCGCTGACTCAGGGTATCCGACGTACGGTGGAGAGAGATCCTCTGTCCCTGGCGGCGGGTTGGGGGCGGTGGGGCAGCCGAGGCTTCGGCGCGCCACGATGTACGACCTGCAGTACTGCCGGCCGGCCGAAACATTGACGGCAGGAGCGACACCAAGATACCGGATTGCTGCTTCTCGCTTGGATCAGGTCCGTCGCGCGGGCATGATCCGAACGGCGCACCGCCTAGCCATCTACGAGCGGGATGTGCGGCGGCGGCTATGCGAGGAGAATTGGATCGTGGGGATGGCCTCTGAACGTGCCGTGAGGAACGGAAACGGACCAGAGATTCGGTTACTATTATAAAAAATACTAATTCTTTAAATGATTTTTTGAGATCCAATGGCCAGAAAAATTCAGAGTTGGAGTTACAGGAAATTACAAATTGCAACTCTACAATCACCGTAAAAGAGCTGTATTCACTTATTTCTAAAAACTACCGGTTAGAAAAAAAAACATTCAATTCAGAAAAGACATTACACTCATTTTGCAAAACTAATTTCACTGTGAATTTATGAAAATATATTGAAACATATTTCACTCATCACAAATATCAATTTCAAACACTGAAAATAGATCACTCATTTCACACATTTATAGAAAATGTATTACACTCACTAAATAAATATACATTTCAGTAATCTAAGAAAACACATTACACTCCCTCAATTGAAATACTCCTATATTTCACTCGTTTCAAAAACAGATTTCACTCATTACAAAAAAATATATCTAAAACTAATTTCACTGTGTATTTCTGGCAAAATGGAAACATATTTCATTGATCACAAATATTAGTATCAAAACAAAAATGGAAACATTTTGTAAATAACCAATTTGACATCTTTTCACACACTGGAATAACATATTTTCACACTCAGTTCCACTTATTTTAGAAAAAGGATTTCACTAATTTGAAATATGTTCCAAAAAATGATTTCCCTGAAATTCAAATAAATTTGAAATATGTTTCATAAGTAAAAAAAATACCATTTCATATGTTTGAAATATTCAATTCACGCGTTGAAACAATCAAATTCACATGTTTGAAAGAACATGTTTCACATATTTTCACTCATTTTGGATAACAGATTTCGCTCGGTATATGTGTGTAATTAGATGTAAAATTTAAATGTGTTTAAAATCTATCGAATATTGATCTTGTTCTAAAGATCTTAGTGTCACGAGTTCAAATATATAAAATATTTCAAAAACGGAATTACTATTTAAAAGATATAAACGATTGGAAATGTCAAAGAGAAAATAAAAGCCATGAATATATAGGATGGGAGATGAGATAGATGGGTCGCTTTGATGCATTTGCAGCAGGGAGTGGATGTCTCATGCATGCATGCATGGGTGGGACCTATGCATGATGTGACGTAATGGTGAATACAAACAAGCAAATTTGAAATACGTTGAGACACAATAATGGTGTGGGCCATCAAACTGCACGAATCTCAAACTAGACTAGTGATGGATGCTTGACTGGTACCTCCCTCCACCGGTAAAAAGAGGTTTGCGCATATTTAGGCCTGTTTGGATTGAACGTAAAATTTGTGTGCTGCCCCGGTATATATGCAGCTCAAACTTGAGCTAAATATCAGGGAGCACACACTAATTTTAATTAAGTGTGATGTGTTGCACTGCACGTCACTACATTCTCAACGCATTCCTATGTATTTATTATTCATGATTTTCTCCACAAGTTTAAATTAAATTTCCAAAAAATTGTTCTGATTTTTGGCAAAACTACAAATTTTGAAGATTTTTTTTACTTACATAACTATTTCTAATAAAGTGTTTATATCAACTTCATAGTCTTCGAAACACATTAACATACTGGGCTGGTACTTGTGGCTTTCTCTAGGTGGGCACAACATCTTGGAAACTTTTCACATGAATAATCCATGTGCAGAAAAATGTTGTTAGGTCGCTTATTCCAAGAAATTAGCTCAAAGTTCCATGTTTTTAGAAAAATATAAAAATCTTGCAAACCACAAATGTCAGTAATGAAATAGAAAAGTTTTAGCTAATTTCGACCAATGGTTTGGGAGAAACAATTGTTTGAGTTACTTATACATGTTTTCAACATAAAATTTAAAGTTTCTAAAAAATATCACAATTGTTCCCATTGGGGAAAGTCTTAGATCCTTTTGACTAGTGGATAGGAGAAAATAACTTTTCAGGATCGGTTTATCATTTCTTTAGTTTATAATTCAAAATATCCAAAAGTAATAAATCTAGTAAAACCCTTAAATTTTCCTAGCGATGAATTGGGGGGTTTTATTAGCGTTTTAACCAATTGTTTGGACAAAACAACTTTTAAGATTGATGATTCATATTTTTCAAAGTTTCCAAAATGCAAATAATCGTAAATATTTGTGTTAGTGAACTGGGAAAAACAATTAGGCCTTCTTGACCTATGTTTGAGAGAAAACAACCGTTTAAGATTGGCGATTCGTATGTCAAATTCAAAATTCAAAATTTTATAATAAACTATAGATATTATAATAAAATATAAATGTTCCTGGTAGCGATTCGGAGGAACTCCACTAGAGTTTTATTGCTAACATTTTGTCCGTTCAAAACAATCGTGATTGCTACTAGTGAAGGTGCATCCAACAATGCAGAATCAGCTACCAGTGATGTGCGTGTAGGCCTGCCACTGATAATCGTTATACTAGTGGGGATCACATTTTCACGCTCACCATTGCTAACAATTTAAGAAAAGAAAAAAATAGGTGGCACCTTTGGTGGCGGCTTTGCGTAGCGCAACTCTACCGGCGGCTTCTCCGTCACGTTGCCCACATGGATGCCTCTCCTAGCGCCAGTGACATGCTTCCCTGTCACTTTGCCCACGACGGCGTCCTCTCCTAACAGCGGAGGCCTCAACAAGGCATGGCCGGCACCTGTCCGTTGCATTGTGTGCCCATGGACTCGTCCTCTCCTGCTTGGTGACACTTGTGTGGGGGCTGCTCTCAACGGTGGTGGCCCCTCCCCATGGCGTGGCACACCCTGGCGGTGTCTGCTCCCCGGTGACCTGCAAAAGAAGGGCCTCTTTGGATTGAAGGATTTTCATAGGAATATTGGAGGATTCCAATCCATTGGATTTTTTCCTAAAGAAGCCCTTTGGATCAAAGGAACCACACCTCCAAAATTCCTATGGATGCATTCCTACACCTCAATCCTATAGGAATTTCAACATCCACTATAACCTCTTTTTTACACTGATTCGCGTAGGATCGAGGCACTTTTCCTGTGTTTTTCCTGTGTTCCATCCAAATGTCCATTCTTGTAGTTTTCCTCTATTTTGTAATCCTCTGTTTTGCACCTACAATCCCGTCAAATTCCTGTGTTTTTTGAATTCCTTTGTTTTCTAATCCTGTGATCCAAAGAAGCCCGAAACATGGGAAGGATAAGAGAAGGAGAAACGGGCACATGTGTGACTGGAGAACAATAAGAGAAAGAAGAGAAGGAGGAGGAGAGAAGAGAAGAGGAGGAGGAGGAGGAGGAGAAATGACTTTTACGGTTAATTTAGTTCTTTATCACAAATTGTGCCAAGCTTTATTGTATTCATTTCATTTTGACATGCAGTTTCTACCAACTTAATTTAAATATGTCAGGAAAAAATTATGAAAGGGTGATGTATTGAGATTTTGATATTATTACCTAATTCTTACTTTGTATTCCCTTCATCTAAATCATTTTTCCAAATTAGTATATGTTATTTGACAATTGCTTCATTCGTGTGTGTGTGTGTGTGTGTGTGTGTGTGTGCGTGCACGCACGCGTGCGTGTGCTTTCTTTACCTATCTGTAATAGCCAATCCGCGACTTCACAATTGGGCTCAGCTTTACTACTCCATGCTTTCAATTTGATGCCCATTGACTAATGCTTACTTGATCTTGAAGGAAATATGCCCTAGAGGCAATAATAAAGTTATTATTTATTTCCTTATAATCATGATAAATGTTTATTATTCATGCTAGAATTGTATTTACCGGAAACATAATACATGTGTGAATACATAGACAAACATAGTGTCACTAGTATGCCTCTACTTGACTAGCTCGTTAATCAAAGATGGTTATGTTTCCTAACCATGAACAATGAGTTGTTATTTGATTAACGAGGTCACATCATTAGTAGAATGATCTGATTGACGTGACCCATTCCATTAGCTTAGCACCTGATCGTTTAGTATGTTGCTATTGCTTTCTTCATGACTTATACATGTTCCTATGACTATGAGATTATGCAACTCCCGTTTGCCGGAGGAACACTTTGGGTGCTACCAAACGTCACAACGTAACTGGGTGATTATAAAGGAGCATTACAGGTGTCTCCAAAGGTAGATGTTGGGTTGGCGTATTTCGAGATTAGGATTTGTCACTCCGATTGTCGGAGAGGTATCTCTGGGCCCTCTCGGTAATGCACATCACATAAGCCTTGCAAGCACTGCAACTAATATGTTAGTTGTGAGATGATGTATTACGGAACGAGTAAAGAGACTTGCCGGTAACGAGATTGAACTAGGTATTGGATACCGACGATCGAATCTCGGGCAAGTAACATACCGATGACAAAGGGAACAACGTATGTTGTTATGCGGTCTGACCGATAAAGATCTTCGTAGAATATGTAGGAGCCAATATGGGCATCCAGGTCCCGCTATTGGTTATTGACCAGAGACGTGTCTCGGTCATGTCTACATTGTTCTCGAACCCGTAGGGTCCGCACGCTTAAGGTTACGATGACAGTTATATTATGAGTTTATGCATTTTGATGTACCGAAGGTTGTTCGGAGTCCCGGATGTGATCACGGACATGACGAGGAGTCTCGAAATGGTCGAGACATAAAGATTGATATATTGGAAGTCTATGTTTGGACATCGGAAGTGTTCCGGGTGAAATCGGGATTTTACCGGGTTACCGGGAGGTTACCGGAACCCCCCGGGAGCCATATGGGCCATCATGGGCCTTAGTGGAAAGGAGAAAGGGGCAGCCCAAGGGGGCTGCGCGCCTCCCCCCTTCCCCTAGTCCTATTAGGACTAGGAGAGGTGGCCGGCCACCCCTCTCCCTCTTTCCCCCTTGGGAATCCTAGTTGGAATAGGATTGGGGGGGGAGTCCTACTCCCGGTAGGAGTAGGACTCCTCCTGCGCCTCTCCCTCTTGGCCGGCGCACCCTCCCCCCTTGGCTCCTTTATATACGGAGGCAGGGGCACCTCTAAACACACAAGTTGACACAAGTTGATCCACGTGATCGATTCCTTAGCCGTGTGCGGTGCCCCCTGCCACCATATTCCTCGATAATACTGTAGCGGAGTTTAGGCGAAGCCCTGCTGCTGTAGTTCATCAAGATCGTCACCACGCCGTCGTGCTGACGAAACTCTTCCCCGACACTTTGCTGGATCGGAGTCCGGGGATCGTCATCGAGCTGAACGTGTGCTCGAACTCGGAGGTGCCGTAGTTTCGGTGCTTGATCGGTTGGATCGTGAAGACGTACGACTACTTCCTCTACGTCGTGTCATCGCTTCCGCAGTCGGTCTGCGTTGGGTACGTAGACAACACTCTCCTCTCGTTGCTATGCATCACATGATCCTGTGTGCGCGTAGGAAATTTTTTGAAATTACTACGAAACCCAACAGTGGCATCCGAGCCTAGGTTATTGATGTTGATGTTATATGCACGAGTAGAACACAAGTAAGTTGTGGACGATACAAGTCATACTGCCTACCAGCATGTCATACTTTGGTTCGGCGGTATTGTTGGACGAGACGACCCGGACCAACCTTACGCGTACGCTTACGCGAGACCGGTTCCCTCGACGTGCTTTGCACAGAGATGGCTTGCGGGCGACTGCCTCTCCAACTTTAGTTGAACCAAGTATGGCTACGCCCGGTCCTTGCGAAGGTTAAAACGGAGTCTATTTGACAAACTATCGTTGTGGTTTTGATGCGTAGGTGAGATTGGTTCTTACTTAAGCCCGTAGCAGCCACGTAAAACATGCAACAACAAAGTAGAAGACGTCTAACTTGTTTTTGCAGGGCATGTTGTGATGTGATATGGTCAAGGCATGATGCTGAATTTTATTGTATGAGATGATCATGTTTTGTAACCAAGTTATCGGCAACTGGCAGGAGCCATATGGTTGTCGCTTTATTGTATGCAATGCAATCGCGATGTAATGCTTTACTTTATTACTAAACGGTAGTGATAGTCGTGGAAGCATAAGATTGGCGAGACGACAACGATGCTACGATGGAGATCAAGGTGTCGCGCCGGTGACGATGGTGATCATGACGGTGCTTCGGAGATGGAGATCACAAGCACAAGATGATGATGACCATATCATATCACTTATATTGATTGCATGTGATGTTTATCTTTTTATGCATCTTATCTTGCTTTGATTGACGGTAGCATTATAAGATGATCTCTCACTAAATTATCAAGAAGTGTTCTCCCTGAGTATGCACCGTTGCGAAAGTTCTTCGTGCTGAGACACCACGTGATGATCGGGTGTGATAGGCTCTACGTTCAAATACAACGGGTGCAAAACAGTTGCGCACGCAGAATACTCAGGTTAAACTTGACGAGCCTAGCATATGCAGATATGGCCTCGGAACACGGAGACCGAAAGGTCGAGCGTGAATCATATAGTAGATATGATCAACATAATGATGTTCACCGATGAAACTACTCCATCTCACGTGATGATCGGACATGGTTTAGTTGATTTGGATCACGTGATCACTTAGAGGATTAGAGGGATGTCTATCTAAGTGGGAGTTCTTTAGTAATATGATTAATTGAACTTAAAATTTATCATGAACTTAGTCCCTAAAGTATCTTGCTTGTTTATGTTGATTGTAGATAGATGGCTCGTGCTGTTGTTCCGTTGAATTTTAATGCGTTCCTTGAGAAAGCAAAGTTGAAAGATGATGGTAGCAATTACACGGACTGGGTCCGTAACTTGAGGATTATCCTCATTGCTGCACAGAAGAATTACGTCCTGGAAGCACCGCTGGGTGCCAGGCCTGCTGCTGGAGCAACACCAGATGTTATGAACGTCTGGCAGAGCAAAGCTGATGACTACTCGATAGTTCAGTGTGCCATGCTTTACGGCTTAGAATCGGGACTTCAACGACGTTTTGAACGTCATGGAGCATATGAGATGTTCCAGGAGTTGAAGTTAATATTTCAAGCAAATGCCCGGATTGAGAGATATGAAGTCTCCAATAAGTTCTATAGCTGCAAGATGGAGGAGAACAGTTCTGTCAGTGAGCATATACTCAAAATGTCTGGGTATAATAATCACTTGATTCAATTGGGAGTTAATCTTCCGGATGATTGCGTCATTGACAGAATTCTCCAATCACTGCCACCAAGCTACAAGAGCTTCGTGATGAACTATAATATGCAAGGGATGAACAAGACTATTCCCGAGCTCTTCGCAATGCTGAAAGCTGCGGAGGTAGAAATCAAAAAGGAGCATCAAGTGTTGATGGTTAACAAAACCACTAGTTTCAAGAAAAAGGGCAAAGGAAAGAAGAAAGGGAACTTCAAGAAGAACAGCAAGCCAGTTGCTGCTCAAGAGAAGAAACCCAAGTCTAGACCTAAGCCTGAAACTGAGTGCTTCTACTGCAAGCAGACTGGTCACTGGAAGCGGAACTGCCCCAAGTATTTGGCGGATAAGAAGGATGGCAAGGTGAACAAAGGTATATGTGATATACATGTTATTGATGTGTACCTTACCAATGCTCGCAGTAGCACCTGGGTATTTGATACTGGTTCTGTTGCTAATATTTGCAACTCGAAACAGGGGCTACGGATTAAGCGAAGATTGGCTAAGGACGAGGTGACGATGCGCGTGGGAAACGGTTCCAAAGTCGATGTGATCGCGGTCGGCACGCTACCTCTACATCTACCTTCGGGATTAATATTAGACCTAAATAATTGTTATTTGGTGCCAGCGTTGAGCATGAACATTATATCTGGATCTTGTTTAATGCGAGACGGTTATTCATTTAAATCAGAGAATAATGGTTGTTCTATTTATATGAGTAATATCTTTTATGGTCATGCACCCTTGAAGAGTGGTCTATTCTTACTAAATCTCGATAGTAGTAATACACATATTCATAATGTTGAAACCAAAAGATGCAGAGTTGATAATGAAAGTGCAACTTATTTGTGGCACTGTCGTTTAGGTCATATCGGTGTAAAACGCATGAAGAAACTCCATACTAATGGACTTTTGGAACCACTTGATTATGAATCACTTGGTACTTGCGAACCGTGCCTCATGGGCAAGATGACTAAAACACCGTTCTCCGGTACTATGGAGAGAGCAACAGATTTGTTGGAAATCATACATACCGATGTATGTGGTCCGATGAATATTGAGGCTCGTGGCGGATATCGTTATTTTCTCACCTTCACAGATGATTTGAGCAGATATGGATATATCTACTTAATGAAGCATAAGTCTGAAACATTTGAAAAGTTCAAAGAATTTCAGAGTGAAGTTGAAAATCATCGTAACAAGAAAATAAAGTTTCTACGATCTGATCGTGGAGGAGAATATTTGAGTTACGAGTTTGGTGTACATTTGAAAAACTGTGGAATAGTTTCACAACTCACGCCACCCGGAACACCACAGCGCAATGGTGTGTCCGAACGTCGTAATCGTACTTTACTAGATATGGTGCGATCTATGATGTCTCTTACAGATTTACCGCTATCATTTTGGGGTTATGCTTTAGAGACGGCCGCATTCACGTTAAATAGGGCACCATCAAAATCCGTTGAGACGACGCCTTATGAACTATGGTTTGGCAAGAAACCAAAGTTGTCGTTTCTTAAAGTTTGGGGCTGCGATGCTTATGTGAAAAAGCTTCAACCTGATAAGCTCGAACCCAAATCGGAGAAATGTGTATTCATAGGATACCCAAAGGAAACTGTTGGGTACACCTTCTATCACAGATCCGAAGGCAAAACATTCGTTGCTAAGAATGGATCATTTCTAGAGAAGGAGTTTCTCTCGAAAGAAGTGAGTGGGAGGAAAGTAGAACTTGACGAGGTAACTGTACCTGCTCCCTTACTGGAGAGTAGTTCATCACAGAAAACTGTTTCAGTGACACCTACACCGGTTAGTGAGGAAGCCAATGATAATGATCATGAAACTTCAGATCAAGATACTACTGAACCACGTAGATCAACCAGAGTAAGATCCGCGCCAGAGTGGTACGGAAATTCTGTTCTGGAAGTCATGCTACTAGATCATGATGAACCTACGAACTATGAAGAAGCGATGGTGAGCCCAGATTCCGCAAAGTGGCTTGAAGCCATGAAATCTGAGATGGGATCCATGTATGAGAACAAAGTATGGACTTTGGTTGACTTGCCCAATGATCGGCAAGCAATTGAGAATAAATGGATCTTTAAGAAGAAGACTGACGCTGATGGTAATGTTACTGTCTACAAAGCTCGACTTGTCGCAAAAGGTTTTCGACAAGTTCAAGGGATTGACTACGATGAGACCTTCTCACCCGTAGCGATGCTTAAGTCCGTCCGAATCATGTTAGCGATTGCCGCATTTTATGATTATGAAATTTGGCAGATGGATGTCAAAACTGCATTCCTGAATGGATTTCTGGAAGAAGAGTTGTATATGATGCAACCA
Organism: Triticum aestivum; assembly: GCF_018294505.1. Classification (NCBI taxonomy): domain Eukaryota; kingdom Viridiplantae; phylum Streptophyta; class Magnoliopsida; order Poales; family Poaceae; genus Triticum; species Triticum aestivum. The sequence continues at coordinate 649,670,225 of NC_057803.1, read as the reverse complement.
GAAGGTTTTGTCGATCCAAAGGGAGCTAACAAAGTGTGCAAGCTCCAGCGATCCATTTATGGACTGGTGCAAGCCTCTCGGAGTTGGAATAAACGTTTTGATAGTGTGATCAAAGCATTTGGTTTTATACAGACTTTCGGAGAAGCCTGTATTTACAAGAAAGTGAGTGGGAGCTCTGTAGCATTTCTGATATTATATGTGGATGACATATTACTGATTGGAAATGATATAGAATTTCTGGATAGCATAAAGGGATACTTGAATAAAAGTTTTTCAATGAAAGACCTCGGTGAAGCTGCTTACATATTAGGCATTAAGATCTATAGAGATAGATCAAGACGCTTAATTGGACTTTCACAAAGCACATACCTTGACAAAATTTTGAAGAAATTCAAAATGGATCAAGCGAAGAAAGGGTTCTTGCCTGTGTTACAAGGTGTGAAATTGAGTAAGACTCAATGCCCGACCACTGCAGAAGATAGAGAGAATATGAAAGATGTTCCCTATGCATCTGCCATAGGCTCTATCATGTATGCAATGCTGTGTACCAGACCTGATGTGTGCCTTGCTATAAGTTTAGCAGGGAGGTACCAAAGTAATCCAGGAGTGGATCACTGGACAGCGGTCAAGAACATCCTGAAATACCTGAAAAGGACTAAGGATATGTTTCTCGTATATGGAGGTGACAAAGAGCTCACCGTAAAAGGTTACGTTGATGCAAGCTTTGACACTGATCCGGACGATTCTAAATCGCAAACCGGATACGTGTTTACATTAAACGGTGGAGCTGTCAGTTGGTGCAGTTCTAAACAAAGCGTTGTAGCGGGATCTACATGTGAAGCGGAATACATAGCTGCTTCGGAAGCAGCAAATGAAGGAGTCTGGATGAAGGAGTTCATATCCGATCTAGGTGTCATACCTAGTGCATCGGGTCCAATGAAAATCTTTTGTGACAATACTGGTGCAATTGCCTTAGCAAAGGAATCCAGATTTCACAAAAGGACCAAACACATCAAGAGACGCTTCAACTCCATCCGGGATCTAGTCCAGGTGGGAGACATAGAGATTTGCAAGATACATACGGATCTGAATGTTGCAGACCCGTTGACTAAGCCTCTTCCACGAGCAAAACATGATCAGCACCAAGGCTCCATGGGTGTTAGAATCATTACAGTGTAATCTAGATTATTGACTCTAGTGCAAGTGGGAGACTGAAGGAAATATGCCCTAGAGGCAATAATAAAGTTATTATTTATTTCCTTATAATCATGATAAATGTTTATTATTCATGCTAGAATTGTATTTACCGGAAACATAATACATGTGTGAATACATAGACAAACAAGTGTCACTAGTATGCCTCTACTTGACTAGCTCGTTAATCAAAGATGGTTATGTTTCCTAACCATGAACAATGAGTTGTTATTTGATTAACGAGGTCACATCATTAGTAGAATGATCTGATTGACATGACCCATTCCATTAGCTTAGCACCTGATCGTTTAGTATGTTGCTATTGCTTTCTTCATGACTTATACATGTTCCTATGACTATGAGATTATGCAACTCCCGTTTACCGGAGGAACACTTTGGGTGCTACCAAACGTCACAACGTAACTGGGTGATTATAAAGGAGCATTACAGGTGTCTCCAAAGGTAGATGTTGGGTTGGCGTATTTCGAGATTAGGATTTGTCACTCCGATTGTCGGAGAGGTATCTCTGGGCCCTCTCGGTAATGCACATCACATAAGCCTTGCAAGCACTGCAACTAATATGTTAGTTGTGAGATGATGTATTACGGAACGAGTAAAGAGACTTGCCGGTAACGAGATTGAACTAGGTATTGGATACCGACGATCGAATCTCGGGCAAGTAACATACCGATGACAAAGGGAACAACGTATGTTGTTATGCGGTCTGACCGATAAAGATCTTCGTAGAATATGTAGGAGCCAATATGGGCATCCAGGTCCCGCTATTGGTTATTGACCAGAGACGTGTCTCGGTCATGTCTACATTGTTCTCGAACCCGTAGGGTCCGCACGCTTAAGGTTACGATGACAGTTATATTATGAGTTTATGCATTTTGATGTACCGAAGGTTGTTCGGAGTCCCGGATATGATCACGGACATGACGAGGAGTCTCGAAATGGTCGAGACATAAAGATTGATATATTGGAAGTCTATGTTTGGACATCGGAAGTGTTCCGGGTGAAATCGGGATTTTACCGGGTTACCGGGAGGTTACCGGAACCCCCCGGGAGCCATATGGGCCATCATGGGCCTTAGTGGAAAGGAGAAAGGGGCAGCCCAAGGGGGCTGCGCGCCTCCCCCCTTCCCCTAGTCCTATTAGGACTAGGAGAGGTGGCCGGCCACCCCTCTCCCTCTTTCCCCCTTGGGAATCCTAGTTGGAATAGGATTGGGGGGGGGGGGAGTCCTACTCCCGGTAGGAGTAGGACTCCTCCTGCGCCTCTCCCTCTTGGCCGGCGCACCCTCCCCCCTTGGCTCCTTTATATACGGAGGCAGGGGCACCTCTAAACACACAAGTTGACACAAGTTGATCCTCGTGATCGATTCCTTAGCCGTGTGCGGTGCCCCCTGCCACCATATTCCTCGATAATACTGTAGCGGAGTTTAGGCGAAGCCCTGCTGCTGTAGTTCATCAAGATCGTCACCACGCCGTCGTGCTGACGAAACTCTTCCCCGACACTTTGCTGGATCGGAGTCCGGGGATCGTCATCGAGCTGAACGTGTGCTCGAACTCGGAGGTGCCGTAGTTTCGGTGCTTGATCGGTTGGATCGTGAAGACGTACGACTACTTCCTCTACGTCGTGTCATCGCTTCCGCAGTCGGTCTGCGTTGGGTACGTAGACAACACTCTTCTCTCGTTGCTATGCATCACATGATCCTGTGTGCGCGTAGGAAATTTTTTGAAATTACTACGAAACCCAACAGATCTGCCTATACTTTTCATTTTACACATAATCTGCCCATTGACTTGCTCTGAAGCGCAAGAAGAAAAATCGTGAGAAAGACGACGACATTAAGAATCTAAGAGGTCAGGTGGAGCAATATCTAAGGGACACTATCAGTGTACTGGACGCTCAAGTGCAGCAGCCAGCTGAAGCAGTAACTTGCCCAAGCTGCTCAGTTGGAGCTGCTGGCAGTGTTGCCGGTGTTAATCAGATTGTATAGGGCGGCAGATGGCATCACCTTCCTCACATGTAGCCAGAGAAGCGGCAGAGAAGCACGGGATCTGTGGAGAAGCTTTATGCAGTCTCGAGGGGAGGGGGCCAATGCCCCCCCCCCCCCCACTTAAAATTTGGTGAAGAATTTTCTATGCATCATAGATTGGTGAAAATAGAGGCCCTCACCTTAGGGTGGTGTTCAACGCGATTTCGTATATGAAGCTAAGTAAAAAATATGCATGGTAATAAAAATATAGAGAAGATGATTAAAAATATTTTTTAACATAGTGGCTTTCTTTATTTTCAACTCAAATATAGATGCACCGTCCACAATCAAACTACGAATGGAAGAGGGGGGGGGGGGGGGTTCTCTGTCCACATACCTAGAGGTTCAACCCTAGCCATACTAGCTAGTTCATGAGCCACACGATTCGTCTCTCACGCACAAATCTAAAAAATAACTTGTACAAATCATTTCCTACATTGGTCGTTTGAGTTGTAGGATTGAATCCTATAGGAATCTTTTCCTACGGAATCGTCTGCACTACATTTCATTGGAAATCTAGCATCCACTCCAATCTCTTTTTTCGCTTCCTTTATTTTCCTGTGGCATCAAACATTCTATGCTAATCATATGAGATTCAAGTGGGCATGCCACTCCAATCCTTTATTTTCCCTATTCCCGCGTTTTGAATTTTTTCCACGAATCAAGGAGGGCCTAAATATACTGACTTCTCTCCATTAGGCCTTGTACAATGCAAGGTGCTTAGGAGAGGTGCTTATAGAAATAAACTAGGTTTTTTCTAAGTACCGGTGCTTATTTGTACAGGGTAGACGCCTAGTTAGGCATCTCTCTTATAGAAACAAGCATTGATACTTCAAAAAAATCCGGTTTATTTTTATAAGCATCGCATTGTACAAGGCCTCAAAGAGCAACTAGCTCTTGGCGCTTCCTCGCTCAAGATTCATGGGGGAACGTGTGGCACAGTAACAGCAAGCAAGAGGAGAGACTGGTGCGGTGGAGACAAGACCGGGCAGCCTGACAGATGCGGTGGAATCTTCCAACAATGTACAGTGCACTATGAGGCCTAGCTCCCGCTGTTACTTTTCAAAGCAGACCTGCTGAATAAAACAGCAACGCAGTCCGTAGCACAAATCCCGGATCTTCTGTTGTGCACCGACGGTGGTGATAAGAGGGAGTCTAGACACCGGGGTCCTAAAAAGCCACTCTCGACGACATGTTATTACCTTTAGGCTTTAGCTGGGCCTTGGGCCTTCATTTCTCTAGCGTCTGTGTGATACTAAGTGGTGGTGGGCTGGCTATGTTAGGGAGCGATTTTTTTTAGCAGGAATTGGCATAGCGATCGATTGATCCACACATGCGTTCATCGCTTGCAGCGGCGGCGCATTTAGTTCAACCCTAAAAGCGCGATGGCAGAGAGGTAGGAGTCACATGCGCGGCTAACGGCGGTCTTCCAGCCTGGTCTGCGACGTGGTGAAAACGAAGCATGGATGGGTTGGTTCTGTTGTTTCCGTCGCTTTGGATCAGGTACTAATTCTTTGTTTTCCGATAACTATCAGGTACTAAGTCTTTTAGTATGGAAAAGATGATTCCATGTTAAGGCAAATGCGGAGCAAGCTTTGAGAGTTAAACATGTCATTGATACTTATGCTGCAAGTACTGGTCAACTCATTAATCCAGCAAAGTGCTCAATCCAATTTAGCAAGCTTTGTCCGCTATCAGATCAAGAAGCAACACGCAGAATCCTTCATGTGGAGCAACAAGTGTTTGAAGCAAAATACTTGGGTCTACCAACTTCGGAAGGTCGCATGAGTCATGGTAAATTCCAGAGTCTTCAGGCCAAACTCACACAATGTATTTTGCTTTGGGGTGACAATAATCAAGCACGAAGTGGGAGAGAAATCCTTATCAAGTCGATCGTGCAAACACTACGTACCGACATATGTTATGGGAGTTTTTAAACTTCCATTCTCTGTTTGTGATGACCTATCCAAGCTGATCCGAGACTTTTGGTGGGGAGCGGAAAATGGGAAGCGCAAAACACATTGGCTCAGTTGGGATAAGATGATCAGATCAAAAGGGCAAGGTGGAATGGGATTCCGAGATATGTGGATTTTTCATCAGGCACTACTGGCTCGTCAAGCTTGGCGGTTGTTGCAAACACCGGATAGTCTATGTGCACGCGTACTGAAGACCCGATACTACCCACAAGGCAATTTACTAGACACCGTGTTTACAGGGCAACCCTCGTCAACTTGGTCTGCTATATCTTATGGGCTGGAAATTCTCAAGGAAGGCATGATATGGCGCATTGGTAATGGTGAATCGGTCTGCATTTGGCATGACAATTGGATACCACGCTCGTCTTTGCTCAAGCCGTTTAGCGCTCGAGGCCGGTCCAGACTCATCAAAGTTTCCAGCTTGCTTGACGAACGAGGTACATGGGATGTAGCTGCTGTGCGGGCTAATTTTCTACCGATCGATGCTAGGGCCATTTTATCCATCCGTACCTCACCATGACGTGAAACGGACTTTCTTGCTTGGCAGCCGGAAAAAAGGGTATCTTCTCTGTTAATAGTGCTTATAAGCTTGGTCTCAGCTTGACAAAGCATGCTCGTAATGTGCCGGCCACAAGTACTAGGCCGAATGGTGATCGTGAGATTTGGAAGAAGCTGTGGAGTTTGCCAGTTCCTCCCAAAGTCCGTACTTTTGCATGGCGTGCAATTACTAATTCAGTAGCAATAGAGGAAAACAAGAAAAATCATCATATCCCAGTCACCGGAGTGTGCATGATATGTGGGCAGGAACAAGAGGATGTAAAGCACGCTCTTTATCGCTGCCCGCCGGCTCGGGCTTTATGGAACGCCATGCATGACGTTTGGGACCTTCCCTCACATGCGATTATGGAGTGTCTACAAACTGAATGGATCCCGGAGCTCTTATTCCCACGCACTGACCAAGTCTGTGCTCGTATCCTGATGATTCTCTGGAGAGTATGGCATGGACATAATGAGCTTACTCATGACAAGCCTTTTGTTGGAAATATGAGCAATTTATCGAATGATTTTATTAACAGAAATACTAGATAAAGCATGACTAGTATAGCAGTGATAAAACAAGCCAAGCGATTTGACAAAGAGAAGGTAAATAATATCTGCATATATGAGCTAGAACCGATCATCTCTAGAGCAGACAGTAGAACAAGATGCATATCTGAAGTAGAGCCTAACATGTCTAGGGCAAACACTAGAACAAGAAACTGTAGCAGAACCTCCAATAGAAAAGGGAGAAACACGTACGTGACAGCAGCAGGAGCAGAGGCACTGGACTTGGGGTCGGTGTCCTCCATGTCGTCGAGGAGGTTGTCAACGTCGGGGAAGTAGTTGTCGGAGTCCGGGGCGTCCGTGACGTAGAAGTCAGTAAGTGCTCAGGAACCGGTGGTGAGAGGAAGAAGAAGTTCTGGTGCGTCTCGCTGAGAGGAGCGACCTCCCTTTTAGACATCGGCTCGGCTCATTCCCGCAACCCACGGCGCGTCGTGACGAGGCGTGGCGTGGCGTGGCGAGGCAGGCGGCGGAGGAGGAGCGCGCGTGGATGTCCCTCTTGTTCTCATGCTCATACAAGTGGGGAAGGAGCCTCCCTTATAAAGAGGTCCAACCCCCTCCAAACTAGCAATGTGGGACTAAACTTTAGTTCCACCTCTTGCCTTGCATGAATGGGCTGCGTGGGCCTCTAGGATTTATTAGGAATTTCTGAAACTGCTATTGGGCTAGGCCCAAATAGACAAAAATTCCAGCAATCCCCCACCAGATCCCAGAGGCACACAAAATTTGCCTTTGGTTCCAAAACACTGTTTTATATACCGGTACTGCAGTGGAGACTGTTAAGTTGAACTTCCACCTAGAACCCTATGCTACACTAGTAAGCAACTTGAACAGTGGACTGGGCCTTGAACTGCAAGTTTTATGCGAATCTAGCTTCACATAAAGCCTTGACCGATACGTGGCTACCATGGGTCTTCCCCCGCGGGTGGAGCTTATGCGTCATACTCCGAGACCTTTCATGAGTTTAGTAGAGAGAACCCTACTCTCATAGATTGCGACGTTTAACAATCAGACTCATATAGGTGCATTCTTCAAAAGATGTTCTGCAGGACAACATCTCTGCTTCAAAGAGCCACTAAGAACACATTAAGATATACATCAACCTGCCATGCAGATTAGGAGAGTATTGCATCTTCATGGAGTGGTATTCTAACAGTAAGGATACTCTCCTCCCAGTTGACCAACAGTTTGTCTTCCACATCTAATTCACGGGATCTCCGATCATAAAGAATAGGTTACCACTGTGAACAACTCATATTTTGGGTCTCATACCCATCTCCCTCGATGCATTATCTATCACATTACGCGATAGACCCTTAGTAAAAGGATCTGCCAGATTTTTAGACGTTTGGATATAATCCAATGCAATAACTCCGGAGTTTTTCATTTTCCTGACAGACTTTAACCTTCTCTAAACATGTCTTGATGACTTCATGTTATCCTTTGAGCTGCTCACTTTAGTGATCACAGTTTGATTGTCACAGTTCATAAGGATACCCGGTATAGGTTTCTCAACTACCGGCAAGTCATTCAAGAGACGGTGAAGCCAATCTACTTCGACCGTAGCTGTATCTAATGCTGTGAGTTCTGCTTCCATTGTTGACCTCGTTAAGATAGTCTGCTTGCAAGACTTCCAAGAAACAGCGTCACCTCCATGAGTGAATACATATCCGTGTGGCCTTTATCTCATCAGCATCTGAGATCCAGTTTGAGTCACTATACCCTTCAAGCACCTTTGGGTGCCCGGTGTAGTGAATTCCATAATTCGCAGTGCCTTTCAAATCATGCAAAACTCTCTCTAGAGCTTTCCAATGCACATCTCCTGGTTTTGAGACAAACCGACTCAGTTTGCTAACAGCAAAAGAGATGTCAGGTCTTGTAGCACTGGCTAAGTACATAAGCGAGCCAATAATCTGAGAATATTCAATTGATCTCTAGCAGTTCTTTGATTCTTTCGAAGCAGCACCCTAGCATCATATGGTATTGGAGAGGGCTTGCAGTCACTATAGCCAAAGCGACTCAAGATCTTTTCCACATAGTGAGATTGAAGCAATGTAATCCCACCATCATCATATCTCAACAACTTGATGTTCAGAATGACATCAGCCACTCCTAAATCCTTCATCTCAAAACAGCGAGATAGAAAATCCTTGACCTCCTTAATAACATTGAGATTTGTTCCAAAAATTAGTATGTCATCAACATACAAGCAAAGCATAACTCCCTCGCCCCCACCATGGCGATAGTACACACATTTGTCAGCTTCGTTCACAACAAAGCCTGCAGCTGTTAAAGTTCTTTCGAACTTCTCATGCCACTGTTTGGGTGCTTGCTTGAGTCCATACAAAGACTTCAGCAACTTGCACACTTTTTCTTCCTGACCATCTATTACAAACCCATCTAGTTGTTCCATATAAATTTCCTCATCCAACTCTCCATTTAGGAAAGCAGTCTTAACATCCATTTGATGAACGAGAAGACCATGTGAGGCAGCTAGAGAAAGTAGAACTCGAATAGTGGTCAGTCGAGCCACAGGTGAGTAAGTATCAAAGAAGTCTTCACCTTCCTTTTGGGTATAACCCTTAGCCACGAGCCGAGCCTTGTACTTTTCAATAGTACCATTAGGCCTAAGCTTCTTCTTGAATACCCATTTGCATCCTATAGGTTTGCACCCATAAGGACGATCAGTTATCTCCCAAGTTTCATTCGCCAAGATGGAATTCATCTCTCTACGAACCGCTTCCTTCCAGTAGTCAGCATCTTCCGATGCACATGCCTCCGAAATAGAACTGGGAGTATCATCTATGAGATACACAAGAAAATCATCACCAAAGGACTTTGCTGTCCTCTGTCTCTTGCTCCTAGTAGGAACCTCATTGTTCTCCTCCATAGGACTTTCAAAGTGTTCCATCGAAATGGCAGGTTCGATAATTGTAATTGGTTCCTGATTCGATGAACTAGGCATCTCCTGATTAGATGAGGTAGCCATATCCTTTATGGGAAAGATATCTTCAAAGAAAGTCGCATCATTCGACTCCATGATCGTACCGACATGCATGTCAGGTACCTCAGATTTTACAACCAAGAATCTATAGCCAATGCTATGAAAAGCATATCCCAGGAAAACACAATCCACAGTCTTTGGTCCAAGCTTCCGCTTCTTTGGGATTGGAACATTGACTTTCGCCAAACAACTCCATGTTCACAGATAAGAGAGTTTTAACCTTTTCTTCTCCCATTCCTCGAATGGAGTTATCTCTTTGTTCTTTGTGGGGACTCGATTTAGGACATGACATGCTGTCAATATTGCCTCCCCCACCATGCCTTGGAGAGACCCGATGTGTCTAACATGGCGTTAACCAAATCAGTTAGAGTACAGTTCTTTCTTTCGGCCACCCCATTTGACTGAGGTGAGTAGGGAGACGTCCTCTCATGGATTATACCATGTTCCGCACAAAAAGCATCAAATTCATTTGAAAAATACTCTCCACCACGGTCGGACCTAAGCCTCTTGATTTTTCGATCAAGTTGATTTTCCACTTCAGCTTTATAGATCTTGAAAAAGTTCAAAGCCTCATCCTTAGATTTCAAAAGATACACATGGCAGTATCTAGTGGAGTCGTCAATCAACGTCATGAAATATTTCTTTCCACCTTTTGTCAAAACACCATTCATTTCACATAGATCTGAATGTATAAGTTCTAGTGGTGCAAGATTTCTCTTTTCCGCAGTCACGTGAGACTTACGAGGTTGCTTAGCTTGCACACACATTTGACACTTAGATCCCTTGACAGTGGTGAAACTAGGGATTAAGTTCAACTTCGCTAGTCGCAACATGCAACCAAAGTTAACATGACAAAGACGTGAATGCCACACATTTGATTCACTATTGTTGCAAATATGATTAACAACTTTATTGCAAACGTCTGATAAGGATAAACGAAACAGGCCTCTTGACTCATAGCCTTTACCAATAAAGGTTCCATACTTGAATATTACAAATTTATTCGACTCAAAGACAAGCTTATAGCCATTTCTACACAGAAGAGATCCGCTAACAAGATTTTTATTGACGGAGGGGACATAATGCACGTTCTTCAGCCGCACGATCTTCCCCAAAGTAAACTTCAGATCGACCGTGCCAACACCACGAACAGAAGCACTTGAACCGTTGCCCATCAGCACGGTTGAAGTCCCTGCGGTCTGATAAGACGAAAACATGGAAATATCACCGCATACATGCACATTAGCACCCGTGTCAATCAACCAATCAGGAGAATGACATACTGAAAGAATAGTGGGAAATATACCATACCTATCATCCTTCATGTCAGTGTCTCCAATGACAACATTAGCGGTATTGCCGCCTTTCCCAGGATGACGCTTGTCATAGCGATTGGGGCAACTAGGAGCCCAATGATCAGGATCTCCACACACATGACAAACACCTTTCTTCTTGTCATTCTTCTTCTTGAAGTTCGTGTGCTGCACAGCCTTGTTCTTCCCATCAAACTTTGCTTTACCATCAAGCTTGCCCTTGTTCTTGAACTTGTGGTACTGGAAGTTTTTCTTCTGTACCAGATTGGCACTAGATCCTCCCTCAATACCTCGAGCACGTGTGTCCTTTGCTCTCACCTCTTCTTCCACATCAAGAGTACCAATGAGATCCGGAACAGAAAACTCCTGTCTCTTATGCTTCAGTAAGGTAGCAAAGTTCCTCCATGAAGGAGGAAGCTTAGTGATGATACCCCCGGCAACAAACTTGTCCGGCAGCATGCAATTGAAGTGCTCAAGTTCTCTAGCAAATGATTGTATCTCATGAGCCTGCTCAACCATAGAGCGCTCTTCAGTCATCCTGTAATCATATAATTGCTCCATGATGTACAGCTCAGTGCCGGCATCCGAGACCCCAAACTTGGCCTCGAGTGCGTCCCATGTATCTTTTCCATTGTCAATCGATGCATAAGCATCAACTATGTTCTCACCAAGAACACTCAAGAGAGCAGCCTTAAATAGAGTATCCATTTTTTGAAAAGCTTGTGCCTGTTGGGCATCTTGCTCTCCTTCAGGTTTGCCAAGAGTGGCGTCATAGCAACTCATGGTTTGAAACCATAAGACTGCTCTCACGCGCCACCTGTTATAGTGGATACCCTCAAACATAGGAGGTCTCATGGAAGTAGCAAAACCACTTGGGGTAAATTGCCTATAATAAGGTTTTTGGATTGTTGGAAATATGAGCAATTTATCGAATGATTTTATTAACAGAAATACTAGATAAAGCATGACTAGTATAGCAGTGATAAAACAAGCCATGCGATTTGACAAAGAGAAGATAAATAATATCTGCATATATGAGCTAGAACCGATCATCTCTAGAGCAAACAGTAGAACAAGATGCATATCTGAAGTAGAGCCTAACATGTCTAGGGCAAACAATAGAACAAGAAACTGTAGCAGAACCTCCAATAGAAAAGGGAGAAACACGTACATGACAGCAGCAGGAGCAGAGGCACTGGACTTGGGGTCGGTGTCCTCCATGTCGTCGAGGAGGTTGTCGACGTCGGGGAAGTAGTCGTCGGAGTCCGGGGCGTCCGTGACGTAGAAGTCAGTAGTCGCGCAGAGCGCTCCCCAAAAACCTTATCACCCTTCTCCCGTACATGACTCAAAAGGTGCGGTTTCGGAGGCCTACTGTCCCGACCTGCGGTGCACGCCGCAAGCCGGGATGGGGAAGATCGTAGCAGCAGCGCAGTGCTCAGGAATCGGTGGCGAGAGGAAGAAGAAGTTCTGGTGTGTCTCGCTGAGAGGAGCGACCTCCCTTTTATAGGCGCAAGAGAAGGAGGCGAGAGGGCAGCGCCGGGAGCTGAAACGAACAGACAGCAGCCGAAGGGTGCAGCGTTCGTATTCAATGTCCACTACAGCAAAAACTTTTCAGCTCCCGAGTGACCTTTCGTATACCCGTAGTGCGTGGCAAAAATTTAGACATCGGCTTGGCTCATTCCCGCAACCCGCGGCGTGGCGTGGCGTGGCGTGACGAGGCGGGCGGTGGAGGAGGAGCGTGCGTGGATGTCCCTCTTGTTCTCATGCTCATACAAGTGGGGAAGGAGCCTCCCTTATAAAGAGGTCCAACCCCCTCTAAACTAGCAATGTGGGACTAAACTTTAGTTCCACCTTTTGCCTTGCACGAATGGGCTGCGTGGGCCTCTAGGATTTATTAGGAATTTCTGAAACTGCTATTGGGCTAGGCGCAAATAGACAAAAATTCCAGCACCTTTTCCATCTGTGGAAGGATCCCGGCGGTTCTTATGCAGTTACCTGGCAAGTTTATCGCAGGTCAAGAACTAGTCTACTGAGCAAATTATCAGAGGAAAAGGTGTACAGAATGGACCAGCCCCGGCTGTAGTTTCACATATAACACATGCTACAACCAATAGTTGGGAGAGACCACCTGCTGGCATGCTGAAGCTGAATATTGATGGGTCATACAATGAGAGTACAGGGGTGGCAGGGGCAGGTATGATTCTCCGTGACGACTATGGACGAATTGTTTTCTCTTCCTGCCGTCTCCTTAGTCGTTGCGGATCAGCACTTGAGGCGGAACTAAGTGCCTGTATGGAAGGCATGTCCCTTGCACTGGAGTGGAGTCAGCAGGATGTGCTTGTTGAAACAGATTCCATGAAGGTCGCTAAGATGATTAATAATCCATCTTGAGATAGCTCACAGCTAGGCCATCTAGTTGAGCACGTGAAGCATCTCATGAACCAAGGGAGACGTTTTGTAGTCAACAAAATCTCCCGGGAAATGAACCAAGCGAGCGATCTGCTTGCTCGTTTTGGTCGTCTAGAGAAACGAACAGTAGTTTGGTTAGGATCAGGGCCTGATGAAATATTAGACCTCATCCTACGGGATTGTAATGTGACTATTATTTAATCAATACAATCCCTTTACCCCGTAAAAAAAGAGATGATTCCATGTTATGAGTTACAGCTAATTGTTTCGTAACCAATGTTTAGGGTTCTAACATCTTACTTTGGTTTTGGTATTTTTGTATAGGTTGAGTTTAGTTGTCATCCGGCCAATTTTTTTTCTTTTTGTGATACAATTTTTTGCACGCTATCATTTTTGTACATCAAACAGTCCAACATCCGCTAGAGCGTGTTAGCGCAATTTCGCTCGCTTGATGGTAAATGCAATTTGGCTTGATCTCCTCTGCAATCACCCATGTTGACTTGTATTTAATCAACGCTTGATTTCTTGTGCATCATGGCCCCTTCGGCCGCGCCAAGAGGCGAGTCGTTGAGATGACACCTCTCCTAATGGGGTGATTTTTTGGTTGTGTCTAGGAATGCTGGCGCCCATGTCCTAGTTTCGCCCCGGGCCCTCAAAATCTCAGGACCGGGCATGTGTATAAATATTTTTCGCGTCTTCGTGCATACATACATGGATCAAAGAGTGTTCATAAGTGTGTAGGGCTATGCTAGTAATATCATGCACAAGCTCAAAAAATTATGCATGTGTGCATACGTACGTGCACGCCTCTTTGGTTGATGTACTAGTCTTCATGACTAGGTGACCAGATGAAGAGCGGTCCAAAGAATCATCCGAAAAAATTGACAGGGCTAGTTATAGACGAGACCGACTGTACAATGAAAGGTATGTTATGACAGGTAGTCCTACTTCCTAATGAGGTTGCTTCCGGTGGCGGTGGCCAAACCTTGATCCGGATGCAGAAACAAAAACAGAGCCGAGCGTAGTATTTCGTCTCAATGTGCTGGAAATCAACATCATCAGGAAAAACGACATCAATCGATCACATGAAACGTACGTGTAGATCCTATACAACATTACAACACCGATGGAATTTGCGCAATCAAATCGATGTTATTCATAAAGTGAATAGTTAAATCAGCCAAAAAGGCACGACGGTATGATATACCGTGGTTGTCGATCTAGATATGTACAGAGACATTACACACGTACACGGGAAAAGCAGCCGGTAAGATCAATCGTGGTTGACTATCAACTACTCCTGCTGAATCCTACATCGACGAGAAAATCCGATCTGTTGATCACGCCAGAACCACGTGCACGGTGGAGCGGTGCAGCCCGAGATCGCGGAACGAGGCCGAGCCGGCGCGCACCTCGTCGGATGCGCCGCCGGCGAGCTTCACGAGCCGGAACGGCCTCCGCCCCGCGCCGCCTTCCCCGAGCAGCACCGAGCGGCAGTACCTGAACAGCGCCGCGACGGGGCGTCCGGCGCCGAAGCTCCTGCACGTGACGCGGCCGTCCGGGAACCGCACGCGCAGGACGCACGCCTCCTCCCCCTTGGCCGGCTCGCGTTCTTCTTCTTCCGTCTTCATCATCGTCCTAGTATGGGAAGGCACGGTCGCCGGCGCATTGGGTGGTGGGGCGGCGAGGCCAACCGAGGCGGCGGCGAAGGCGGCGACCAGCTCCTCCATGTTGAGCACCATCTTCATCTCCGGGCTTGTAGACGTCGACGTCGAAGCTGTGGCAGCAGGGCGCGGCGCAGGGAGGCTGTTGTTGCTGCTGCCAGACATGGTGACGGAGGCGGCGAAGGCGGCGACGAGATCCTCCATCTTGGGCATCGTCTCAAGGCTGGTCTCCATCGCCATCGCTGCTGAGAGTTATGCAATAGGTTACGTCGGTGCACACGTGCTGCCGGCCCTTTTGTAGACTCTATAGGGGGAGTCCGAGAAGGGGTTCGACTTGGGGAGAAGCGTACACGCACACGGTCTCTTTTTTCCGTAGCTAGGGAGGCGTACGTACGCGTACGTGTAACCATGGATCGTGTGAGTCGGTGCTCCACTCGGAGACGGACTTTCTTTCCCGTTCATTACTTCTTCCTCAAGCAATGATCCGATCAGGCCCTTGTGCAACCGTCAGCCTGCCCCACCCCTTCTGCTTGACTGCATCCCCTGCGGCTGGTGGTTGCAGGCCATGTGCCGCCTCACCGCCCCGCCCTTTCCTCTACATCTTCTCACCGTCGTATTTGTCGCCGCTCTCATATCAAAGCCGACCTAACTTTGTCAATTACAGCCGAGAAGTCTTCGTGCATGTGCCCCTAAGGACCAGCGCCCTGGAGCCATAGTTGTCGCTGTTGAATCCTTGAATCGATCTTAAGAACCCCACACCAAATATCGTCATTGCGTACGCACGACGAGAAACCCTAACCTCGCCGCTCCGAGGAGCTGGCAGGAATCAACGTCAAAGTTTTGTCTAATCCATCCCAACGGACGAATTTTACGAGGATCGGAGCCTGGAACACTGACTCGAAGAAGAAACGCCGCCCCTGCGAAGATTAAAACGAGGATCGGAGCCTGGAAGACTGACTCGAAGAAGAAATGTCGCCCCTGCGATAATTAAAACCCTGCGTATCTACTAGCCAGATCCGATGCATCAGAAATCCCCTCACCGCCACCGGCCACCGGAGCGACGGGCGGAGAAGGGGCGAATCCACGGACTCACCGGTGAAGATCGAGGGGAGGAAGGTTTTCCCTAGTCGCCTTCTAGAAGGGAAAGAAAAGCTCTCGTGTAGGACGTGCTAACAATGAATTGAACGTCTTGCCTCCCACTACTTGTGGGAATTGTTCGGCGAATCTTCTCTTGGTGGATGCTTATCGTGTAACTGCTGTTTGGGATTTTCGCTTTAAATTAAGTACAGATGGTTTCCAATATCCATTTCTGAGCCTAGGCTCATCTGCCCTGTCAAGAAAAAATTCACAAAAAATACAATACGAATTTTAAAAATCCAATTATTTTTTGCATGGTGGATAATTTGGCATGTGAGGTACACTCCAAATTTCAGTTCATTTGGACATATGAGTAGTTCTCAGCAAAAATATAAATTGGGTCATGACAATACATGAACAACAAACTTTTTTACAGACCCCAAATTTATCTTTTTTGTCGAGAGCTACTCAGATGTCCAAATGGTCTGAAATTTGGAGCACACCTAGCGCATCAAATTGTCTACCATGCAAAACAAATTGGAATCGTTTGAATTTTTCTAGTATTTGTTTTGAATTTTTTCTTCACCCCATGTGCAGATGAGTTTGGGCACTGAATTGTTGCTCTCTAGTTGGTTCCTCCTATTTTACACATTTTTGTCCTACTAGATCTGAAATAACTTGAAGTGACAATTTGAATCATGAACTGTGAAATATTTATCTCCGTTGATTGATTCCCTTGTCAAGCATATGCTCATTTGGTGGGTGGGCTTGGCCTTGAATTATTTCGGACGTGTTTAGATCAATATATTCTAGCTGATGGTGGTCAACTATAATATACTCCCTCCGTTCCTAAATATTTGTCTTTCTAGAGACTTCAAATGGACTACCACATACGAATGTATATAGACATATTTTAGAGTGTGGATTCACTCACTTTGCTCCGTATGTAGTCATTTATTAAAATCTCTAGAAAGACAAATATTTAGGAACGGAGGGAGTAGCACTTATCTTTTTGAACCTATGGTTTGCAAGGAACAAATGTTCTCACCATTGTTATACAGTAGTAGAAAATTGGCATGTCCCCAGTACATAATTCCGACTTTTTAAATACGAAAACAGCATAAGCGAGTTATATAGCATAAGCCCAACAGATCCAATATGCACCCACAACGTTAACGTACAACACAACATTTCCCTCAAGAGGGCAATTACTCGTAAGAGATCCGCACTTTAACTGCGCCATGGTGGGCGTTGCAAATGGATTTTTCATACTGGTCACGGTCGAAGCTAAGATCACCTTGGAAGGAGATGGTATGACCATCAGGATCATGCTCAGGGTTAGTAGAGACGTGAAGGCTCAACTTGATTATCAAGAGCGGATCTAAGTATATCGGAACAGCCGCCCAAGACCGTAACAGTGGAAGCTTGCCGCCAACAACCTCCGCTTTGTTCCCTTCTTCACAGTAAAAGAGCATGGCATTCTTGTCGCCGTAGAACTGATGGTGTGCAGTGATTTCGCCGTAGACATAATAGATGGCGCCACCCGTGCTAGAGCCAGCACCAGCTACCAAATCAAGGGTGACAAACACCCTTGCTTGTATAGCACAGTAGAGCGGCACAAAAGCCACGTCTATTTTGCGGCCACAAGCTGTCAGGATGGTGCGGGTTATAACTTCGTTGCACGCGTACGGGTTTACCCTGAAGACCAGGTACCCATAATCAATTCCATTATCTCCATCTGGGATTTCAATTTTAATTTGAAAGGCGTCCTCAATGGCCTTGCCTTGTGCACGGAGTAACAAATTTCCCTGTGTATATATGAAACACGATTCAAAAGGAGATACATAAAACAAATACTCCCTGTGTCCCAAATTAACTGACTCAGATTTGTCTAGATACAAATGTATCTAGACAATAAAACATGCCTAGATACATCCATGTCTAGACAAATCTGAGTCAATTAATTTAGGACCCAGGGAGTAATAAAAATATTAGTACTCCTACATGAATGCATAGGCAATACCTGAGAATCCACATTACGTTGTTGTTGACCTTTCGGCGAGGAGAAGTAGTAGGCAGAACGATCGTTGAAGGCAGCGAAGGTGCCCGCAAAGGGAAAGCGAGGACGCACAGACAACAGCTCCACCAGGTCCCGGGAAAAACAGTAAGCCGCGTCTACATTAGGGCTATCTCCACCATAGTAAATTGCGAGACTCGGCGGAGGCCAATCTGGATCAACTTCTTCGTGGTCGGAGTCTTCAAAGTTTCTGCGGTCATTATCGTCGGTGACTTGGAGGTAATACTCAGCCTGTAGGTTGATGTAATAATCATAATAATCGGCATCAGCAGATTGTTTTTGTCCCGTTCGCTCCTCAGCAGTATTGACAGTTTCTCTTTCCATCCCCATTGCACATTCCCGTCCTCTTCCCATTCCTCTATTACAGAAAAGTCGTCGAACAGCATCGAGAGCGTAATGAGTAACTCTAAGGGGCTCAGAGATGCAAGTCTGTTTCAGTAGAGGATCAAGAATTGTAGAGAATTAAGAAACAAAATATAATACTCCCTCTGTCCTAAATAAGTTGTCTTAGATTTGTCGTCTAGATACATCTGCATCTAGAATAACCTGAGACAACTAATTCGGGACCAAGGGGAGTAGTAATCAATAACCAATAATCAGTAATCAATAATGCTTCCATCGAGCTACATCGATGCGTCGAAAAACTATTTGCTCTAGCTACCAGGTTCATAATCAAAAGGGCGGATATAGATGTCGTAATACCTGCAGATCGCAGAAGATGGTCCAAGAAGATGCTCTTTCGGGCCTCCCTCCGGCGGCAACCCTCTGCAGCATACTTCTCATGGAGTTGGCTAGGTCGGCGGCGGCTCTTGGCAGGTTATCAAACCCTAGATCGACCTTACGGTGCTGGCCGTCCTGATCCACCCTCTTTATGGGGTCGTTGACTTTCTCCATCTGCAACATCTATCCATTAGCAAGAATTTAAAGTAGCAACTAGTACCAAGCAGCAGCAGCACAGTACAAAAAATGATCAAAAATTCTCACATACACAACGCCATTGACAGTAGACAGTACAAAAAAAAGTTGTTCATACTAATACCATGCATCCATCCATCCATCAAACAAGCTAATAGCAAACAGCAGCATCATGGTTGGTTCGAACAGAGAGATGAAAGTGGCAACATAGTAGTAACATTCATCCATCCATCCATCCATTCATAGTAAGCAGCAAGAATTCATCCATCCATGCATTCACAGTAAGCAGCACAAATTTCTTACGTCGGCCGAGGGCCCAGGTGGGCGGCTTCGGCAGAGGGGCCAGAGGGGCGAGGGCGGCGCAGAGGGAAAGGAGGAAGAGGGGCCGCGGCAGGAAGGCGGCGACGGGGCTGGCGAGGCGGTTCCGGCGGCGGCGGCGCGGTTGCCTCCCGCAACCCTAGCGCTGGATGCGGTCGATGTGGAACGAGCGCCGACAGAACGACGAGTCGTGCGAGTTGGTTTTTTGTGCGAGGCGTGGAGATGCCGGTGGCATTTAGGTCGTAATTGCCTGCTCCGAATTTTATTTTATTTTTTATAAGCGAACTAGAGTCTTTATTCAAACTCTTTTTTGGGAAAAAAAGAGTTTTATTCCATATTTAGAGAGTTACAGTTGAGAGGTAAAAGATTCTCAATACATGATGGTCCAAGGTGCATCCACACAGCTGTGGTACATTCTATACTACGACTATAATTTGTCAAGTGGTCGGCAACTCTATTTTGATTCCTAATTAACTTCTACGGAGTAAACATCATCTGTATCATCAACTCCTTAATTTCAGCCATAAGATGACTATAAGCATAACTACTAGTCCATCCCCCAATAGACAGGATAAAGCCTCAATTGAGTCAGATTGCACCATGACTGGAAGAACGGAATGTTGTATAGCAAGCAACATCCCTTGCATGATTGTATGTATCTCCGCTTCCAGTGTATCAATACAATTGAAAATAAATCGATATGTTGCGAAAATAACTGAACCATCATGTTGTCGGAGAATCATTCATGCCACTGCCGTGCCGGATTCCCCAGAATATGATCCATCCACTGACAGAGCAACATAACCATTGGTCGGTGGTGTTCATGGCCTAGAAACTTGTACAATCATCTCTTTCGGTAAAACCAAATCAGCAACCGGCATTTTACCCTTGATACCTCTGTACTATACTTGCAAGCATGTCCAATAGACTTTATATAACTATTCAGATAATCCATTGTAGTGGCTACAGGGGGAACTTCTTTACCATAATTAAAACCGTTCCGTAATTGTCAAATACGCCAAATAAGCATAAAAACTCTGTTTCGGTCAGCTTCGTTGCAATTTAGCGGCAAGTTTGGCAGCCATTCCTTGCCGCTATTTACCGAAAAGGGGTTTTCCCCTGCTTTGTATTACAAAGCACCAACACCGATACAAAGGAAGGCTCGGGCGAGAAGCACAACCGTAAGGGGGGCATTCTCCACACGGGACGGGGCCAAGGCCTTCATGTATGGGTGACAGATCTGCCATAGGAGTACTCCGGGATATACACCAGGGCAACTAATGTCGAGCATACGATGATGCCGCCCGTTTTCATTTCGTGAAAGTCCCCGGCAGAGGAAAGGGCTGTAGGTGATGGCGCGTTCTGCTTCTTAGGGCGATGAAATCGTTCCTATGGGATCGTGCGTGGCAGCTGGTATAGATGATGATGAAAGGCGGGCCGCTTGAACCGGGACCTATTCTCATAATAGGCAGCAAGCAAAGCTAAATAGGAAAGGGGGCGACTGATGACTGCCTTTTTCATCAGAAATCAAAAAGGGTGGAATGTGGAGCTAATATGGCTGGCTACAAGTATAGCCAATAAAAGATCAGACGAGGCGGAATTGGTAACGTGAACGTCTTTTCGTCTTCTTGCCTTAGTTTCATATAACTCAACCTCGCTTTCCAAAAAAGAAGTACTGATTGAGATTTCCCTTTTATAATGGCTATCCCGTTTCTATTACTTACTGAATCGATCCCTTTACCGAAGTGATTGATAGCAGGGCTCCAAAATCATAGGGCTTCTTCTATTTTTAGTGTGAACTCACTTCTATTCTATATCAAGATAGGGGCTTCAGTACTTGGTTGACCGCCCGGTGGAAGACCGGAGGCCGTAAAAATTAGTAGTGCATTTTTGAAAGATAAGATTACAAAAAGGCGAGAGCAGCATAATTGTTAGTTAGGGGTAAGAGGGGACGGGCCCGTATAGAAAGTCAATCCTTCTTTTTCCGATATGCCGCTCCGCAAGCAAGGAGTGCCACACACGAGCGGAGCGAAAACTAAGCAAGGGGAATTCCGTCATTCCATGGAAAGCATGTGAAATCCTTTGATTGTTTATAGAATCAAAATAACTATATAGTCTTTCTTGTTCCACTTGCAAGGCAAGGAAAATAAAATGTCAGTTTCGTTATTACAACCTTATTTTTTTATGTCAAAGACAGAAAGCTACGCGCAAATTCTCATTGGATCTCGGTTGTTCTTAACAGCGATGGCTATTCATTTAAGTCTTCGGGTAGCACCACCAGATCTTCAACAAGGTGGAAATTCTCGTATTTCGTATGTACATGTTCCTGCGGCTCGGATGAGTATAGTTATTTATATCGCGACAGCTATAAACAGTTCCTTGTTCCCATTAACAAAACATCCCCTTTTTCTTCGCTCTTCCGGAACCGGTACAGAAATTGGTGATTTTTCTACTTTGTTTACGTTAGTGACTGGGGGGTTTTGGGGAAGGCCTATGTGGGGTACCTTTCGGGTGTGAGATGCTCGTTTAACTTCTGTATTCATCTTGTTCCTTATTTACCTGGGTGCACTGCATTTTCAAAAGCTTCCTGTCGAACCGGCTCCTATTTCAATCTGTGCTGGACTGATCGATATACAATAATAAAGTCTTGAGTCAACTGGTGGAATACATCGCATCAACCTGGGAGCATTAGTCGATCTGGTACATCAATACATGTTCCTATGACCATTCCAATATTGTCTAACTTTGCTAACTTCCCCTTCTCTAGCCGTATCTTGTTCGTTCTAGAAACACGTCTTCCTATTCCATCTTTTCCCGAATCTCCCTTAACGGAAGAAATAGAAGCTCGAGAAGGAATACCACTAAAAACCTAGTTCGCTCTCAAATAAAAACCTAGTTCACTCGCTAAAGCATCCATGGCTGAATGGTGAAAGCGCCCACCAACCTAGAAAGGCAAAATGGGTCAAAAAGTAGGTTCGATTCCTGCCGGATGCACTGCCTCTTAAAGACAGAAACAGAGGAGGGAAAGAAGGTAGTATGGGGAACTTGCTTTTGGATTCTTATCGAAAGTGAATCCCTATAACACTTTTGTTAGTGTTTTATGAGAAAATCTTTTATAGACACAACAAGTGTGAAAATCCTTAGTCACTAGGCAAGAAAGCTCGATGGGAACAAAAAGGATACAATTAGTTCATAATCAAAAAAATGTACAATTTCAAAGGAAAGAAGAATGGCAAGTTTCCCTCCATTGAACATCAATCAATCTAGAATAGGTAAAGGAAGGCGTATCACAGGGGTATTTTGCTTTTTTCTATTCACTTCCGTGGGGTTCTAAATTGAAAACATGAACACAAACGAAATCGTATTGAAATTACATAAAAAAAGAAAAGGGAGGAGTAGCTCTTGGTTTAAAGAAAAGGGAGGAGATGGATCGAATTCAGTCTTTTTCCTTTCTTTGATGATCTTCAACACATCTATTTGAATTCCCTGCAAGTGAAGGATTTCTCGTATGGAGAAAAACCTCTTGAGCGCTATCTGATCTTATTTTTGTATTTCAAATATGGGACCTGCCTTTTTAATGGGACATCCCGGCAACAGGCCTACTCATTCATGTGGCCAAGTACTCGATCAATCCTCGGAGCGAAGGGATGAACGAATTCTCGAGGTCTGGTTCATTCAGGTCAGCATCACATGAAACCTTTAGCACTTTCGTTCAATATTGGATGGAGTATGGCTGGAAGGTCAGCCTAGCTAGTCTTGTCAATCGGGCCTGACTCGTCTTCTCCTTGGTACCTACCGCTATCGAACTTCGGTACCTATATTCCTGAAACAAGACAGACCTTCATGAAGACCTTCTATTTTGGAATAAGATCGGACATTTCCACATTGAGGTGAAATTACATATGAGGAAAATAATCCTGGACTACGAAAGCTGCCCTTGTGTGGTAGAACCAGGTCTTCCACCGGGCGGTCAGCCAAGTACTGAAGCCCCTATCTTGATATAGAATAGAAGTGAGTTCACACTAAAAATAGAAGAAGCCCTATGATTTTGGAGCCCTGCTATCAATCACTTCGGTAAAGGGATCGAAAGATTATGGTCTGAAATAGAGATTTGAGAGTCCCTCGTGTGAGTACGTGCTGAAGAGCAAGGAGTGAAAGTGCGTTCATCTTTCTTTCTGCTAGTTGTTTCCTGCTAATAGTGATTAGTGAGTGCCCCATACAAAGCCAATGTCCGTCCGTGTTCACATCCAGTCTTCTATGTACACTAGTGCAGCTTCCAGCTCTATGCTATGTATGGTAGTCATTTGACTCGGGAATCCCTGATAAAAGCTTTTAGTCCGTGCCTGGCAGTTTCAGCCGTGGTCCAGTCCAGCAGCCTCTTTTCGATCCAAGAGTCGCATGAGAAGAAAGCTTCCGGTTAGCTTCAGTTAGTGTTAGTTAAATAGAACGGGAACCTCGTAACTATGCCAAGCCCGATCTTGGTTCCAATGCTGCAGAGAAAGGTTATGGGTAAAAAGAAGGTCTTTATCCTAGTGCTGCGGAGACCGGTGTTGCTGATCGAACTCATTTTCTTTCGAGGAGATCGAAAATCTCTGAACTTCTGCGAAACAAATTTACATATTTATTGCCGGAAGTATGCCTTTTGAGCTTTTTCTCCACACACCTCCGAGCATCCTGTTGGAATGGTCCTAGGAAAGACTACGTACGAGAAATCATTCTCACAGCCAACTTTCCTTCTTCTGAGCAAATAAATGTAGTATTTAGTCCAACCAATAATTGGTGAATCTATGTCTTTCGTGAAAAGTGGAGTATTTGTACCCAAGATCTTTCTATTCCCTTTAGTAGGTGCACACATCTCGTATGGTAAATGAAGGAAATATGCCCTAGAGGCAATAATAAAGTTATTATTTATTTCCTTATTTCATGATAAATGTTTATTATTCGTGCTAGAATTGTATTAACCGGAAACATGATACATGTGTGAATACATAGACAAACATATAGTCACTAGTATGCCTCTACTTGACTAGCTCATTAATCAAAGATGGTTATGTTTCCTAACCATAGACATGTGTTGTCATTTGATTAATGAGATCACATCATTAGGAGAATGATGTGATTGACATGACCCATTCCGTTAGCCTAGCACTTGATCGTTTAGTATGTTGCTATTGCTTTCTTCATGACTTATACATGTTCCTGTAACTATGAGATTATGCAACTCCTGTTTACCGGAGGAACACTTTGGGTGCTACCAAACGTCAAAACGTAACTGGGTGATTATAAAGGAGTACTACAGGTGTCTCCAAAGGTACATGTTGGGTTGGCGTATTTCGATATTAGGTTTTGTCACTCCGATTGTCGGAGAGGTATCTCTGGGCCCTCTTGGTAATGCACATCACTATAAGCCTTGCAAGCAATGTAACTAATGAGTTAGTTACGGAATGATGCATTACGTAACGAGTAAAGAGACTTGCCAGTAACGAGATTGAACTAGGTATTGGATACCGACGATCGAATCTCGGGCAAGTAACATACCGATGACAAAGGGAACAACGTATGTTGTTATGCGGTTTGACCGATAAAGATCTTCGTAGAATATGTGGGAGCCAATATGAGCATCCAGGTTCCGCTATTGGTTTGACCGAGAATAGTTCTAGGTCATGTCTATATTATTCTCAAACCCGTAGGGTCCGCACGCTTAAGGTTTCGATGACAGTTATATTATGAGTTTATGAGTTTTGATGTATCGAAGGAGTTCGGAGACCCGGATGAGATCGGGGACATGACGAAGAGTCTCGAAATGGTCGAGACATAAAGATCGATATATTGGACGACTATATTCAGAGTTCGGAAAGGTTCCGAGTGATTCAGGTATTTTTCGGAGTACCGGAGAGTTACGGGAATTCACCGGGGAGTATATGGGCCTTATTGGGCCATACGGGAATAGAGGAGAGAGGCCAAAAGGAAGGAGGCCTGCGCCCCCCCTCTGGTCCGAATTGGACAAGGGGGCCGGCCCCCTTTTCCTTCTCCCTCTCCTCCTCTTTTCTTCTCCAACAAGGAAAGGAGGAGTCCTACTCCCGGTGGGAGTAGGACTCCCCCCTTGGTGCGCCTCCTCCATAGGCCGGCCGCCTCCCCCCTTGCTCCTATATATATGGGGGCAGGGGGGCACCCCAAAGACACAACAACGATTGATCCTTGAGATCTATTAGCCGTGTGCGGCGCCCCCCTCCACCATAGTCCTCCTCGATAATATTGTAGTGGTGCTTAGGTGAAGCCCTGCGACGGTAGAACATCAAGATCATCGCCATGCCATCGTGCTGACAGAACTCTCCCTCGACACTCGGCTGGATCGGAGTTCGAGGGACGTCATCGAGCTGAACATGTGCTAGAACTCGGAGGTGCTGTAGTTTCGGTGCTTGATCGGTCGGGCTGTGAAGACGTACGACTACATCAACCGCGTTGTTCTAACGCTTCCGCTTTCGGTCTTCAAGGGTATGTAGATTACACTCTCCCCTCTCGTTGCTATACGTCACCATGATCTTGCGTGTGCGTAGGAATTTTTTTGAAATTACTACGTTCCCCAACAGTGGCATCCGAGCCTAGGTTTTATGCGTAGATGTTATATGCACGAGTAGAACACAAGTGAGTTGTGGGCGATATAAGTCATACTGCTTACCAACATGTCATACTTTGGTTCGACGGTATTGTTGGATGAAGCGGCCCGGACCGACATTACGCGTACGCTTAAGCGAGACTTGTTCTACTGACGTGCTTTGCACACAGGTGGCTGGCGGGTGTCTGTTTCTCCAACTTTAGTTGACCCGAATGTCTGCTACGTCCGGTCCTTGCAAAGGTTAAAACAACACCAACTTGACAAACTATCGTTGTGGTTTTGATGCGTATGTAAGAATG
Organism: Triticum aestivum; assembly: GCF_018294505.1. Classification (NCBI taxonomy): domain Eukaryota; kingdom Viridiplantae; phylum Streptophyta; class Magnoliopsida; order Poales; family Poaceae; genus Triticum; species Triticum aestivum. Next base: position 649,644,221 of record NC_057803.1, on the reverse strand, counting down.
GTTCTTGCTCAGCCCGTAGCAGCCACGTAAAATTTGCAACAACAAAGTAGAGGACGTCTAACTTGTTTTTGCAGGGCATGTTGTGATGTGATATGGTCAAGACGTGATGCTATATTTTATTGTATGAGATGATCATGTTTTGTAACCGAAGTTATCGGCAACTGGCAGGAGCCATATGGTTGCCGCTTTATTGTATGAAATGCAAACGCCCTGTAATTACTTTACTTTATCACTAAGCGGTAGCGATAGTCGTAGAAGCAACAGATGACATAACGACAATGATGCTACGATGGAGATGAAGGTGTCGCGCCGGTGACGATGGTGATCACGACGGTGCTTCAAAGATGGAGATCACAAGCACAAGATGATGATGGCCATATCATATCACTTATATTGATTGCATGTGATGTTTATCCTTTATGCATCTTATCTTGCTTTGATTGATGGAAGCATTTTAAGATGATCTCTCACTAATTATCAAGAAGTGTTCTCCCTGAGTATGCACCGTTGTGAAAGTTCTTCGTGCTGAGACACCACGTGATGATCGGGTGTGATAGGCTCTACGTGCAAATACAACGGGTGCAAAATAGTTGCGCACGCGGAATACTCAGGTTAAACTTGACGAGCCTAGCATATAACAGATATGGCCTCGGAACACGGAGACCGAAAGGTCGATCGTGAATCATATAGTAGATATGATCAACATATTGATGTTCACCATTAAAACTACTCCATCTCACGTGATGATCGGACATGGTGTAGTTGATATGGATCACGTAATCACTTAGAGGATTAGAGGGATGTCTATCTAAGTGGGAGTTCTTAAGTAATATGATTAATTGAACTTAAATTTATCATGAACTTAGTCCTGGTAGTATTTTGCAAATTATGTTGTAGATCAATAGCTTGCGTTGTTGCTTTCATATGTTTATTTTAATATGTTCCTAGAGAAAATTGTATTGAAAGATGTTAGTAGCAATGATACGGATTGGATCCGTGATTTGAGGTTTATCCTCATTGCTGCACAGAAGAATTATGTCCTTAATGCACCGCTAGGTGACAGACCTATTGCAGGAGCAGATGCAGACATTATGAACGTTTTGCTAGCTCAATATGATGACTACTTGATAGTTTTGTGCACCATGCTTTATGGCTTAGAATCGGTACTTCAAAGACGTTTTGAACGTCATGGACCATATGAGATGTTCCAGGAATTGAAGTTAATATTTCAAGTAAATACCTGAGTTGAGAGATATGAAGTCTCCAACAAGTTCTATAGCTAAAAGATGGAGGAGAATCGCTCAACTAGTGAGCATGTGCTCAGATTGTCTGGATACTACAATCGCTTGAATCAAGTGGGAGTTAATCTTCCAGATAAAATAGTGATTGACAGAATTCTCTAGTCACCATCACCAAGTTAGTAGAACTTCGTGATGAACTATAATATGCAAGGGATGACGAAAGTGATTCCCAAGCTCTTCGTGATGTTGAAATCGATGAAGGTAGAAATCAAGAAAGAGCATCAAGTGTTGATGATTGACAAGATCACTAGTTTCAAGAAAAGGGCAAAGGGAAAGAAAGGGAAACTTCAAGTAGAATGGCAAACAAGTTGTCACTCCCGTGAAGAAGCCCAAAGATGGACCTAAGCCTGAAACTGAGTGCTTCTACTGCAAAGGAAATGGTCACTGGAAGTGGAACTACTCCAAATATTTGGTGGATAAGAAGGATGGCAAAGTGAACAAGGGTATATTTGATATACAGGTTATTGATGTGTGCCTTACTAGTGTTTATAGTAGCCCCTGAGTATTTGATACTTGTTCGGTTACTAAGATTAGTAACTCGAAACAGGAGTTACAGAATAAACAGAGACTAGTTGAAGGGAAAGTGACGATGAGTGTTGGAAGTAGTTCCAAGATTGATATGATCATCATCGCACACTCCCTATACTTTCGGGATTAGTGTTAAACCTAAATAAATGTTATTTGGCGTTTGCGTTGAGCATGAATATGATTTGATCATGTTTATTGCAATACGGTTATTCATTTAAAGTCAGAGAATAATTGTTGTTCTGTTTACATGAATAAAACCTTCAATGGTCATACACCCAATGAAAATAGTTTGTTGGATCTCGATCGTAGTGATACACATATTCATAATATTAATGCCAAAAGATGCAAAGTTAATAATGATAGTGCAACTTATTTGTGGCACTGCCGTTTGGGTCATATCGGTGTAAAGCGCATGAAGAAACTCCATAAAGATGGATTTTCGGAATCACTTTGTTATGAATCATTTGATGCTTGCGAACCGTGCCTTTTGGGCAAGATGACTAAAACTCCGTTCTCCGGAACAATGGAACAAGCTACTGACTTATTGGAAATAATACATACCGATGTATGCAATCCAATGAGTGTTGATGCTCGTGGCAAGTATCGTTATTTTCTGACCTTCACAAGATGATTTGAGCAGATATGGATATATCTACTTGATGAAACATAAGTCTGAAATAGTTGAAAGGTTCAAAGAATTTTAGAGTGAAGTGGAAAAATCATCATAACAAGAAAATAAAGTTTATTCGATCTGATCGTGGAGACAAATATTTGAGTTATGAGTTTTTGGTCTTCAATTAAAACAATGTGGAATAGTTTCACAGCTCACGCCACCTGGAACACCACAACGTTATGGTGTGTCCGAACGTCGTAACCGCACTTTATTGGATATGGTGCGATCTATGATGTCGCTTACTGATTTACCATTATTGTTTTGGGGTTATGCATTAGAGACAGCTGCATTCACGTTAAAAGGGCACCATCTAAATCCGTTGAGACGACATCGTATAAACTATGGTTTAGCAGTAAACCTAAGTTGTCGTTTCTTAAAGTTTGGAGTTGCGATGCTTATATGAAAAAGGTTTTCAACCTGATAAGCTCGAACCCAAATCGGGGAAGTGCGTCTTCATAGAATACCCAAAGGAAACTGTTGGGTACACCTTCTATCACAAATCCAAAGGCAAAACATTCGTTGCTAAGAATGGATCCTTTCTAGAGAAGGAGTTTCTCTCGAAAGAAGTGAGTGGGAGGAAAGTAGAACTTGATGAGGTAATTGTACCTGCTCCCTTACTTGAAAGTAGTTCATCATAGAAATCTGTTCATGTGACTACTACACCAATTAGTGAGGAAGTTAATGATGATGATCATGAAACTTCAGATTAAGTTACTACAGAACCTCATAGGTCTTCCAGAGTAAGATCCGCACCAGAGTGGTACGGTAATCCTGTTCTGGAAGTTATGTTACTAGACCATGACCAACCTACGAACTATGAAGAAGCGATGGTGAGCCCAGATTCCGCAAAATGGCTTGAGGCCATGAGATCTGAGATAAGATCCATGTATGAAAACAAAGTATGGACTTTGATTGACTTTCCCAATGATCGGCGAGACATTGAGATTAAATGGATCTTCCAGAGGAAGACGGACGCTGATAGTGTTACTATCTACAAAGCTAGAATTGTCGCAAAAGGTTTTCGACAAGTTCAAAGGTGTTGACTACGATGAACAAAAGAGTTGTATATGATGCAACCAGAAGGTTTTGTCAATCCTAAAGGTGCTAACAAAGTGTGCAAGTTCCAGCGATCCATTTATGGACTGGTGCAAGCCTCTCGGAGTTGGAATATACGCTTTGATGAGTTGATCAAAGCATATGGTTTTATACAGACTTTTTGAGAAGCCTGTATTTACAAGAAAGTGAGTGGGAGCTCTGTAGCATTTCTAATATTATATGTGGATGACATATTGTTGATTGGAAATGATATAGAAATTCTGGATAGCATGAAAGGATACTTGAATAAGAGTTTTTCAAAGCAAGACCTCGGTGAAGCTGCTTACACGTTGAGCATCAATATCTATATAGATAGATCAAGACGCTTGATAAGATTTTTCAATGAGTACATACCTTGATAAATTTTTTGAAATAGTTCAAAATGGACAGTCAAAGAAGGAGTTCTTGCCTGTGATGCAAAGGTGTGAATTTGAGTAAGACTCAAGACCCGACCATGGCAGAAAATAGAAAGAGAATGAAAAGTCATTCCCTATGCCTCAGTCATAGGTTCTATAAAGTATGCTATGATGTGAACCAGACCTATTGTATACCTTGCTCTGAGTTTGACAAAAGAATACAATTTTGATCTAAGAGTAGATCACTGGACAGCGGTCAAGAATATCCTTAGTGAGGACTAAGGAAATATTTCTCGATTATGGAGATGATAAAAGAGCCCGTAGTAAAGAGTTACATCGGTGCAAGCTTTTACACCGATCCAGATGACTCTAAGTCTCAATCTGGATACATATTGAAAGTGGGAGCAATTAGCTAGAGTAGCTCCGTGCAGAGCATTGTAGACGTAAAATATTTGCAAAATACATACGGCTCTGAATGTGACAGACCCGTTGATTAAGCTTCTCTCACAAGCAAAACATGATCATACCTTAGTACTCTTTGGGTGTTAATCACATAGCGATGTGAACTAGATTATTGACTCTAGTAAACCCTTTGGGTGTTGATCACATGACGATGTGAACTATGGGTATTAATCACACACAGATGTGAATATTAGTGTTAAATCACATAGCGATGTGAACTAGATTATTGACTCTAGTGCAAGTGGGAGACTGAAGGGAATATGCCCTAGAGGCAATAATAAAGTTATTATTTATTTCCTTATTTCATGATAAATGTTTATTATTCATGCTAGAATTGTATTAACCGGAAAAATGATACATGTGTGAATACATAGACAAACATATAGTCACTAGTATGCCTCTACTTGACTAGCTCATTAATCGAAGATGGTTATGTTTCCTAACCATAGACATGTGTTGTCATTTGATTAATGAGATCACATCATTAGGAGAATGATGTGATTGACATGACCCATTCCGTTAGCCTAGCACTTGATCGTTTAGTATGTTGCTATTGCTTTCTTCATGACTTATACATGTTCCTGTAACTATGAGATTATGCAACTCCCGTTTACCGGAGGAACACTTTGGGTACTACCAAACGTCAAAACGTAACTGGGTGATTATAAAGGAGTACTACAGGTGTCTCCAAAGGTACATGTTGGGTTGGCGTATTTCGAGATTAGGTTTTGTCACTCCGATTGTCGGAGAGGTATCCCTGGGCCCTCTCGGTAATGCACATCACTATAAGCCTTGCAAGCAATGTAACTAATGAGTTAGTTACGGAATGATGCATTATGTAACGAGTAAAGAGACTTGCCAGTAACGAGATTGGACTAGGTATTGGATACCGACGATCGAATCTCGGGCAAGTAACATACCGATGACAAAGGGAACAACGTATGTTGTTATGCGGTTTGACCGATAAAGATCTTCGTAGAATACGTGGGAGCCAATATGAGCATCCAGGTTCCGCTATTGGTTATTGACCGAGAATAGTTCTAGGTCATGTCTACATTATTCTCAAACCCGTAGGGTCCGCACGCTTAAGGTTTCGATGACAGTTATATTATGAGTTTATGAGTTGATGTACCGAAGGAGTTCGAAGTCCCGGATGAGATCGGGGACATGACGAGGAGTCTTGAAATGGTCGAGACGTAAAGATTGATATATTGGACGACTATATTCGGAGTTCGGAGAGGTTCCGAGTGATTCGGGTATTTTTCGGAGTACCGAGAGTTACGGGAATTCGCCGGGGAGTATATGGGCCTTATTGGGCCATACGGGAATAGAGGAGAGAGGCCAAAAGGAAGGAGGCCTGCGCCCCCCAACTGGTCCGAATTGGACAAGGGGGCCGGCCCCCTTTTCCTTCTCCCTCTCCTCCTCTTTTCTTCTCCAACAAGGAAAGGAGGAGTCCTACTCCCGGTGGGAGTAGGACTCCCCCCTTGGTGCGCCTCCTCCATAGGCCGGCCGCCTCCCCCCTTGCTCCTATATATATGGGGGCAGGGGGGCACCCCAAAGACACAACAACGATTGATCCTTGAGATCTATTAGCCGTGTGCGGTGCCCCCCTCCACCATAGTCCTCCTCGATAATATTGCAGCGGTACTTAGGCGAAGCCCTGCGACGGTAGAACATCAAGATCGTCGCCACGCCGTCGTGCTGACAGAACTCTCCCTCGACACTCGGCTGGATCGGAGTTCGAGGGACGTCATCGAGCTGAACGTGTGCTAGAACTCGGAGGTGCCGTAGTTTCGGTGCTTGATCGGTCGGGCTGTGAAGACGTACGACTACATCAACCGCGTTGTTCTAACGTTTCCGCTTTCGGTCTTCAAGGGTATGTAGATTACACTCTCCCCTCTCGTTGCTATACGTCACCATGATCTTGCGTGTGCGTAGGATTTTTTTTTGAAATTACTACGTTCCCCAACAGTAAATATACCTTTGTGCCCTATAAGGTAAGATTGATTGACAGGGTCAAGAGATGGAGATCTTGGTTTAGCAGCGGCTGACTGTCCTTTTCTTTCATGAAAGGTATGGTCTAGAGTGTGATTCTGATCTCGTGATTGGGTGCTTGGCGTAGAATGAGTGGAGCATACTAGGAATGCCGAATGCTCGCTCAGTGAGGGTTTCTACTGGTTAATGCGTTCCACCCTATTGATGACAGCTAATGTTACTAAAAGCTTAGATGAAGAAAGAGCTTCTGAGCCAAAGCTTGTTGGCTTTGGTTGTTGGCGTGGATTATCTTGTTAAGCTCTGCAGAGATGGTGAGCATGAAGAAAGGACACTACCATCAGAGAAATACAGCTCTCAAATGGATTTGCTGGTCTATGATGACCAAGTAGAAGCATCCGTTCCACATAGGTGATTTTTATAGAAGCATAGGCGCAAGCTCTTCTCAAAAGAATTTCGTTTATAGGATTCAGTCGTCCGTTTGTTTTGTTTTGAATTGACATAGAGAAAGATTTCTCGCGTTCCCTTAATTCAGGAATAGGTGGCAAAGGCTACTTGTTCCTTGTATATATATATATAAAGGAAAGGGGTTATTTTTCCTTTATGGCAATAAGAGTTGATTCCCTTGCTTGTAGTTTTGGATCGATTCCGTGTATTTCACATATTTAAGAGTGGTTAGGAGAGAGAATCAATGTTTATGGGAAGAGGGAAAGAAAGATCAGGGGAAGAAGCGGGGTAGAGGAATTGGTCAACTCATCAGGCTCATGACCTGAAGACTGCAGGTTCGAATCCTGTCCCCGCCTAATCATAGTCAAAATCTGAGTTTGATCCTGGCTCAGAAGGAACGCTAGCTATATGCTTAACACATGCAAGTCGAACGTTGTTTTCAGGAAGCTGGGCAGAAGGAAAAGAGGCTCCTAGCTAAAGTTGTCTCGCCCTGCTTCAAAACTACAGGGCGCGCGCTACGGCAAGCCCAAAGGAAAGAGAAAGAACAAAGAAGAAGAAAGAAATGCCAACAACGGTAGTTCGACAAAGCGTGGATGACTCGCCACCGCTGCGCCTTCCGAAATTGACCCACCACAAACCCCTTGCCGCTATTTATAAGAAGTTGGTCCTGGGGAAGCGACCAGACCTGCCTCATGGCCTCCCATAAGCTACGTGCATGGTTGCACGCCACCAATGCATGATAGCTATCCTCATCTACAGTACCGCATAGGGGGCATGTCCGACGCGACACCAGGTGTCGTCATTGCATGCAAGCTGCCGTAGCTAAGCACTAGTAGAAAAACACCTAATAGTCCTGGTTCATAAGGGCCTTTAGTCCCGGTTCATGAACCGGGACTAAGGGTCGTTACTAATACCTCCACCCATTAGTCCCGGTTCAAACACGAACCGGGACCAATGTGCCTCCACGTGGCCCTGTGCGCTGAGCCCAGTGAGGGGGCCTTTGGTCCCGGTTGGTGGCTCCAACCGGGACCAAAAGGCATCCACGCGTCAGCATTCCAGTGGCTGGGGTTTATGTTTTTTTTTGAAAGGAGGGGAGGTTGGGGGTTTTGGGGGGTTAATTTAGGTGTTTCATATATTGTGTTAGCTAGCTAATTAATAGAGAGAAGTGTCCTCTCTTATGTCCGTGCTTGGTCGACGCTACATACTATATATACATAAGTGATCGAGAGAACCATTCAGTACAGAAGTTCGTCATGCATACCGAGAGAAGTGATCGATCGACCTCTCCTTCTCCGAGAGATTGGTCGAACAACAAGTTTTCGTATCATATATCCGACGCTACTGGCTACATACATGTACAATATGTATAAGATCTCTTAATTACAAACCCCTAGCATTTGAAATCAATTTCCACATGGTATTCTCCGGCTTTACTGATGACGTGGTCAAGAAAGAATCCCGCCAATTCCTCTTGAATTGCTTTCATGCGATCTGGTTCTAGGAGTTCATCCCGCATCTGCCACGTCTAATTTGAAGAAGGGGGTTAATTAATACATATATATGAATGAAACTCAACAGAAATGATGGTGTAATAAAATGAAATTGTGAATATTATTGCTTACGCACTTCATATTGTCTTCTAGAGTAGCCCCGCTTGTTTTTCAAAGTCGCGGTGTGGATGAACTCGCACACGTAGTATCCACAGAAATCATTCCCTTCCTCCTGCCACAAGCACTTTACGAGAAATAGAGGTCAATCAAACTGATAATGAAGCATTATAAATGGCATTGAAGAAAGTATAGCTATAGAATCAACGGGAGATGCGCGCAACTAGCTAGCCAGTAGTACTTACTTTCGGGTATTTATATCGTAGCTCCTTCGGCAGTCCCGGAGCTTCTGCGGTGAACTGTTTCCAAACCCTGCAAGACAAAGAAAATAATTATTATTACTTGAGATATCAGGAAATGAACAAAAAGTTGCCGATATGGTGCGATAATGATCGATTGAACTTACTTGCTGAGCATTTCAGTGATGTCCGCATAGGTTTTGGGATCTTTCCATCTCGAGTCTAAGACGGTTACTAGTCCGCGCTCAAGCTTAATCTCCAGAAGATATATAGTGGTACCTGCGCACGCATGCATAACTCATAAATTACATTACTATAAGATCGCTTGAGTAATAAGGGAAACCGAATATGCACACGACAGTAACACTCACGGGCCGTTGTAAGGAAAGAGGATGGTATCTTTGTTTTGATTTTTGATCAACGATTGTAGCAAGTTGTCCTCGGCCTCTTTGACGTTCTTTTCAACCAGAAATACATCTATGATATTTGTGTTAATGAACCCAATATCATAAATTTCTTGTTTTTTGCACTCGACGATCTTCAATCTGCATAATATATTGAGGATAATTAATTATAAAAACATGCAATGAAAGAGCCGAGCTATATATAGAGACTTAATGACAGAAATAGTACTTACAGGCAGTAGCAAAAGACCATTTATTTATTGAGGGCCTTTTGATTGAAGAACTCGAAGAACTCCTCAAATGGAACAGTCAACAGATCATTTGCAATGAGATCGTGCTCCTCTTTAATATGCAGATATAAAGCATTCTTACCCTCAGACTCTCTGCAGGTTTCCATGTACCAATTATGGAATCTTCACATCATTGTTGTCAGAGATTTTTCATCTTTGAAGAGAGGCTTCCCGTACTCGTATCTGTGTTCGTCCACCTCCAAGAAATCAGGAAGTGCATCGTCAGGCAGGTAATCATCAAGATTGCCATAACCGGCCACCGTCCCCGGAGCATTAGACACATTGAGCGGGGAACACGATTGCTGTGCTTATTCGCCGAGCTGGGCAATTTTTTCCCCTTTGCTCGTTCTTTTGACCTTTTAGCACTGACAGTAGTTCCCGACCGCTGGGCTTGGAGATATGTCTGTTCAGTAATGCGCTCATAGTTGGTTCTTGGTGAAGAATTTGGTGGTTTCTTCAGGGCATCGATAGTGCGCTTTGCTTTCACCGGATCTACCTTCTTCTCCGGAGGTGGATATCTCTTTGTTTTCACCCCTTCAAAGAACTCCTTCATGTGGGTCCGCACAATCGTATCGTTTTCCTCCTCGGACCTCTCGTACGGTAACTTCTCTAGAGGCTTGAGAGATGATGGACCGTATTTGTATTGCCTCCCGCCTCTGGTTGTGCTGCTAGATGCCGGAGCAGACAGAGCGGCTGCGGCGTCTGTCTTCTTTCGTGCTTGCTTACGAGGTGGAGGAGAAGGAGTACGACGCGCCGGAGCAGCCGGGGCAGCGGCGGGTCTCTTCCGCCCTTGCTGGCGAGGCGGAGAAGGAGGATGCTGCTGGCTGCTCGGGAGCGCCGGCGCAGGCGGAGAAGGAGGCGGAGTGCCGCCATGCGTCGGAGAAGGAGGCGGAGTGCCGCCATGCATGCCCTAATCGTCACTCGCCGGAGGAGGAGGCAGTAGAGGAGGCGGAGTGCCCTGACTCGCCGGAGCAGGAGGAGGAGGCGGAGGCATCCAGTTCAGAAGGTTGATGAGCTCCTTCTTCCATAGGCATGGAGTCTTCAGAGCAGAACCCAGCCTAGTCTCCCCTTCACCGGTAGGGTGGTCAAGCACGAGGTCCTCAAATCCCTCCGTTATTTCATCCATCATCACCTTAGCATATCCTTTTGGAATCGGCTGGCAGTGATAAGTTGTGCCGGGTCCACTAGGATAAACTTGGCCAACAGTCGCCTTGACCTTCAAAGTCATCCATCGCGCCATCATGTGGCAATTTTGAGACTCCGTGATACCATCAACGGGATAGCTGGCAGGAGCCGTCAAGACATGCTCCGGCTGAAGCAGCTTGGTGGAAGCCACGCTGCTTCTCCGTTGAGATGGCGGGGTAGCTTCGGGGGAAGCTTCGGCAGGTCGTTTGCTGCGATCTGCTGCTTCTCGTTCCTCTTCTCGATCCTCTAGCCCCATTACCCTTTCGTGCAGCGCCTGCAGTTGGTCCTGCTCCAGTTTCTTCCTCCTCTCATGGGTTTTGTAACCCCCTGCGTCCGGAAAACCAACCTTCCACGGAATGGAGCCTGGCGTGCCTCGTGTCCGTCCAGGGTGCTCAGGATTCCCAAGGGCCATTGTGAGCTCGTCCTTCTCCCTGTTTGGAAGGAACGTCCCTCACTGCGCTGCATCGATATAGTGTCGAAGGTTCTTGACTAGTATTTCCAGTTGCTCGTCCGTCCACTGGCAAAACCCTGTTACAGGGTCCAAGGTTCCGCCAGACCCGAAGAACCAAGTCCGGCAACGGTCTGGCCATCTCATTGTCTCTGGTTCGATCCCTTTTTCAAGCAGATCATTCTCAGCCTTGGACCACTTAGGCCGGGCTTGCAGGTAGCCACCTGACCCCGTGCGATGGTGAAGCGTCTTCTTCGCAACATTTTTCTTGTTTGTCTCCGACATCTTCTTACTCTTTTCCGATGTCTTGTGGGCCACAAATGCGGGCCAGTGATCTTTGATCTTCTCATATTTGCCGATGAATTCTGGTGTCTTTTTATTTTTGACAAACTGGTTCAGCTCTTTCCTCCACCTCCTCATTAGGGTTGCCATCTTCTTAAGAGCACAAGACTTGATTAATTCCTCTTTAACTGGCTTCTCCGGATCCTCCTCTGGCGGTAGGGTGAAATTTGCCTTCAGCTGAGTCCAAAGATCTTCTTTCTGCATATCATTGACATAAGACACCTCAGGGTCTTCCTCCTTAGGCTTATACCATTGCTGGATGCTGATCAGGATATTGTCCCTAACAAGAACCCCGCACTGATAAGAAAATGCCTTCCTTGTCCGGATGGGTTCAATCGGTTCGCTGTCGGGCGCGATTTCTATGATCTCAAACTTTTCATCCGAGCTCAACTTTTTCTTCGGGCCTCGTCTCCTTACCGAAGTTGTGCTCGATCCGGAGGGCTAGAAATTATAAGGAAGAAAGACGAGAGTAATTAATATGTGTACATATACCAAAACAATGGAAGCATCAATTAACTAGTCAGCACGGGCTTAACTAATATATATATACCTGGCCGGGATCGGTTCGGTCACCGGAGCAGTCAGCACGGTCTCCTTCTTGTTCCTCCATTGTGTCATCGGAGCCATCATGAACATAGTCCTGTTCTTGTACCGGCATTAATGGGCCGAAGCCATCATGAACATAGCCCTCTTCTTCACCCCGTTCTTCCAGCTGACCAACTGAGTCGAGGAGAAATGACACAACTTCATCCCTTCCATTTGCGATTATGTCCCTCAATATCGCTTATGTTTCTTCGTCTCGGCAGTGCTCCATAGTTTCTGCAAATATTTACAACATGTTTATATATGGTACAGATGGCAAACGTAGAACTAGCCAGCTAATCACAATAAGGAATCATGTTAGTGGCCTCGACGCTGCTTCTCTAGGGTTTGGGGTCGCCTCGACACAACAACGCTTCGAGAGAGTTAATTTGTCGAGTAGGGGCGCGGCGGGAGGGGGTAGGAGACCAACATCGTTTTCTCTCTAGGGTTTGGGTGTCCTCAAGAGTTTTGGTCGAGCGAGAGGGCCGGGGGGGGGGGGTATTTATATCGACCGCCCCTCATGTCGAAGTTATCTCGAGGGGGTTATATCGACAACGACGCGACAACAACGTGAAAGGAAAATAATTAAGGAAAAGGAAGAAAAGAAGGAAGAAGGAAGAAGGAAGAAGAAGAAAAAAAAAGAGGAGAAGAAGAAAGGAATAGAGGAGAAGAAGAAAAAATAGAACTTTGTTTTCTATTTTTTCTTCTTCTCCTCCTTCTATTTTTTCTTCTTCTCCTCTATTCCTTTCTTCTTCTCCTCTTCTTTTTCTTCGTTTTTCCTCTTCTTATTTATTTATCCTCTTCTTCCTCTCCTCTTCTTCATCTTCTTATTTTCCTTTTTCCTCTCATTCTTTTTCTTCTTCTTTCTTCCTTCTTCCTTCTTCCTCTTTTCTTCCTTTTCCTTATTTTACTTTAAATTTCTCCTCTACACTAACCTAAAATGCACTAACCTAAAATCGATATCTACTAACAACTTAAAAAAACAATACATATATGAAAAAATGTATATATGAAAAAAAACATCATCATATCATCAACAGAAAAAATAGTATTTTTTCTAAAAATCTATCTTTTGCATATATACATCAACATATATATACACTAACCTAAAATGCACAAAAATGCTATCGGAGAGGGGGTATATCGACCCCCCTCATGTATATATCCACATACATACATCTATACTTACATATATGTATAAATTTTTGCATATATAAAGTTTTTCTAAAATCTAACTTTTGCATATATGAACATATATACACAGAGAACATATACATAAAATGCACAAAAAAATAAGAGGAAAGGGCGTCGGCGGCCGGACCGAAGGCGGCGGCGTGTGGTCGGGGCGACGGCGACGGGGTTGGGGAAGGAGCGGCGCGCACGGCGACGGCGACGGGGTCGGGGAAGGGGCGGCGACGGCGACGGGGTCGGGGAATGGGTGGCGCGCGCGGCGACGGCGACGGGGTCGGGGCAGGGGCGACGCGTGCGGCGACGGCGACGGGGTCGGGGCCGGCAGGGGCGGCGGGCGCGACGACGGTGTCGGGGCAGTGGCTCGGCGGCGGCGACGGCGAGCTGGACCAGCCTGACGGCGTCGGGGCAAGGCTCGGCAGCGACGGCGACGAGGAGCAGAGGCGTCGGGGCGAGAAGAAAGAGATGGGTTTTGGCGAAAACTACTAAGTCCTGTATATATACGAAGGGCATTGGTCCCTGTTCGTGGCTCCAACCGGGACTAATGCCCCCTTTAGTCCCGGTTGGTGCCACCAACCGGGACTAATGCCCCCCCTTTAGTCCCGGTTGGTGCCACCAACCGGGACCAAAGGCCTCTGTCTTGCCCGCCTCGGGGCCAAAGTTTAGTCCCACCTCGCTAGTCGAGAGGGGCGCAGTGGTTTATAAGCCCCACTACCGCACCCCTCTAGAGCTCCTCTCCACCGCAGGCTTTCGGGCCTACTTGCTATTGCTTTGCCTGATGGGCCTTCTGGGCCTACTGCGGGCCTGAATCCTGGCCCAGAGTAGGGTTTCTAGTCGTATTCAGGCCGTGGGGGCCCAGTAGGAGGCATTTTTTTGTTTTTTTGTTTTCTTTACTTATTGTTGCTATATTTATTTATTTTCCAGTTTTTTTCTTTTGTTTTCTGCATTATTTATTTTCTTTTGTTTTTTGCTTTATTTTTTAATTGTTTTTGCTTTTAGTTTTAGGAAAATTATAAACTTTCTGTTAGTGCCATTATTTTCAAATTTGAAAACACTTTTTTTGTTTTTTTGTTTTCTTTCTTGCTTTATTTATTTTATTTTGTTTCTACTTACAACAAAATAATTATTGTTGTTTTTTTCTTTTGTTTTCTGCATTATTTATTTTCTTTTGTTATTTGCTTTATTTTTTAATTGTTTTTGCTTTTAGTTTTAGGGAAATTATAAACTTTCTGTTAGTGCCATTAGTTTTTAAATTTGAAAACTTTTTTTGTTTTTTGTTTTCTTTCTTGCTTTATTTATTTTATTTTGTTTCTACTTACAACAAAATACTTATTGTTGTTTTTTTTCTTTTGTTTTCTCCATTATTTATTTTCTTTTGTTTTTTGCTTTATTTTTTAATTGTTTTTGCTTTTAGTTTTAGGAAAATTATAAACTTTCTGTTAGTGCCATTAGTTTTCAAATTTGAAAACACTTTTTTTGTTTTTTTGTTTTCTTTCTTGCTTTATTTATTTTGTTTTGTTTCTACTTACAACAAAATACTTATTGTTGTTTTTTATTTTGTTTTCTGCATTATTTATTTTCTTTTGTTTTTTGCTTTATTTTTTAATTGTTTTTGCTTTTAGTTTTAGAAAAATTATAAACTTTCTGTTAGTGCCATTAGTTTTCAAATTTGAAAACACTTTTTTGTTTTTTTGTTTTCTTTCTTGCTTTATTTATTTTATTTTGTTTCTACTTACAACAAAATACTTATTGTTGCTATTTTTAATTATTACGAGGGCCGAACCATAAGACATTAAAGCATTTCAAATGAACTCTGAAAAAGTTGAAAGTTGGCATGGTATCATAAATTGACCCACATAGCATTTGCATGTACAAAACGGACAATGGTATCATACTCGTCAGTTACAAAGTTGGCATGGTATCATCATAATAGTTGCGGGAGAAAGTCTTCACTTTTTCTTCGCTTGTGTCATTTGCTTATTGCGCCGTAACCATGGATAATCTTCATCGTTTATCAGGATGCTGGGGTCAGCCTTGACTTTGAAGGGAGGAATTTCATGAAACTTTTCATAATCTTCAGACATGTCTGTCTTGTCCTCCACTCCCATGATGTCCCTTTTTTCCTGAAAGAACTATGTGGCGCTTTGGCTCATTGTATGATGTATTCGCTTCCTTATCTTTTCTCTTTCTCGGTCTGGTAGACATGTCCTTCACATAGATAACCTGTGCCACATCATTGGCTAGGACGAACGGTTCGTCAGTGTACCCAAGATTTTTCATATCCACAGTTGTCATTCCGTACTATGGGTCTACCTGTACCCCGCCTCCTGACAGATTGACCCATTTGCACTTAAACAAAGGGACCTTAAAATCTACTCCGTAGTCAAGTTCCCATATGTCCACTATGTAACCATAATATGTGTCCTTTCCCCTCTCGGTTGTTGCATCAAAGCGGACACCGCTGTTTTGGTTGGTGCTCTTTTGATCTTGGTCAATCGTGTAAAATGTATTCCCATATCTCGTATCCTTTCCAAATCAATACAGTCAAAGATGGTCCCCTGGACAACAAGTACAGCTCATCACAAACAGTGTTGTCACCTCTGATACGTGCTTCCAACCAACTGCTGAAAGTCCTGATGTGTTCACATGTAATCCAGTCGTCGCACTGCTCCGGGTGTTTGGAGCGCAGACTGTTCTTGTGTTCATCGACATACGGGGTCACCGAGATAGAGTTCTGTAGAACTGTGTAGTGTGCTTGAGACCAAGAATATCCGTCCCTGCATATTATTGAGTCCCTTCCAAGTGTGCCTTTTCCAGTCAGTCTCCCCTCATACCGCGATTTAGGGAGACCTATCTTCTTAAGGCCAGGAATGAAGTCAACACAAAACCCGATGACATCCTCTATTTGATGGCCCATGGAGATGCTTCCTTCTGGCCTAGCGCGGCTACGAACATATTTCTTTAGGACTCCCATGAACCTCTCAAAGGGGTACATATTGTGTAGAAATACGGGGCCCAGAATGACAATCTCGTCAACTAGATGAACTAGGACGTGCGTCATGATATTGAAGAAGGATGGTGGGAACACCAGCTCGAAACTGACAAGACATTGCACCACATCACTCCTTAGCCTTGGTATGATTTCTGGATCGATCACCTTCTGAGAGATTGCATTGAGGAATGCACATAGCTTCACAATGGCTAATCGGACATTTTTCGGTAGAAGCCCCCTCAATGCAACCAGAAGCAGTTGCGTCATAATCACGTGGCAGTCATGAGACTTTAGGTTCTGAAACTTTTTCTCTGCCATATTTATTATTCCTTTTATATTAGACGAGAAGCCAGTCGGGACCTTCATACTAAGCAGGCATTCAAAGAAGATTTCCTTCTCTTCTTTGGTAAGAGCATAGCTGGCAGGACCTTCATACTGCTTTGGAGGCATGCCGTCTTTTTCGTGCAAACGTTGTAGGTCCTCCCGTGCCTCAGCTATATCTTTTGTCTTCCCATACACGCCCAAGAAGCCTAGTAGATTCACGCAAAGGTTCTTCGTCACGTGCATCACGTCGATCGAAGAGTGGACCTCTAGGTCTTTCCAGTAGGGTAGGTCCCAAAATATAGATTTCTTCTTCCACATGGGTGTGTGTCCCCCAGCGTCACTCGGAACAGCTAGTGCGCCGGGACCCTTTCCAAATATTACGTGTAAATCATTGACTATAGCAAGTACGTGATCACCGGTACGCATGGCGGGCTTCTTCCGGTGATCTGCCTCGCCTTTGAAATGCTTGCCTTTCTTTCTACATTGATGGTTGGTCGGAAGAAATCGACGATGGCCCAGGTACACATTCTTCCTGCAGCTTGCCAGGTATATACTATCGGTGTCAAATAAACAGTGCGTGCATGCGTGGTATCCCTTGTTTGTCTGTCCTGAAAGGTTACTGAGAGCGGGCCAATCGTTGATGGTCACGAACAGCAACGCCTTTAGGTTAAATTCCTCCTGTTTGTGCTCATCCCACGTACGTACACCGTTTCCATTCCACAGCTGTAAAAGTTCTTCAACTAATGGCCTTAGGTACACATCAATGTCGTTGCCGGGTTGCTTAGGGCCTTGGATGAGAACTGGCATCATAATGAACTTCCGCTTCATGCACATCCAAGGAGGAAGGTTATACATACATAGAGTCACGGGCCATGTGTTGTGATTGCTGCTCTGCTCCCCGAAAGGATTAATGCCATCCGCGCTTAAAGCAAACCATACGTTCCTTGGCTCACTTGCAAACTCATCCCAGTACTTTCTCTCGATTTTTCTCCACTGCGACCCGTCAGCGGGTGCTCTCAACTTCCCGTCTTTCATACGGTCCTTACTGTGCCATCGCATCAACTTGGCATGCTCTCTGTTTCTGAACAGACGTTTCAACCATGGTATTATAGGAGCATACCACATCACCTTCGCAGGAACCCTCTTCCTGGGGGGCTCGCCGTCAACATCACCAGGGTCATCTCGTCTGATCTTATACCGTAATGCACTGCATACCGGGCATGCGTTCAGATCCTTGTACGCACAGCGGAAGAGGATGCAGTCATTAGGGCATGCATGTATCTTCTGCACCTCCAATCCTAGAGGGCATACGACCTTCTTTGTTGCATATGTACTGTCGGGCAATTCGTTATCCTTTGAAAGCTTCTTCTTCAATATTTTCAGTAGCTTCTCAAATCCTTTGTCAGGCACAGCATTCTTTGCCCTCCACTGCAGCAATTCCAGTACGGTACCGAGCTTTGTGTTGCCATCTTCGCAATTGGGGTACAACCCTTTTTTGTGGTCCTCTAACATGCGATCGAACTTCAGCTTCTCCTTTTGACTTTCGCATTGCGTCCTTGCATCGACAATGACCCGGCGGAGATCATCATCATCGGGCACATCGTGTGGTTCCTCTTGATCTTCAGCAGCTTCGCCCATTGCAGCATCATCGTGCACATCGTCTGGTTCCTCTTGATCTTCAGTAGCATCACCGTATTCAAGGGGCACATAGTTGTCATCGTACTCTTCTTCTTCGTCGTCTTCCATCATAACCCCTATTTCTCCCTGCCTCGTCCAAACATTATAGTGTGGCATGAAACCCTTGTAAAGCAGGTGGGTGTGGAGGATTTTCCGGTCAAAGTAAGACTTCGTATTCCCACATATAGGGCATGGACAACACATAAAACCATTCTGCTTGTTTGCCTCAACCACTTCGAGAAAATCATGCACGCCCTTAATGTACTCGGAGGTGTGTCTTGAACCGTACATCCATTGCCGGTTCATCTGCGTGCATTGTATATAATTAAGTGTGTCAAAAATCATTACAGAACATCATGAATAGATAATTAAGTGATCAAATTAATAGAAGTTCATCATCACATTAAAACCAAAGTACATACATAGTTCTCATCTAACTACATAAAGCTCTGCAGAGCATCTAAATTAATTAAACCATACACTGAAACTATGTAAAACATTTCAATGCGAAAACAAATGCGATCATAATCGCAACCAATGTAACAACTGATCCAACGGCATAATGATACCAAGCCTCGGTATGAATGGCATATTTTCTAATCTTTCTAATCTTCAAGCGCATTGCATCCATCTTGATCTTGTGATCATCGACGACATCCGCAACATGCAACTCCAATATCATCTTCTCCTCCTCAATTTTTCTAATTTTTTCCTTCAACAAATTGTTTTCTTCTTCAACTAAATTTAACCTCTCGACAATAGGGTCGGTTGGAATTTCCGGTTCAACAACCTCCTACATAAATAAAATCTATGTCACGTTGGTCGGCATAATTGTCATAAACAATAAATGAACCAATAGTTATGAAAAGATAATATATACCACATCTGAATCATAGACAGGACGAGGGCCGACGGGGGCGGATACCAAAACCATCGCACTATATAAGATGCAATAATAAAAGTAAGAAAATTATACAAGTATCTATATAAACATACAAGTAAGAGTTTTTTTTTTCCTTTCGGAAAGAAGATAAGAACAAGAGGCTCACCACGGTGGTGCCGGTGACGAGATCGGCGCGGGCGATCGACGGCGGTGAAGACGGGGACGGGACGTGACGGACCGCTAAACCTAGACAAATATTGAGAAAAATGGAGCTTGGAGGTGGAGCTTGGAGAGGAGAAAGCTTAAGTAGTGTGGCTCGGGCATTCCATCGAACACCTCGTGTGCATAGGAGGTGAGCTAGAGCACCACAAAGCTCTCTCCTCGCCGGCCACGAAAAATAGAGCAGTGGGAGTGCTCTGCTCGCGGGGTATATATAGGCAATTAATTGGTCCCGGTTCGTGGCTTGAACCGGGACTAAAGGGAAGCCTTTGGTCCCGGTTCATTCCCCCAACCGGGACCAATGGTGGTGGGCCAGGAGCAAGGCACATTGGTCCCGGTTCGTCCCACCAACCGGGACCAAAAGGTCCAGACGAACCGGGACCAATGGCCCACGTGGCCCGGCCGGCCCCCGGGGCTCACGAACCGGGTCCAATGCCCCCATTGGTCCCGGTTCTGGATTGAACCAGGACTAATGGGCTGACCCGTCCTGGACCATTGCCCTCTTTTCTACTAGTGAAGGCACCAGTCGCCGCATGCCATGTCGTATGTTTCATATGCGGAGGTACAGAGGACCGTTATATAAGATTTCAAATGGAACGGTTCCCGTCCGGGTTAACACTGAGCGCCCCGCCAGCGAACTTCTCATCATGTTCAGTTGTTGCCAAGTAATACACACTCTTCACTGAGAAATGACCATTCTTCTCCAAGTGCCAGGCGAAGAAATCTTGATGTTTTCTCGGTGAGGTGCGGATTTTCAGAATTTCGCGTACATCCATCGGCCAAAAGTGAGCATCCAATCGTTGCACCATCCAGGCGCCACTATCATCAAGAAAATCAGATACCCAGTTGAAACGAAAATTCCTTTTGGGTGTGACTGGTCGGAGATTACGGCCATGGGGTATTCATGGATCCCGCCATGTACGTACGTATCAGTGAACCATCTCTAGCCCGCCAAGTGATTCCCTTTTTAACAAGTTCGAGACCATGTTCAATTCCCTTCCACACAACCGAAGAATTTCCTGTAAAGACTGTATCCAACAGATTCCCATGGGGGTAGCACTTTGCACATAACAAACGAGCACACAGACTATCGGGAGTATCAAGGAGATGCGAAGCCTGCTTGGCGAGCAGCGCTTGGTTGAAGGCTCTCATATCACGGAAGCCCATACCACCCTTAGACTTTGGAAGTCTCATTTTATCCCAACTCAACCATGTCATTTTTCTTTTCCCTTTCTCCACTCCCCATCAATATTGCCGCATTAATTGTGTGAGATCATCCAGTACAAACACTGTTGACCGGAACACACTCATCACATAGGTGGGTATGGCTTGCACAACCGACTTAATTAACAGTTCCTTACTTGAAGTAGCCATATAATGTTCACTCTAGTCAACGAGTCTCTTCCTAAGCCGGTATTGCAATGTTTCAAATTTCCCCTTATCACTAGTAGAAAAGGGGGCATTTGTCCCGGTTCATAAGGGCCTTTAGTCCCGGTTCATGAATCGGGACTAATGGGTCGTTACTAATACCTCCCCCTTTAGTCCCGGTTCTAACACGAACCGGGACAGACGGGCATTCACGTGGCCGCTGCGGGAAGCCCAGGCAGGGGGGCCTTTGGTCCCGGTTGGTGGCACCAACCGGGACCAAAAGGCTTCCACGCGTCAGCAGCTGGCTGGAGCTAATGTTTTTCTTTTTAAAAAAAAAGTGGCTGCTTTAGGGGTTTTGGGGTTATTTTTAGGTTGTTATTAGCTAGCTAATAGAGAGAAGTGTCCTCTCTTATATCTTCATCCTTGGTTTACCAACGATACTGCTATGTTCATTTCACCCGCTGATATAATAACTCATGCATGCTCGCATCATACATCATCATATATAATAACAAGTCCTAGTAATCATGCATCATCATACAACTTCTACTCGTTATTAATAATAGGTCATACGATCATCATCCTCATAGTCATCGAACCCAACCCTACATAATTGTTCTTAGCACATGATCATTAGTATCAGGTAGGACCTAAACACCTTTAAGGTAAAATAGCATAAAACAATATAGACCCTGACTCTCCATTATGAAGAATGGAGACCATCCTGTCTCCAATTCTTGCGCTTCGTTGCCTTTTGCTTCCAAGAAGCTCCTTACGACTGTCCATACATTTTTTCCATTCTTTGATTGTCATGTCTCCACTTCTTTTAGAAACCCGGTATGGACAGTTGAGATTCGTAGGAATACCTAGTTGTATGTTCAAAACATGAAGGCTACCGTGCGTATACATCAGATGAGGCACACAATCATTCGGGATTATCTGTTGAAAAACATAGTAATAACTTCGTAGTTAGCAATGATGTACTAGTTTTAGAAGTGTGCAAAAAGATGCACGGATGTCGTAATAGTAAAAAATCTTACCAAGGTATCTCCATAGTAGTTACCGTAGTTCAACACGTGCACTAGTGGCACGTATTGACCATAATGTTGAGGAGTTCGATGGTAGACATTGTAATTCTCAAGATCAGTACAAAATGCGATCAGATGATTTTTCTCCCTATAAGTTAATTCGGAGCCATCGGTGTAGTGGGTTTTGTCTACTATCTTCCGCACATTCTTTGAAGAATGAAAATAAGCTGTCAATGGAAATAAGCTGTCAGCTATTTTGAAATAAACAATATAAGTTACTTAATTACTATGTTAAGCTCACATGGGGGAAGAATTGGAGGTGTATCCACAAGGACCCAAATCGAAGGTCTGTCTTGCTCGATTCTAGGATCACCAAGATCCATGATGACAAGCATACCCTCATCAAAACCATATATCTTGCAAAGTGTTTCCCAATTTTTGCAAGCAAAATGGGTTACACTCTCAGCATTGTACAACTTTACTTGAAAATCCACACCATGATGGGTCCTTAGGAGAATTTTTTTGGTTTCCATACTTTCATGGTCTTCAAAACCCATCCTCTCCAAGACATAGCGTCTTGCATAGCATGGGATAAGCTAGTCGAATTGGAAAAGATGAAAAATACACGTTAAAATAGTTGAAGTCATGCTTAATTACGAAAAAACTATTGTCGTCGTTGCGTGTCGTATGAACATCGAAGGTCTCCTCGAGCTTAATGCTGAAGCACCGATCTTCGTCCAGCTCAATGAACCTGTCGCACATACCTCGGTCGTCGTGGCACCAGTCGCACTCCCCCGGGCGGTTTTCGTCGCCCGAGTACGACATTTCCGTCCTATGTTCATAATTCAAATATTAAACTTGTACAATTAAATATATGTACTAAAAAACCTAAATTAGATCATTATTATTAATCACGGGTTGACTATCGGTGATGGTACGTAGCTCCTTCTTTCATTCCCGAGTCCATTATTACACCAAATTGTCTAGCACACGGGAATGAAGGAGAAGCTACCCCCACGACGGAGTGGATGATGGAGGGGGCTCCTAGATTTCTTCATAGTGCTCTCTAATTTTAGCATTCAAAGTAGGAGTACTTTTCCAATATGACCATTCAATGAGCAAAACCAAATCATAAAATAAAGTAGTATTCAAATTAGCATGCATTCAATTATAAGCAAAAATACATCATCTCTTGTGTGCGTACATCGTCAAATATTATCACTAATACTCCTCGAATACTATCATACATATAGCATCACTAATACAGCTAGAACCGTAGCGCCCGACGGGTATCGTCGCGGGCGGTGGACACCCAAAGATAAGGAACCATCACAAGATCATAGCTCCAGTGAGATTCCTGAAGAACCTGTCAGGTATTGTCGAACCTGCCCTCCAATGCAACCATAGCGATGGACGTGCTCGTCCTCCTCACTGACACGGTGACGTACCACCTCCGTGGTGTCCGGAAGCCTTGGCACTGTCACTGGCCCACGCGACCGCCACCAAACAAGAATCGGGTCAACAACGGGCTGCCTCCTCACCAACCTACGTCCCCCGGAAGGTAGCACCTCCCAATACCAGCCCGGCGCGCCCAGTCCCGAACATGGCCCTGATCAAACAGGCCTCCACCGCGAGTCGACGACGACGAGGATGCGGGATAGGCATCGCCGACGTCGATGCGGGAACTACTTCTATATATAGCTAAATAAAGTAGTTTATTAAATCAACTAGCTAGTTCAACTATATATGAAGCAGTTACTATAAATAAAATAAACTAGTTTAACTATAGTTCTATTATTTTTCTAACTAATTATATTAAACACTTTCTCTTCTTATTTTTTCCTTTTTCCTCTATTCTAAATATGAACATATTCATAAATGACTTATATCATTCACAATTTTCCTATACATACACAATAAATTGACAAAGAAAATACTATGAACAAAAAAATCATTAAATTCTATGAACAAAATTACAACACAAAAAATCATTAAAAAAATCTATGAACAGAAAAAAATCATAAAAATTTGACATCTAAATTACTTACACAATATGAAAAAATATTGACATCTAAATTACAACAGAAAAAAATCATAAAAATTTGACATCTAAATTACAACAGAAAAAATCATAAAAAAATCTAACACAATATGAACAAATTAATTACACAATATGAAAAAAAATCTAACAGAAAAATCTATGAACTACACATCTAAATTACTACACATCTAACAAAAAAATCTATGAACTACAAAAAACCCTAACAAAATCTAACTCAATTAACTACTACTAACATCAAATTAAATATGTTGCTTACCGCGACGGTGTCGGGGACGGGGACGGCGACGGTGACGGCGATGGCGACGGCGAGGTGCGGCGCGGGGCGGGGCGGGGCGGCGCGGCGACGGGCAGGGGCGGGCCGGGGCGGGGCGGGGCGGCGCGGCGACGGGCAGGGGCGGGGCGGGCCGGGGCGGCGCGGCACGGCGATCGGGGTGGTGCGGGACGGCACGAGGCGACGACGGCGACGGCGAGGCGGATACGGCGGGCAGCCTGGCGGCATCGGGCGGGCGGGGAAGAAACTGAACCAAAATTTCACGAGTGCTGCTTATATAGGCAGAGCGTTGGTCCCGGTTCGTGAGACCAACCGGGACCAATGCACCCCTTTAGTCCCGGTTGGTGCCACCAACCGGGACCAAAGGCCTCTTTTCATCAGCCCAAAGGGCGGGAAGCAGAGGCCTTTAGTCCAGGTTGGCTTTAGTCCCGGTTGGTGCCACCAACCGGTACCAAAGCCACCCTTTAGTCCCGGTTGGTGCCACCAACCGGGACTAACGGCCTTGTGCTGCCTGCGTCGCGGCACGAAAGTTTAGTCCTACCTCGCTACCTGAGGGAGCTCGAGAGTGGTTTATAAGCCCCAGTCACGCTGCCCTCTCGAGCTCCTCTCTACTGCAGTCTTATGGGCCTAAAATCACTCTCTGTGCTTGTGGGCCTATTGGGCCTACTGCGGGCCTGCATCCTGGCCCTAGTAATGGGTTTCTAGTCGTATGCAGGCCGTGGTGGCCCTGTAGGTGGCACTTTTTTTAAAAAAATTCCCAGTTTTTTTGCTTTCTTTTTTGTTTCTAATTACTTATTTATTTTATTTTATGATAATTCTTTTTGCTTTTAATGTTTTGAACAGAATTCTTATTACTTATTTATTTTCTTTTATGATAATTCTTTTTGCTATTAAAGTTTATAACAAAATTCTAATTACTTATTTATTTTCTTTTATGATAATTCTTTTTGCTATTAAAGTTTGTAACAAAATTCTAATTACTTATTTATTTTATTTTATGATAATTCTTTTTGCTTTTAATGTTTTGAACAGAATTCTAATTACTTATTTATTTTCTTTTATGATAATCCTTTTTGCTATTAAAGTTTGTAACAAAATTCTATATAATTTTAGTTTCAATAATACTAGAGGTTTATAAAAGCTTTTTAGTTGATTCCTTTAGTACCAGTTCTAAGGCTGTTACAAAGGCATTTTATTTGGTACAGGTTTTAAGGCTGGTGCCCGACGAGCACCTTTTAGTACCGGTTCGTGGCATGAACCGGTGAAAAAGTTTTTTAGTTGATTCTTTCTGCAGCTGTTTTTTAGTCCCACCTCACCAAGCGAGAGGCACTCACATCGGTTTATAAGCCCTGAGTGTAGAGACGATGAAGGGAGAAGCGCAGTGCTCACCTGCACGTTGGCCTGAAGCTAAGCAACATGCAGGTGAGCATTGCGCCTCTCTTTCATTTTGGCATGATATATATAGGCATATCATTGGTCTCGGTTGGTTGCATGAACCGGTTGGTGGCATGAATAGTTAAAATTTGAATTCTTTGAAATTTGTGTGAATCACAAGTTTGTGATTAACTTTACTAAAAAATGAGCATAGATGTGCCTATAGAGAGAATTCAACCTAAATTCATAATAAATTTCTATGAACTTCAAAGAAATTCAGTATGAATTTAGGTCAAATTCTCTGTATAAGGGCATCAATTTTTACTTTGAGAGGAGCTCAACAAGGTAGAGAGGGAGGGGCTTATAAACCGGTGTGAGCGCCCTTCGGTTGGCGAGGTGGGACTAAACTCTGACCGCAACGAGGACCAATCCTTTAGTCCCGGTTCGTGGCATGAACCGGGACTAAAGGGCAGCCTTTGGTCCCGGTTCAGGCCACCAACCGGGATCAATGGTGGTGGGCCAGGAGCGAGGACCATTGGTCCTGGTTCGTCCCACCAACCGAGACCAAAAGGTCCAGACGAACCGGGACCAATGGCCCACGTGGCCCGGCCGGCCCCCGGGGCTCACGAACCGGGTCCAATGCCCCCATGGGTTCCGGTTCTGGACTGAACCGGGACTAATGGGCTGGCCCGGCCTGGACAATTGCCCCCTTTTCTACTAGTGTATGCATTCTTCCTTCAGGAACTGACAGACCAAGATACTTGGGATTAAAAACCTCTTGCGTCACCTCCAAAATTGATTTAATTCCCACGGCCACCGTCACTAAACAATTATCAGAGAAGAGGATGGAGCACTTTGTAGGGTTTACGAGTTGCCATGTCACTGAAGTGTAAGTGTTCAACAAACCTTGACCAATGTTGTCAGCTGCTTAGAGGCACGAAAAAAATAACAAAGCATCATCCTCAAAAAGAAGGTGTGAAATAACAAGGGCCCTCCGACAAATCTTGTTCCCTTCTAATCCCTCATCAGACATTGACTTACATAATGAGCAGATAAGGCGCCAGCAACAAATAGGAATAGAAAGGGAGACAATGGATCACCTTGTCGCAGCCCTCTCGACGGTGTGAAGGACTCCAATAATTTATCCTAGTCAACAATGTTTGGAATACAAATAATTTATAGTAATAACCCTAGTCACATATGGCGACCAACTGGCAGCGAAACTGCGGCCTTAACTCGAGAATGAGCTTCATAGTTACATTCTCTGTGCTCAAACAAGAAATAGACATCTAAGAATTCACTTCGCATGTGCTTGATTTCAGCTAGTACCATTGCATAAGCTGACGTTGCTCCTCTCTTGATGTTCGCCATGACCTCAAGGCAAGCCCACCCAATTACTAACCGGTTGATGTTCAGATCCTTAGCTAGAGCCAGTGCTTCATTAAAAGCATGGGCCTCCAGAGATGATGCATCAATGAGGACATCAAACACAACAGTCGAGGCTCCCAAGAAACATCCGGAGTTGTCTCTACATATCACTGCTGCTGCTGCACGATCCCCATGGCGAGAAAGACCACCATCCACATTAAATTTCACCATTGTTCCTGCTGGAGGTAACCATTTGCGAGCACGTTGAGCTAGCCGAGCATTGAGAGCATTAGGTTGTAGAGAACTAGCGATCTCAAGGTCTTCAAGATATATGTTGATGAAGAACCAAGTTGTCACTGGACTTTGGTACTGATTGTCATGAATGGCTCTCCTCCTGGCCCACCAATGGCCCATAAAGTCACTAATATACGGGTGAGATCATGCTGACTGGTAGTCTCGAATAACCAAAAAAGCCACAAGCGAGCATCTTTACGGTTGTTTGATAACAAATTCTCTAGGAGTTCTTCATCACCAAGTGTCCATGTACACCTTGCCATCCTGCAGTTGATCAATGAATGTCGCCATGTGTCCGACGACGCCCCACAAATTAAGCACTCCTCTGTAGTCGCCATGTTTTTAGAGAAGCGAACGGAGCCCGTGGGTAGCGAGGTATGGTCCAGCCTCCAAACAAAACCACAAACCGTTGATGGAATTTTAACATTTCCACAATTGTGTCCATGATTTCTTGTCATCCGATGGGTCGGAATGACCGGGCCGCTGTCTAGCCAATCCTCCCGCTGTGCCTGCCTTGAATGTTGTAATCATCCTGTAAGCCGAGCGTGCCAAAAAAACTCCCCGTCTGTCATAGTGTCACGCCCAGAAGTCCTCCTGGACTCGTGAACTTAAGAGGATATTAGTGATCGCATCTATATCAGGAGCAATAAAGTGTGCTTCTAGCATCTTTCTATCCCATGTTCTAGTCACTGGGTCGATCAACTCTGATACTAACTATAGTGGATTCTGAGAGCGCACAAATTGGCCTGAGCTTGAAATCCCTCGGCAACCAGTTTTCATGTCACATGTTTGTATCGGATCCAGAGCCAATTGTATCTATGAGTCCCAGCGCCAAAACCTCTCTTCACTCCATGATCGAGCGCCATACCTGAGAAGGGGCTGATCCTAGTGTAGCATCCAACAAATGAAAATTAGGAGAGTATCGAGCTTGAAATACTCGTGCACTCAGAGAATTTGGTTCCTATAATAACATCTATGCTTGTCGTGCTAGCAAAGCCAAATTAAACAGCTCTATGCCCTGGAATCCCATGCCCCCCATGTACCCAGGCATTGCCATGGTCTTCCACGACACCCACACGGTTTTCCTCTATTCTTTCTTGATACTCCATTAGAATTTTCATATCAAGCCATTGATGTTCTCACACAAACCACGTGGCACTTTGAAACAAGCCATAGAATATGTTGGAATGGAATGGGTAATAGATTTAATTAGTACCTCCTGCCCACCTACATAGAGCCACTTTTCCATCCAACCTTGCACTCATTTCCAGACTCTATCTTTGAAATATTTGAAGCAACCTTCCTTTGATTTACCCACGATCTGATGGCAGCCCCAAATATTTTTCTGACAAAGATTCATTTTGAACCTCAAGAATATTTTTAACGCCAGCTCGGAGTGGTTCGGCAACACCTTTGCTAAAATAAATAGAGGACTCGTCGATGTTAATTCTCTGCCCTTATGTGTCACAACATTGTTTCAGAACATCCCTGACTTTCGTAGCACTCTCTTATGTGGCCTCAAAGAAAAATAAATTGTCGTCTGCAAAGAGTAGGTGATTAACCGTAGGTGCACCCGCTACCAATGAAACACCTCGAACACCCTCTCCTTGCGCCTTCAGGGCAATCCATCGGCAGCAAGCAGGAACATTTACCTAGAGATTGAGTCACCCTGCCGCAAACCCCGAGTAGGCCTGAAAGAGTCCAAGCTGCCACCATTAAACAAAACAAAAAAGGAAACCAGAGACACACACCTCATTACAGTGTCTGTAAATCTAGGGCCGATCCAATTTTGAGCATATCAATCTTCAAATAGGGCCATTCCAATCTATCATACGCCTTCATCATATCAAGCTTCAACACATAGAACATGTTATGTTTCACTCTTTTTGTTTCCATATAGTGTAGACACTCATAGGAAGTTATGAAATTATCAGTGATAAGTCTACCTGGAACGAATGCCGACTGCTCTTCGGAAATGACACTGGGGAGAATAATTTTTGGTCAGTTTTCATAGACCTTAGAAGCGATCTTATAGATCACATCACAAAGGCTTACTGGCCAAAATTGTCAGAATAATTTTGGACTAGCAATCTTGGGAATCATAACGATGAACGTTTGGTTTATCTCCTCTGGGGAATCCTCTCCATTCAGCACTCTGATGATCATCATAGTTACTTCATCACCATAGTAGCCCGAGTGCCTCTGAAAAAATGCGATGGGAAACCGTCTGGACCAGCTGCCTTGGTCGGAAACATCTGAAATAGAGCTACTTTGACCTCTTACTATACTCTCCATTTAGGCAGGAGTTCATCAATCCATCCACCTGAACTGGTATATGGGACAATACCTCTTCCATGCCAATTGTTCCTTCTGAGGTATACATATTGGCATAGAAATCATTTGCCATGCTTGCTAGTTCATTCGGATCGGTACATGCAGAGCCATCCAGACAATCTAACTATGAATTTTATTTTTCGACCTCCTTGCGTTCGCCTTCCATAGAAAAAACTTTGACTATTGTTTTCGCCCTTGGACAGCCATGTGACATGTGATCATTGTCTTAACATCATCTCCTCGACGTAGCAAAGTCACCATTCTATCCTCAATTCTTTTCTCCTCCGGTCCTGGTCCAACCCGAAGTGGGTCAGCACAACCCGCTGCTAGCTACACTCGAAGTTCATATAGCTTCTCTTCCCTCCACTCGATCCTTGTAGTAACTAAGCTGAAAGAAACCACTAAATACTCTGCTTGATCCTTTGCTAATTATGTCTTGATTATGCAAAGAACTAACTGCGCACAAGCCTCCACGATATCGCAGAGCTCATGAACCATCGCGGGGTCATCAATCCCGCGACAGTTCCAACATAAATTCTGCATCAGGCCTGGCGGCCCTCCTCGAAGGAGGTCGCCTCAGTTGTGTGTTCCATCTCAACATTCTCTTCTCTCCCATCTCGCCTTCTCCTATTTACAATTGGTACCTTCCCCGGAGTACTTGTCATCGGATCCACAGTAGAGATTGGTGTTGCACCTTCAATCATAAGCATTGTACCAGCCACCTTGCCAGCCAAGTTTGGTAAGGGTTGGCCTCTGATGCTTACTGTTTTGTCCGGCGACACCAGATGTTTCCGAGCATTACTCCCCAATGGATCGCCATGATACTGGTTGGTACAGTCCATCGGAATGGGTTCTCCCTCCTTGCCTCCATGCATGCTAATGCCCGCGGCTCCTCTACCTCTCCCATCTGAGCCTCCTCGACCACTCCTTCCTCCTCTTTCCCCTCTTCCTCCCATACGGCCTCGTCCTCCATTATTTTCCCCACCTCGGTTCCCCATTGAGCTGTCCATAACTGGTTCTGGTACCCATAACAGCTATTCTCCCCAATCGAAAGAGCTTGGGTCGTGCACCCCATCACCACATTCTTCTGCGATATGTCCCATCAATCCGCAAACTAAACAGAAGTCTGGCAACTTCTCATAATATACTATGAACTTCCTACTTTCCTTCAGAGTTATTGGGACAGAACGAACAAGAGGTTTGTTATCCAGAAAAACTCTAGCACAGAGTGGGCTTGATGGGTTTATGCGTCCTTCGTTTACTACAACCTTGAACAGTGGCCCTCCCACCTTTGCTGCTACGTTCTCCGCTAGCTGCTTCTTCCTAGTGAGCCCATCAAGGGGGCCCTTGATTCTCGCCCAAACCGGAGTTTTGTTCCACTTGTAGTTCGACACATCAGAGAATCCATCATACTCCTGAATAACTACAAGAGCTCTCCCGAAAAAGCCACTGACCACTATCCATGATTCTTCTCCAATCACCCAAACGGTGGCATTGGACAAGAGAAAAATTGGGACCTTTGATATTGAAAGTCACTCCCTGTGCCGAAGACCACGCATTCCGCATCCGATTGAGAAGTGCTGCATGACTGAACCATCGAGTTGTATGCACACGAAACAGACCCAGACAGCGAACATCCTTAATTAGTTCATCAACCTCCTCTAGAAACCGGTCTGCAAGGACATTTTCACTGTTTTGACCCGCCTGCTTAAGTTTAGCACGATTTAACCCTATATTGAAAATATTTCAGAATTTGACCCATTTCAAAACGCCGTCAACTACGGCGTTTTGGTTACACGGAAGACGCCACAGCCTATGGCGTTTAACTCTAGCCCACATACACCACAACCTTTGGCGTCTCGCTTTGCCACGTCAACATCAGTGGTGTATGTGAGCCAGAGTCAAAAGCCATAGACTGTGGCGTCTCCCGTGTAACCAAAACGCCATAGTTGATGGCGTTTTAAAATGGGTCAGATCCGAAAATATTTCCGATTCAGGGTCAAATCGTGCTAAACTTAAGCAACCGGGTCAAAACAGTAAAAAAGTCCGTCTGCAACGTCATCCCTGCAAACCGGTATGCAAGTTCCGTCTCGGACCCAACATAGTATCCAAACTCATCTTCATCCGCCTCAGATCGGTCCAGGCGAGCAGGATTTGTCTCATCGGCCGCTGCCCCTCCATCTGTCTCCTCAATCCCGTCCTCATTGTCATCTACCACCCCAGGATCAACCCGCTCTGCCCCTACGTCCATCGCCTCCCCACCCGCCGCCTCGCTCGTCCCATCCCTTCGCCATAGGTACCAGCAACCATGGTTCAGCCATGCGAGAGATACCACGCATCGAATCTAGGTAGATCTCCCGTGCGCCCGGAGGGGTCCTGCTGCCGACAAGAGTTGACATAGACTCTGGCGTGATCACTAGAGGAGATAGTGGACCCTAGCGAACCCTAGGGGGAAAACCGCCTCAGGACGGGAACTGGTTAGACCCCCCCTGCTCCAATAGGGGTAGCTCTTTTTGTTTCCCTTCCAGTCTGCCCAGGGTGAACAAATTTTCTGCTTTAACCTTTTGTGCTAACAAATTCCAGAATTGACCTCGCTTGTAATAAAAGTTCGAATCTGACCTTTTTTGATCACGCCAACATCCTTGGCGTTTGGTTTATACGGGAGACGCCATGGTTCATGGCGTCTGGACCTGGCCTGCATGAGCTTAGTTGGAGCTGACGTGGCAAAGCGAAACGCCATGCTCCTTGGCGTTTGCGGGAAACGCCATAAATCTTGGCGTTTGGTCACTAAGATTTGCTAATTGCTGACCGGCTGCATCGCTGCATGCATGCTCGGCCGCTCGCTAGCTTCTCTGAGTGCACGCACGCATACATGCACCCTGCAGTGGCTTAGATAACTACTCGTAGGTCGTTGTTGGCTGTAGCACGCCCATTATCAGGGTCATCTAGTTTAATTGTCGTTCATGATCTTTCACTACGTAAATGCATATATGACCCCTTAATCAAATATTAGAGCCTCGGTAAGGGTATCCCTAACACTGACCCGCAAACCTTCTGCATTCGTTTGGACTACGTTGTCCGGACCGCAGAAGCAATCCAACGCGCCTATATCAGTCCGTGGTGCGGTCCGGACGTATTTTCTCCCACTGCTCCCAAGCCCTCTTCTGACCGCCATGGCCCATCCAGCCACCCCCCCCCCCCCCCCCCGCCTCAACCATGCTTTCCTTTTTATGCACGCTCCGCTTACCGCGCCACATTCATGCTGGCCCAGAGCACGGAGCAGCCAACATTGATGCCACGCGATGTGACTGGACAGAGGGCGACGCTGTTCGACGCGACCTCTCGTCAGCCGCAACTTTCCGAGGAACTAACTCCAGTCGATGGGTCAATGACAGTATTGGTGATCCACACCCAAGACTGGACCCAACCACTGCACGCCTATATGACCAAGGGTGAGCTCCTCCAGGATAAAACCAAGACCCGACACATCGTCTATCGCTCCAAAGCCTACACAATAATCACCTCACCAACCACCACGCACATCAGATGAGGCAATGGTGATCCACACCGAAGAAGATGTTTGTCAATGTTGTATATCCCTTTGTCACACTTATGATTTGCCACGTCAAAATGAGATTCAAATTTTTGTCAGTGTTTTTTTTTCACTGTCAAGAGCTACGTGTTGTGTGTTTTGTTATAATTTATAAGATGGTGGTTTACTGCATTTACGGACATGATTGTGATGGTTTTCTGCATTTACGGACGTGATTGTGATGGTTTTATGCATTTCACTCGATTCAGAACCAAAGAGGAACGCCTCAGTGATTTTGGTGCTATGTAGTCCATACTCTGAAAGGGAACTACGGTGAAAGAATGCTAAGAGCACTACAGCCAGACATAGCAAATATGACCCCTTAAACGTCCACGGACACGGCCGGTCAGTGACCGCGCGTGTCCGTTTTAAGCCCCTATTTATCTGTTTGCGCAGCCACATTCTTTTTTTTCTCATATGTCCGGACACTTGCACATGATTGGTGGAGATGAAGAGAGAAAAAAATGGTCCGGGATGAGGCTGCGTCCTATGTTGCGGAATGCCTAGGCGCGTCCGCGAGCCCCCATATTCTCCCCATATTTAAGATGGATATGAGGATTCGCAGACAGCCCAGGCGTACATGAATGATACGAGGGGTCCGGTTGGGTCGCGTTTTTTCTTCTCTCTCATGTCTGGTCACTGACCAGACGCGCCTGCGGGCGTATGAGGCATGGTTTGAAAAGTCCGGCTGTAGATGCTCTAACATTGTAGTACAGTTGCATACAGAAGTGTAATGATAATACCCAAGACTTGATTAAAGAATCTATCTAATAGCACTTATGGTGGAGTATATATTGATTTTACCATTCTGGTCAGAGAATCTTCTTAATATAAAGCAGATTATGAAAGAACTAGGGACACTGTCATGGCTCATCGCTGATAATCAACGTGCTCCGCCACATAACGACCTACTTACCCATGCATGCATGCACGCATAGAACCTACGTCTCATGTCACTCACCTAAGCATGCTATGGCAGGCAGACAACGTGCATGCATGCAGCGATGGCAGCTAGTCAAATCTGAGCGTCCAGGGACCAAACGCCAAGATGTGTGGCGTTTCCTCCAAACGCCAAGGAGCATGGCGTTTCGCTTTGCTACGTCAGCGCCGACTAAGCTCATGCAGGCCAGGTCCAGACGCCATGGAGCATGCCGTCTCCCGTGTAAGCCAAACGTCAAGGATGTTGGCGTGACCAAAAAAGGTCAGATTCAAACTTTTTTTATAAACGAGGTCATTTCTGGAATTTGTTAGCATAAAAGGTTAAAGCAGAAAATTTGTCCGCCCAGGGCCATCACTCTGGAATACCAAGGCATCTTTCTTAGTCCATCGCCCGTGAGACAGGCGCTCTAGCCCGATGGTGAGGGTCGCCAGTGGCCACCCCACCAGCCCGAGTTTGATCCAGAGCGGTGATGAATTTCCGGTTGTCTCACTGCGCTACACTGTAGCGTCACTATTCATCATGAACAATGTAATAAATTTAGCAAGTGCCTCATAATGTCTACGAGCCACAGGTGAGGTCAACGTGCCCGTTGTTCCTGGAGTCGCGGACTTCGGAAGTCTCAGTAGACCTACTACAGATATAGGTTGTAGGTCTAGTTTAGGTGCATAGTCGGGTCGTGAGTTGTGGTGTGTGTGACTGTGCGTCCGAATAGATGCTACAGTCTATATACTCAGTTGAGGCTAAAAAAAAGAGAGTTTGAGACGGTAACCTCGCTGCGAAACATGGTGCACGATACAGTTCGAGGGACTAAGATCCAGTGCCTTTATCAAGTGAAGTCATGCTACAACTTTACCCTTCTAATCTCCATCCAATCCACATCCTATGGTCCAGATCACACAAAGGGAAAGGCTCTCAACACTTAGCAGTTTTTAGCATAGCAGCAAACATCAATACAGACTAGCTGCAAACAACGATGCAGTGGCACTTGAACTCAGTTTTATATGAACAGATTGAAACCCAAAAAATAAAAAACTGCAGATACTCATGAACGGACTATAAAAGTGGAATAAATCAATTGCAGTTGACACTAAATCCAGTAGAACTTGATATTAAAAGGCCGCAGCGCATAATATCCGAATGCTACAGCAATAAGTGTCAATGTTGAGTAATCATCTACACAAAAGCAGGCCATTTCACTTATACATTTAGGCCAAAAGAGACTATCGTAACCCCTCAAAATACTGTTGTTAGCACTGTCCAAAATACTACCTAACAACTTTGAAGATACTAGATCATATCATCATAAAAGATATGATCGTCAACTCGTGAAGTTGTCAAGAGCTCGGTAAAGCTGTCAATTGCATCATATTCTTGACGCTTCTCACTATTCTCTTTCACCTGCACTTGCACTTCAGGTTGCAGACTATTGCCATTGTTCTCCACTTGCACTTGAGGCTGCGCACTATTTTTTTTCTTTTGTTGCTGTTGCTGCCAATAAAAATGAAAAAATATTTTGTTATTACAGGAACGAATAACAACTCATATTACATACATACTACACCTTACCTTTGCTCCTTTTTTTGTCGTTGCCGCTGATTTAGTTGGCTTTCGTCCCTTGCGTAACTTATCAAACCTTGTGAAAGGTGGACAGCCCGTGATATGAATCCGTGAATACTTTCTCTATAGCTTTTCCCATTGCTACATCTTGATCCGTATAAATAGTTCTAGGTTGTCGTCCATTATGTGCAGCTAGAAAAGTCTCAAATAGCCATATAAATGAGTCCTTCGTTTCATCAAACAGCAAGGCAGCACCAAAAATAGTGGTTTCTCTGAACTGATTGAGCCCAAGAAAAACACCAAATGGCCTATACTCTTTATTTGTGCCAAAAGTAGTGTCAAAAGTGACAGCATCACCAAAATGTGCATAGTCAAGGATCATTTTAGCATCAGCCCGGAATATGTTGGTTATATCCTCCTCACAATCCAACTGTACTGCATATTGGAATGATGGATTGTCAATAATTTTTTCATGAAAATATTTCAACATACTTCCAGCTTGTCCAAGCAAACAAAGCTACATCAGACTATAGGTACTCTGGAGAGTTCATCATTCTCATAAACTGGATACCCAGGAATTTCGAACAACACGCTGTCAACTTATGAAGAAACTAGTGAGGATGAAAGATCTCTGAATAAGATTTTAACAGCAATAGTGGATAATATAATATCTATGGCCAATCAACTAGCGAACTGCAGAAGCAAGGAAGTAGCAACTGGACATATATACGTGTCCTCCTGCGAATTAGAGAAATACAGGGCAATGTTTGCTGTCATGCCACCAGAGCTTCACAAAGATGCGCTGATGATACAGAATTGTGAACTCAAGGATGCAGATGATGCAAATAAATTGAACCACGATGATGCAGATGCTGATGATTTACAGCGATGATTTACTCACACCTTGTCCTCCGCCGCGGCTGGCCCTCCTCTACCGCAGCGACGGCACGGCCCGCCCCTCCTCTCCTCCGGCGATGGCCGCCCCTCCTCTCCCACAGCGACGGCGTGGCCCGCCCCTCCTCTCCTCCGGCGGCGTCCGCCCCTCCTCTCCCCAGCGACGGCGCGCTCGCCCCTCCTCTCCCCCAGCGACGGCGCACCCGCCCTCCTCTTCTCCGGTGGCGGCTGCCCCTCCTCTCCCCGAGCGACGGCGCTCGACCCGCCCCTCCTCTCCCCGAGCGACAGCGCGCGACCTGCCCCTCTTCTCCTCCTCCGGTGGCGGCGCGACCTGCCCCTCCTCTGCTCCGGCGGCGCGGGAGTGTTCCGGCCGTGACGCAATAGCCCGCGAACCCCCAATTTCCTGTCCGCCATCTCCCAAACTGATAACTGCTGAAGTTTTTGCCTATGTCAAACGTACACCGTAGGATGTGGATTGGATGGAGATTAGAAGGGTAAAGTTGCAGCGTGACTTCACTTGATAAAGGCACTGGATCTCAGTCCCAGTTCGAGAGGGACTTGGCGTCGGAGTTGCAGCATCGTCCAGTGGCAAAAACTGAGACCACATGTACGAGGCCCGCGAGCGTCAAACGCCAGAGCTTTCGCAGAGTTTCAAGACATGGGCGATCCTAATAGGCTGGCCCATCCAGTTGCGCTATAAAGCGACCATAAAATACCCAAAGAATGCGCTCCTGGGAATCAAACTCGCAGAAGACTTGATGTTCCTTACCACTAAAGCTGCCGAGTTTAAGCGATTTTTAGGGACCAAAAATCTAGGAGTTAAATGCAATGGCAGATAAAAAAATCCAAAATTTTCAACTATTTGTTTAAAAAATAGTGAACACTTTTTTTTAAAAAAGGAATAATGTTTGGAATTGTAACCAAATTTTGAAATTCGAACAAAATTTTAAAACGTGAATAATTTTTAATATATATTAAACAATTTTGTAATATACCCTGAAAATTTTAATACACGCTAAACATTTTTGTGATATATGCTGAACAATATTTAAATATGCATTGAACATTTTTTGTAAATACACATTGAACATTTTTGTGATATATGCTGAACAATTTTAAAATACATGATGAACATTTTTGTGATACAAGCTGAACAATATTTATATACACATTGAACATTTTTTTATGTATGCGGAGTTTTAGAAAAAAATACATGATGAACCTTTTTAAAAATAGTTTCAAATTTTTCTTAATATAGGGCGAACATTTCCTTAAATATAAAATGAGGATGTTTGTATATAACCACTCAATGAACTTGTATAATACACGAAAAAGGAAAAAAAGATTAAAAAAGAAGGGAAAAAGGAAAAGGGAAAAGGGAAAAGAAACGAAACGAAACGAAACGAAAATAAATAACACAGAAACAAAAACAGAAGAATAGAAAGCAAAGGAAATCGAAAGGAGGCAAGCTTCAGTCAAACCGTACATAACCTATTCTTTCGTGCAAAATAACCCAGAAGAGGCCCATGCCGGAGAATATGGGCCGTTTGCTCTTTTACAACCAACTAGCTCCAGCCCATCCATTTTTTTCATTTTGAATGTCCAGCCCATTTAGTTTTTGTTATCATCGTCGTCATCGCCCTAACCATCCTCATGCCGGAGGAGAAGCAGGTTAAGGATTATTCCCTTAATTAAAAAACAAAACAAAGGATTGCTCTGAACGTCAGCGTAAATCAAAGCATAATCCGCCAAACAAAAGGATAAAAACTGCGCATGAACCTGAAGGTGAGTGTTATTTAGCCAAAATCATCACAGTTTAGACTAGGGTAACAACTTGGTATCAGATTCGTGCAGGGCAAAAAAAACCATCAAAATTGCGCCTAATCTGTAACACGGAGCACTGATTGTCGAATTTACTCGTGAAGACAGTCGTTCTGACATATTGGGCCCACTTGTTGGCTGACGTGGCGAAGACTAATCCCCCACCTCCACTCCCCCTCTGTCTCCTTTCCTACTCGCCCCATGAGCACACAAGAAGCTCCTCGCCTACGCCATTCGGCTGCCGCGCCCGGACCCGACGATCAAAAACGGATGCCAACGCCAGGTCCACGCCGCGCCACGCCGGAGGGTCTCGCCGCGCTGCTCACCAAGGGCCTCGTCGTGTTCTCCAGCCTGACACCGATGCGCAGCTCACCAAGCGCCCTGCCGCGCTGCTCGCGCTCCTGCTCACTGGCGCGCTCACGAGGGATGTCGCCATGGTGCCGTTGGAGTTCATCGAGATGCTCGGGACTATGCACAACACTTGGGGGCGGCGATGATCTCTGTCTTTCCGTAGATCAGAGCACCCATGGCGACGTCGGGTGGAAGCAGGTGAGGGCTCGGGATGCGGGAAGCACGCCGCCGTTCTCTGGCCGCAGCTCTCTGGTCGCCCGGAAGGTGCTCGAATGAATGCCCCAACAAAAAACTGATATAAAGAAGACCTTCTAGTGCACGCCGCCATTCTCTGGCCGCAACTCATTTTTTGGCCACGTCAGTTGGCCAATTTTTTAGCCTTTGTCACGTCAGCCCGACAAGTGGGCCCAATAGGTCAGAACTATTGTTTTCGTGAGTAAATTCAACAATCAGTGCTACGCGGTACAGGTTAGGCGTAGTCTCGGTAGTTTTTGTGCCCCGACACAAATTTGATATCAAGTTGTTACCCAAGGCTCAACTGTGGTGGTTTTTGGTAAATAACTCTGAAGACGACATGACGTGACATGTCATAATAGAGGAACGTAACCTAATCTCTACGAACAAATCAGTACAAAAGCACACACAGCTTCTTGCATGGTTGAACTAATAGAGTAATGTCTGCATAATAATTGCAAGGAAAAGGCGTGGTTGAATTCGCTACCGCCCTCTTATATATTTGCAAGGATGTCGAATCCATTATTGCTGAAAAATAATGATAATTATTAAGCTCGGACTTGAGGATGACGACAGCTTGACGTAACAGAGCATGCTGGAAAACCTGTTGAGAGAATGGAAGGGTTGAGATGGACAGGACAACGAACTATATATATGGAAAAAATTCTATGAGATCAGGTCTCACGGATTAGCAGAATTTTTTTTCATAATCTTCACTTGATCCAACACACAACATATGCAGATTGCTGTAATTGTATATGCTAACCCTAATCCTTGGCTAGCTATCCAACAATATAGCTTCTGTTTTGACAAATCATATTTGCTATCGCCCTCAGCCCCTTCATATATTTGCTATAAGTGGGATCCATTGTTGAGAAAATGATAATAGTAAAATTTAGACCCTAGGCATTGTTAGGATGATGCCAGCTTGACGCAACAGAGCATGCTGCAAAACCTGCTCTCTCTTTGCGGAAATCAGAGAATGGAAGTTGACACGAGCTAAACATGGTAGAGTAATAATCTCAGAAGCCCAAAACACTGGCTAGCCAACAAATATAGCTGGCCAACAAATTTTGACAAACTTTTGACCAACCTACTACTGAAGTCGGCATCTATATATCTGCATACAGAGCATCTGCTCACTGATGGAATTTTCCTCTGTTCCAGTCCTTGGGCAAGAGAGATAGTAAAGGGGGAAACGGTTTTCGACAGCAGCGGAAACCAGAGGAAAAACTTCATCAGGAACGCTACTGCTGCACATAATGGCAAAAACGGAAAAGAAATGAGGAGAGCATATCGTCTTGACTTTTCATCAGGAACACTACTACACACACCACTTGGTTTTTACTATATTTTTTTAGTATAAGCCTCAAGTTTGTGTGTCACAGTCACCCGATGTATCTGTCCGGACCAAGGTTCGAGATTCCGGCCCTACGATGAAAGTAGAGGTTGATTATTACCAGCTACGTACGTACTTCCCACAGAGTTGCACTCCTCATTGGCTCACCGCGGCAGAGGAGTGCAAGTTTCTCTTGGCCTCGCTTTCATTAACTTCCAAGAGAACTGAGCCGCCTAACCCGACCTAACCATAGT
Source organism: Triticum aestivum (assembly GCF_018294505.1). NCBI lineage: Eukaryota > Viridiplantae > Streptophyta > Magnoliopsida > Poales > Poaceae > Triticum > Triticum aestivum. The sequence continues at coordinate 649,603,906 of NC_057803.1, read as the reverse complement.
GCCCCACCTCGCTAAAAAGTTCACACATCTAAATAACCCTTCCGTTCCGAATTACTTGTCTTTGATTTGTTTAAATACAGCTGTATATAGACATGTTTAAATACAGCCATATTTAGACAAATCTAACTCAAGTAATTTGGGATGGAAGTAATACAACATATCTTCCATCCTTTTGCACCCGAAAACAAATTGAAATGAAAATGGTTTCACCTTTTTACAAAAAGGAGATTGCCCCCCGGCCTCTGCATCGCTGAGCTCGTTGTTTAGTCCCAGCGATGTTTGTAGCGTCACCGAAGGGCGTGCGGAGGTGTGCCTCCGGCGGATCTCATGTGATACGGTCGGCGTGTGTCTTTGGTGGATCCGGTCTTCGTTAGTCTATGTCGCTGCAGGTTGGATCCTTCCGATCTATGCTTTTCTTTATCGGCGGTGGTTGTCGTTCTAGCGTGCTGGTCCTATGGGGCCTTAACACGACAACGTGCCGATTGTCTACTACAAAAAAATGTTTGTTCGGCTAGGATGAGGGAGGGATGATAACGGTGGCGCCCCTTCGGCTCGCTTCCCGTGCTTGTGTCACTGTGTGGTCTACTGACTTGGATGTAATTCATACTGCTAGTGTTTTTTGTACTATCTTGACAGTTAATTAATAGAATGAAAGTTTTCTCGCAAAAAATATATTACCACGGCATTTTTAGGGCAGCTCCTTTTCTGCAAGGCACTCATGCAAAGTAGCAGTAGAATTACCCGTCAAAATAAGTGGTAGCAGAATCATCGTAGACTTGTTGAACACGACAGAATCGCAGCGTGAATGCCAAACCTGTCCGGGGAAAAAAATAACCGCGGGCTTGGAAATCAAGCAGACATGCGTATGTACGCCTAACTTAATTCCCAAGTCCATTCTGTATTGCCCCCTCCTCCAAGCAACCAAACCCAGGCAAGACACGTGCACCGACCACAGGTCCGGCGAAACGCTGGCAAGTGGGCCCCGACACCGCCACTTCACCCCGACTACAAAAGATGATTAGATTAGAAAAAAAAAGAAAAAATAACAGCCGTAGATGAAGTGAGAGCACAGATGGGAGCATGGGAAGGGAGCAGGCAAGGCAAGCCGGATCCGACTACAAGTAGCCAGGCCAGACCACCCCGCCTCAAGTGCAAGCGCATACAGACAGCCATAAACGAACAGACACGTACGCGAATCCAAGGTTTTGAGACAGCATCCATGGCGGCGGCGACGACGATCCAGTCGGTGAAGGCGCGGCAGATCTTCCAACCGTCGAGGTACCCAGCAAGAATTCATCGCTATTTGTTCTGTTCTGAACACGTTCCTTCCCCTGTTTCTCTGAAACTAACTGATCTGGGTTCAGGTGGATATTGGCCTCAGTGACGGAAGCCTTGGATCTACGAGGGACGGGGGCTCTGATTACCTCGGCAAAGGTGTCCTCAAGGTTAGTCGTTCACCAGTCACAGTTACTGCATATATACTTGAGCGACGCTGACATCTCTGAATTTCAGGCGGTGAACAACGTAAACGCCATCATCGGGCCGGCGCTGATCGGGAAGGACCCGACGGAGCAGACCGACATCGACAACTTCATGGTCCAGCAGCTCGACGGGACCTCCAACGAGTGGGGCTGGTGCAAACAAAAGGTATACGTCATCATCGAATGATTATTCATTCTGACACTGCATAAGTTCTCAAAAAACATGTTCACTTTTCATACTGATTTAAATTTCTTTCCTTTGGATGCGATGAAAAGCTCGGGGCAAACGCCATCCTCGCGGTGTGCAAGGCCGGTGCCATGGTCAAGAAGATCCCTCTTTACCAGGTCTGCGAAAACTCAACCACCTACACAAGCCATCAGTTGAATTACTAGATGATGTAGTATACTGAAGCTGTTAGTGTCATCTGTTTGCAGCACATTGCAAACCTTGCGGGGAACAAGACCCTCGTGCTGCCCGTGCCTGCTTTCAATGTGATCAACGGAGGCTCTCACGCCGGGAACAAGCTCGCCATGCAGGTAAGGATACTGCTTGGAGTTGCAGGTCATGGATGAATAAATGGAATTTTCAGAACATGTTTCAGATAAATGTGATGATTCTCATGTAATTGGTGTACACACAGGAGTTCATGATCCTTCCGACCGGCGCCGCCTCGTTCAAGGAGGCCATGAAGATGGGAGTTGAGGTGTACCACCACCTCAAGGTGAACGCAACATCTAACCCTTTTGATCATGTCCCTGAACTTCAGAAAATTTGCAGTTGGGATGAATGCTGACATATTTTGTATGCAGAGCATAATCAAGAAGAAGTATGGCCAAGACGCTACAAACGTTGGGGATGAAGGTGGCTTTGCACCTAACATTCAGGTAAGACAGACCCACTTGTTTCTCTCTTGTATCAATAAGTTGTAGACACTGGTAGGAAGCTGAGTACAGACTACATAGTACTCCCTCCGTCCCAAAATTCTTGTCTTAGATTTATCTAAATACGGTACATCCGTATTTAGATAAATCTAAGACAATAATTTTGGGACGGAGGGAGTAAAACAAGTCGTAGGCACCGGTAGGAAGCTGACGAATACGATGAATCCAAATGCCGACATACGATTTTCTAACGTCACATATATATTCAGGAAAACAAGGAGGGCCTGGAACTGTTGAAGGCAGCTATAGCCAAGGCTGGCTACACTGGAAAGGTATTTTTTTCCCTCTTTGCTTAGATCATGTTTCAGCCATTAGATTTATTTATTCTTGTATAACATTGAATTTATCTACGTGTGGCAGGTGGTCATTGGAATGGATGTTGCTGCTTCTGAATTATACAGCGAGAAGGACCAGACCTATGACCTGAATTTCAAGGAGGATGTAAGACCTCCACCTTGCTCCCCTGTTCTCATAATGCTCAACTGCCCTTTGTGCAATTGCAGATACCTATCAGAGTTTGTGTCAGTAAAAAACAGGCTTAACATATACTGTAGTATATAGTATTGTTTAACATATACTGTAGTATATAGTATTGTTTAACAGGCTTAACATATACTGCAGATACCTATCAGGAGCGCCGTTAGCCGTTAGCGCGGCTGCCGTCCTGACCGGTGGGCCACATCTGTCAGAAACTCGTTTAAAACGCTTCAATCAGTCATCAACTCGATATGGTAGTTTTTTGTCACGAAATCAGCGTTAAATTGGAGTTTTTGGTCACTTTTCAAAATGTGGTAGTTCTGTGGGACGGTTACGTGAAATGTGGTAGTTTTTTGTCAATTACTCACCCCACGGTAAGCTAAATATCACCAGCATATCACTGGATTTGCCAGAGAAGAACATTTTTACGAGCTTTACCGGTGCCTGTTTGGATTCTGCAGAGGGTTGCCAAGGCGATCAGTGAGAAGACCTGCAATGCCCTTCTCCTCAAGGTAGCATAATGCTAATAATAGCACTTTTCTTAAAGAACCATAATGCTAATAATAGCACTTCTGTTTATATGGAATGAACAGGTGAATCAGATAGGCTCGGTGACTGAGAGCATCGAGGCCGTGAGCATGTCGAAGCGCGCCGGGTGGGGAGTGATGGCGAGCCACAGGAGGTAATAAGCGCTGCAAATTTGCAAAGCTTCTCAACCCACTCTTGGCGAAAGGGTTTTGCAATTGTGATATGATCCGTTTGCACTGAACATTATTTTCTGCTCTCTGCAGTGGTGAGACAGAGGACACCTTCATCGCCGACCTCTCGGTCGGCCTGGCCACGCCTTCGGCTGAAACAGAGCTTCAAATCCTTACACTTTTTACTGCATTGGGTGACACCATGGTCATATCTTTCTCCGCTTGCTTGTTGCAGGGCCAGATCAAGACTGGAGCTCCCTGCAGGTCCGAGCGTCTGGCCAAATACAACCAGGTATACATATGGGCGGCATGAAGTTCAGGGTTACAGTGGCGACGCCATAGTTATCTTTCCAGTTTCCACATGCTACATGTTCTGTGTTCAGAGGCTTCTTTTCTATTATTACTGCTCTTGTCATTACTCATACGGTTTTCCTGTTCTGCCGATGGGCAGATTAGCGGTGTGTTTTCATTCCTCTTAAATAAAACAGTTTCTACTCTTCTGGCAAGTTCAGCTAATTATTTATGCTCGGAGGATAACACCACGAACCTTGTTTATGCGCAGAGGATAACACCACGAACATGGGTGCTACATTAAGTTCAAAAAAATACCGAGAAATTTGAAAAAAAAAATGGGATTTTTAGATTAAACTTGGGTTTCTGATCTAATTTGAAATTTCATGAAAAAATGTCAAGAAACATGGCAAAAAACACAGAAAAAATCTATTTATAGAAGAAAATGATTGGATGGATTTTTATTTGCACAGGGGTATTTTTTTCACGAAACTTCACACAGGAGTAGATTGCGGACTCCAGTTTGATATCCCCAAATTTCAGATTGGGAGCCCCTGTGTATTTTCCGACAAACCTTGTACTACTTGCTACTGTATACTACAGTACTTATCAATAAACTGAAACAAAATGCATCCATAAATGAAAATCTATACCACTTGGTACTGATGAATCAACTGAAACATAGACCGAGCACTCCTGATTGCACTCCAAACTGAAATGCCTACTCTGCTTGGATACCCATAAATCAACTACTACACAAATCGACCACAGGATCAACATAATCGACAGCATTTAACGGTGCAACGCAACACAAAACACAGAATGTCGGTCATAATAAAACCATGCACAGTTGGGCGCAGCAGTTACTTTGCCCCATATGAACGGATGCACGATCAAATAAACAGGAGGGAGTGGCTCCTAACTTACATGTTATGTTACACGCTACAACAGCAGGAGATTTCACACTAGGCGCGAGCAACAAACAGCACCTCGGACACGTAGTCTTCGCCCTTCTGCTTGCATCGTTTCTCCATGACACCCTAAATTTATCCAAAAGGGCTTTCATATGAACAATAACGGCATCGGAGTAGGTGTTCAGCAGGCCACGAGGACCACGTCGTAATACCTAACTAACGGCTGCAGAACCAGGTTGAGCTATCACAATCACAGTGTTTTCTCTCATTCTACTCGTGCTCCTCCAGTACACTCCAAATCATCCTGCAGACAAGCACAGAAACAAGAGGCGGTTATTTTCCTTCTTTGCTGGTTGCAGACTTGCAGTGAATAGCAAATAATGCAGGTATATGCTATGTTTACCAGAACAAGGACAAGAATAGGAGGACGATAAGAGCAGCTATCTTAAAAAGACGGCGCTTCTTCTCCCGTGAAAGATGGTTAAATATCTCTGTCACATCTACAAGATGCTGCCGCCGCTCGTACCTGCAAAGACAAAAAAGGTTACACTTATTCGCAACATATAAAACCAAGAAAGGCGCATGCAAAACTTGAAGTGAGTACATCCCAACCAAGTAGAGCTAATTATTAGTTCAAAAACGGATTTAGTAGGGTTATGTGTGACACCATGTTCTGTTGTAAAGAAGTTATTCAGATAGTACAAACAGTAAGTGTGTGAATGACCTTAATCTGACAGCAGGTCAGTGCCCTGAAGTCCCAAAGTCAATATATATATGGAGACAAAATCAGAATTTTAAGGGTGCAGGTCATGTTCTTAACTTCGCTGCAGAGCATGTATTGCCAATTTTAGGTTAGGTATAATTTGCAGCTGTATATGACTAGCTGCTTGATTCCAACTAGTGACGCCATATTTGCAAGCCCATTAAATAAATCTACCCTTCATAGATTTTCACACCAACTAACATGACGATATTGTAGCACAGGCACAGCACTTAGGTGCATCCAAATATCATAGGAAAAATAAAATAATTTCCAAGAACTTAGATCATGAAAACACCTTCAGAACATTATGTGTAAAGTACAAAAGACTGAAGCAGGAGAAGACTTGGGTCCTTATCACTAAATATTTCTATCAAAGCTAACAGTCTAACAGCACATAGAAATATAAAATAGATGTATCAGTGTTCAGTTGAAGCATATTACTATTTCGAACTTCCAGTTAATTTGTTAAACTATGCATGGTACGTTATGTAGCAGCTAGTGTTCAATAAACAATATACTGACCACAGCCTGGAGGAAACATATCAGTTGTTTAAAAAATTGTAAGGCAAACAGAAGACAAGAGTCACTTACAATGTATAATTATAGTACACCATTGGGGCAGAAAGCAGAAACATCGCCCAGTGCCCAGATAAGAGGAATAATGCACTTAGAAGTGCTTGCACTATAAATTCTGGCATAACCACTTTATTGATTCGAGAGGATGAATCAAACGGGTTGATATAATCGAACTCCAGATCTGCCAAGCACATCAACTGTAAAAGAAACACACATCGTCAGGAGCAAGAATAACTTTCTGGCCAAGCTTACTTATTATGAATGTTGTTGATTAAAACGTTAAACATGAGTAATGAGCCATGCAGATTCCACTGAAAGCAATATAAGCAAGGATGAACGATCCACTTCACATGAAACAAAAGTAGTCAGGTTCTATGTTTAATCAGGAACATTAGGAAATACTAAATGCCAAAACAACTCGGCAATCAAAATCAATGGAGATATATATCAACGATTTTCCCTTTGTCCTACAAGAAAATCAAAACTAGTTTGCTGAAAACGTTCATCTCCCATGAAGGGCGCATCTAAGCACAGAATAAGTTGCAGCTAGAACCAACAAAAGGATACAGTAACAAAAGCTAGATAAAGGAAGGCAGAAAATGGAGCCGGGAAAAGTATACAGTGACAAAAAGAGAAGGTTTGGGAAAAGGCAGTAGAAAAGCTAGATACCTCACCCAATCTAAGGGCAAAGATCAGGCACTTGAACACGGAATGTTTCACATCAAGCAAGCTGCAAAGATATTCTAAGTTGATAACCATCCACTACCTGATCTGATCTCTAGAGGTATCATGATAGACTAACAAGTAGCAGGATAGAGGGTGGAACTCGTATAGCCCTACCAAACTGGGACAAGAGCTTGATTGCACATTTGGTGAACAAACGGCACCACAACAAAATCGTCAGTACGACCTTATAAAGATCAATTCTTTTTTTTTACTGAACATACTGTGTGCTAAATACCTAACGGAGCACCTACTGCGTCTACCAACAAAACAAATGAAATCGACTTTCAGAACTGAAACTGAGATTTTCAGAGCTGCAAGACTAGAAACGACGGTTGCCGGGCGTTAATTCTGGGTTACTGCAGGCTAACGCAGGACGAACATGTGGAGATCTGGACGCAGACACCGCGCAGGAACCAGCACCAGGAGCAGGACACGCAGCAGCACCCAATCCCCTGGCGCTCCTGCGCTATCCAGCGAGCCAACCAGAAGCTCCAAATCCGCAATCCGGGGTTAGAAAGCCCCTCTCCAAACCCCGGATCGCCGGAGAATTCGGCTGGGAGAAGGCGTGAATCCGCCGCCCACCCCTTCCCAAAATCTCGGCAGAGTCGCCAGGGGGCTAACAGACGACAAGGCGAGATCGCGCCGGGGCCCAGGGGAGCCGACCGCGAGCGGAGACGAGGCGGGGCGGGGGGGCGCTCACCTGGAAGATGACGAGCACGATGAGCGTGACGACGAGGAAGAAGGCGGCGAGCCAGACGAAGACCATCTCGCCTGCCCTGGCCGCGCTCCGCCTGGTCGGGGGTCGGGGGTCGGGGGCGCGCCGCTGCGGCCGGCCGCCGGCGGGGTGAGCTGTGAGGACACGTGACGCGGGAGGAGGGAGCGGGTCAGGGAGGTGAGATCGCTGCGCTGAGGGAAACCCGATGCGTGTGGCTTGCGATTGCGAGCTGGGTCGGGTCGGGAAGGAAAGCGAGGCCCAAACTTACTGGAGATGGTGGAAAGGGAGGGGCGAGATGAGATGGAACATGGAAGTGAGCTGCGTGCGGCGAGAGCTGCTTTTCACCGCAGGGAATGTGCGTCGCTTCTTCCCGAGGGCGTCCAGATCTCGCCCTTCTGGGTCAAAGCGTGTCTCGCCGGTTTTACACCTGGATTTTCCTCATATTACAGCTAAACTGGACAAATTACAACTAAACTCGACAAATTCAACCACAATTTCAACTAAAATGCATTTTCACTGAGCTCTCCCTCCTCCCACCGCTCTCTCCTCCTCAGCCAGTTTCTCCGAGCGCCACCTTATTAGCCTTGCCGCCTCATGTTACGGCGGCGTCCACCCATCGCGCCAACCTTCGCCTGTGGGGCTGGATGCTTTGCCTCTCTCGTTTCTATCCCTGGTTCGTGTGGGGTCGCGGAAGATGGATGCCTAGCCACACAAAACCAGCACCGTCGGCCGCCACCCCTGCCACTTGCAGCCAACGATGAGAAGAAGCCCGCAACCACCTAAAAGCACCGTTGCTGGTTGTCGTCGCCAAGTTCGACAAATCAGGTCGTCTCATACCACACCATCGTGCCACCAGGAGAATGGAGGAGAACTCATTCATACGAAGAAATGGCCAAACCGTTGCCCGTGGAGGACGACTTTCTCGACACCTTCCTCGTACTTGGTACATCGCGCTCAGTGAGACTCTATCAAATCACTTAGGTACAACATCTATCGAAGGTCCTAGCGATCTCATGCACATCATCCACTGGCCAGAAGTCATAGTTGGCACCGCCTTGGAGCCCACGGTTCGTCATATGCGGCTTCATCTCTTCGCGGTGACGTGTTCACGGTCGAGGACCCGGCTGCTCTTGTAGTGCTTGGGATGGTGTTGCTGCGCTCAGCGCTTATGTATCTTGCCTCGGGTGTGTGCGTGTGTTGTGGTGGCGTGCGTTTGTACCGGATTGTTGTTGGTCGTTGCTTTATATATAAAGCGGGGCGAAAGCCTTTTTCGGTAGAAGTCATAGTTGGCAGAGAAATAGAGTGGATTTGGAGAAAGGGAGATGAAATGAGGCTTGCACATGGGGCCCAACTCTATTGAGAGTTAAGTTTAAGGGAAGCACTAGGTGCAGAATTTTAGTTCCTCAAATTTGAATGTTTTGGGGGAGTCAAGTTTTTCGTAACTTTAATTTCTCAAATTTTAAAGTTTAGGGGAGTCAAGTTTTCCATGCTGAACATCATTTACCTATTGTAGTCGGCAATACATCCCTATGTGAGAATAACACTCTCGCAAAAAGACAAATTCTAAATGCAAGTATGGTTTTGATTTTAGTTTCTTTGCCCAATGAATTCTTCCGGCTTTATATCATAGCTTTATATCCCTATTGCTGACTACTATGATACATCTATGACACATTGTCTCCCAGCAATAGGGATGTATTGCTGACTACTATGATACATCTCTTCTACTATTGATTTTAGTTTCTTTGCCCAATGAATTCTTCCAGCTTTATATCATAGTAGAAGAGAGCAAACAGATTGCAATTTTATGATCTTGTGCATTCAACTTACTCATGCCCGTTCTCCTATGCTTCAAAATTCAAAATGTTATCTTACTAAATCTTGCCAAGTACCTATTATGGTTGCTTAAGATTTTTCTGCAACATGATCTTTCATTACAGTTTTGCTCTTTTTTTTCGAGAGTACGCAAATTGCGTACGTTAGCTTTATAGAAGAAGAAAATTGCAAGTACAAGATGACTACCACTCGTTGCGAACAACAAGCATGGCACAACTCCACATCCGGCTAGTCCAAGGACAGCCACCCATTACAATATGGCCACAACACAAAAGGCCTACCCAAAATCAAGCACCTAGCCGCGTCTCTGTCGACGTCATCACCACCAAAGAACATCATCTCCCGCCAAGCATCTCAAGTCGACGCACCATCCCCCTAGAAGCCTAGGAGGTGGCGAGAGGATGGCAGAAATCGATACAGCCCGGGGAAGACACCGTGTTGGAGTCGCCAATGACGACCATACATAGCGTCAGAGAAGAACGATCAAGGCAGCGACGAACACCGGAGGACCGCAACCTAGGAACTCCATGTCTCCTAGCACGATGCTCCAACAGAGGCACGACGTTGAAGACGCCACCATCATACCGATCCAACACCGAATCGAGGCTTTCGCCCGGAGACAACTGCCAACACCAAAGAAGCGAGGGGAATGATGACACACTAGCTCGACGACGCCTCCAGGGAGGGGAATGACACCCACAGGTGCCATCGCCGCCGGCTTGGACAAAACCGAGCAGGATTTTCATCCGTAATGGTGCGCATCTCCACACCTTGCAGGTTTCGACCATCATTGTCCGAGATGCCTCACACCGCTGTCACCACAGCTAATTGCCGTCGAAGCTGCGCTGCAATGGGTCTCCCCACCTGCACTGCCGAGAGAACGTGGCCCAGACCACCACCAACTCGGACGAGGAGCAGCCGCTACCAACCATGCCCCAAATCCGCCGCTTCGGCCTTCAGCCACACTAGGGGACTGCCACCGAATCAGATCTGACCAACACCTCCACGCACACCCCAGCGCTAGACCTCTCGAGGCAACACCGCGCCCCTCACACGGAGGCAGGCAACAACCCACTGCCCGCCAAGATCCTTCTTGGGTGGGCCTCCTTGGCTGCGGCGCCTCTGTGGTTGGGCTTGCGCCGCCGCCACCAGCAGCTGGCGCACCACCCACATCCGCCACCCTGCAGCACACCACGCCTGGATCCACCGCCCTGCCGTGCACGGGCGACCAACACCACGAGACACGCCGCCGGTCACCCCCACCACCATGGCTGCCTAGGGGACGACCCACTCCGCGTGAAGGGAGACCGTCGAGGGGCACCGCCAGCACCCGCCGCCTTTGACGGCCGGGCGCGGCCGCCACCGCCAGCGCCGGCGGCGGCAGCTGCTGGTCACTCTGTGCGTTCGGTTTATTCGGTTTACATGGTTTGGTTTATACGGTTTTTCGGTTTGTACGGTATCAATACTTCGGTAAATACGGTATGAAATTAAAATACTGTTCGGTTTTGGTATATACCAAATTATTTCGATATGTTTTCGGTATATACCATAATAACCAAAGTTGACGCGAATTTGAAAAGACATAATAATAATTTGCAAATTTATGACTCAAAACACATATTTCTTTTACACAAATACTATATAACTATATATGTAAGTAAATATGCACGCACTGATTCATCTATTGATGGTTATGGACGTACTTAGCATTTTAAAAGAAGAACAATGACTATCTTACAAGAAAAATTATGTGCTTAGTAGGGAATTTGACTCATGTATAAGAAAAATGACAACTTGTATGGTTGTTCATCTCAAGAAATATAAATTTATTTTTTACTTTGATTTATTCGGTTAACTATTCGGTTTTTCGGTATATACCATAAAAATCAAAGTTCAAATCGGTATGAAAAGTTCATACCATACAAAAACCAGAAACCATAAAAACCGTAAAATTTATTTGGTTCGGTTTTTATTTTCGGCATGGTTTTTCGGTTCAGTTTTCATATGCACAGAGTGAGCTGCCGGGGGAGCGGATTTGGGGGCTGCTGGACCTAGGGTTTGGGGAAGCCCCCGGAGCCGGACGTGCGTGCGACCCGGGAGGCAGGGGAGGGGGAGGTGTTGCGCACCAAAAAATAAATAAAGCTTGACTCACTCCACGATCAGTTTTGCTCTCTTTCCAATCATGAACCATGTAAAGCCCAATACACCATCATCCTTTGATGATCTCCAAGTTGTCTTTTTTATGGCTTCGTAACAACGCATGGGCATTATGCTAGTAAACTATAAGTTATATGTAGCAAAATAATACATTTAAAAACTACATTCAAATATGATTCCAAAAAAAGAGAAGTGCATATTACACCCCTCAACTCTAGCCCTAGTCTAATATACACCCCCAACTCCAATACCGTCTATTTTACACCCCCCCCCCCCCGCCCAACTCTCAAAACCAGCCAGAATTCAATCCTCTCCTCCTCGTTGACCGGTTTTGACCCAGTTGATCAGTTTTGACCTGTTGACTGGGTGAACAGTAACTAAAAAACAAAAAAAAATCATTTTTCAACGAGTGAACAACAAATTCAGGAAAAAAAAGTTGGAAATAAAATTCAACAAACGATTTCGATTTTTCACCGGGTGAATAGTAAATTACAAAAATACTATTTTTTTCAAAAAAATCCGAATCCCTTTTGTGTGGACAATTTTTCAGTGCGTGATGTATGTGCCAATTTTCAGCTTGTTTGGACATTTGAGTGGTATCTCAACAAAAAAAAATCGGCCCAAACGGTACATGAACAATTAACTATTTCACAAATGTCACATTTGTCTTTTTTGCTGAGAGCTATTCAGATGTCCGAACAAGCTAAAAATTGGAACGAACATCACGCACTCAAACATCGTCCATGCAAAAATAATTCAGAAATTTTAATTTATTTTATTTTTCTGAATAACTGTTCACCCGGTCAAAAAAATAAAAATTTTAAAAACCAATTTTTTTGTTTTTTTGCATTTTTCTGAATTTACTGTTCACCCGGTGAAAAATGATTTTTTTGAATTTTTTTATTTCTTTTGAATTTACTGTTCACCCAGTGAACATGTCAAAAACGGTCAACAGGGAGGGGAGGGTTGAATTGCGCCTGGTTTTGAGTGTAGGGGGGGGGGGTGTAAACGAGACGGTATTGAAGTTGGGGGGTGCATATTAGACTAGGGCTATAGTTGAGGGGGTAATATGCACTTCTGTCTTCCAAAATTTTTTATGACATGCATTAATATTTTGCTAGTTAAATGTGTGGTCAAACTTTGACCCAAAATACTATGCGGACAAAGAAACCTAGATGTAGATCGTAACTAGTGACAGAGCCAGCAAGGGCGAGTTGGGGCCATGGCTCCTCCATGCTGGAAAAATAATCCTCAAACCACTCCTATAATGTCATCTATAAATCTCTAAATCTTATATACCTAAATAGTTCATCCTCACTAAATCAAGTATCTTAACATGAAACTATGCCAATTCATCATGCTACCATGCATACCTCACAAAATTTAATCCTCTCATCATGCAACTATACCACTCCACCATGTCATTATCCATGGGAAAAGACCCCCCCTAACAAGCACCATGCACACTACTCATACTCAATTAATATTTTACAACTATATAATAATCCAATATAAAAAATACATGTACTTTGGTTTCAATTCTCATACATACCTAATAATAAAGGGGCTATTGCTTCTGGCGGTACGTCCCGAAAATTGCCCCCAAAGTTGTAGATAAAAAACGTTTCACACAGGGTAATCCTCCTATACTGCGCTCTGTGCGCTGGGGGAAGACACAGCGTGCCCGTTTTGGGCGGCCCTGATTTTAGTTTTCTTTTCTTTCTTTTCTATTTAACTTTTTTCTACTTCAAATAATTTGGGAAATCTAAAAAGTTCCAAAAATTGAAAAAAAATGAGAATTTTGAAATAAAATTTTTAATACATCATCAATTTTTTGTGGATTCAAAAAATGTTCGTGATTATATAAAAAATATTTGTTTATTCAAAAACTGGTCGAAATTGTGAAAACAAATGTTCAGGAAATAAAAAAATGTTCATGATTTTTTGAAAACTTAGTGTATTAAAATGTTAATGAAATTGAACAAAATTTCACCAATTCGACAAATGTTCATGAAGGAAAAATATTTTAAAATTTCAAAAACTGTTCGTAACTTATAAAATTGTTTATTCATTCATAAAGTAGTTGATTAAAAAAATGTTCGTTAAATCAAAAAAATGTTTGTCAATTTCAAAAATTGTTCCACCAATTTCGAAAACAATGTTTATCCATTCTAGAAATGTTCGCCAATTCAAAAAAATTGTTAAAAAATCACAATTTTTAAAAAATGTTTGCAAATAGTATAAAATTAAAAAAATCACAATTTTTTTAAAATGTTTGCAAATAGTATAAAATGTTCATGAATTGAAAAAATGTTGTTGATTTTAGAAAATATTCAAAAATCTGTAAAAGTGTTCATGAATTTGAATAATGTTCACGATTTCAATATGTTCATGAATTTTTAAAAATGTTCATACCTTCGCGAAATTGAGAGTGATAGTGTATCTTGGTGATGCAGCAAAATGTGATCATGACAATTGGAGATTATGATTTTTTTATCTCCCGTTTCAATGCACGGGCCCTTTTGCTAGTATTGCTGATACAAGTATTCTTCTTTCATACTGCGGGATCTCATAGAAATCACTGCATTCAATTCACACAACAACGCGCGGTGTATCTTGTTTGTAACTGTTTGGCTCCTACGACTAAAAATTAAGCTCTTCTCTTCTCGTCTTGCTGTACGCCTGTACCCAACTAGTATGAACTTGAACATAGCTTTTGTTTAAAAAAAACACTTGAACATAGCTTACATCCCTATCTGCCACAGGCCGTTGTCACGCTGAATGATGTGGTGCTACCGAGTGTGTGACCATATATACCGTCGTCAGAATTCGGAACAAGAAAAAACATCACTGGCAAATGCTAGCCATCTGGTAATTAACAGTACATATTACAGTATCAGTTACACACTTGGTTGCCTGTGTGTGCCTCACAGACATTCTTAAGCTTGAGGGGGTCAAATTTCCCAATAGTAGTAGTAAGAGAGAGGAGCAAATTCAGTTTGGTGAATTTGCTTTAAAAAACTTGTGACCGTTTCTTTTTCACGAAACCCCTATCAAATACTCCCTCAATCCCATAATATAAGAACGTTTCTGAAACTACACTAGTGTCAAAAACGTTCTTATATTTTGGGACAGAGGAAGTACGATGGATCTCACGCGAAAGAGTGAATTACTAAAGAGAACACAACGCAGCAAGAACAACCAAATGACAGCAGCAAACATCTGAACTCAGGTGCTCAGCTCACAGCAAGAACCACCAGATCAGGGTTGATATTAAAAGATGCTTCATCTAAGAGAAACCCAGCTGTTCACACAGGTTCTGAAGTTTAGAACCGCAAGGGCAGAATAGATAGCTGAAAGCCTGAAACACACGAGCTGCTGGGTTTTTAGGTGTTGTTCTGAATTCTCAACAATCTGTTGCTAAAACAAGACATTAAAAGACAAAGGAGGCAGCTGATGTACAAAACTTGAAGGTGTAGTGTGTACAGTATAAACTGGAGTAGCTTTCATGTAGAGCTCCTGGATAAAATCTGAATCTTGTTCACACATTAGAAACCCCTTTCCTGCCCCCTTGGCGGACACACAAAACAGCATAACTAAAAGCACCATCGATAGCTCATAGGAAGAACAGACCGCGTTTTTCATTTACACGCGAAATGCATAGTCTAAACGGAATGCAGGACCATCAGCTCGCTGCAAAAACCTCTACATTTTCCAGTTATCATAAAATGCATGATCTACAAAAAGTTGCAGAATTATCAACTCATTGCAGGAACCACACAGTGAAAATCGCATCACAGCGATGAATGTCAGAAGAGTGACACTGCAGCAACTATAGTATGACCAGCATCACTACAAAATTGTTCAGCCCTTGGAGGCCTGTCAGGGGAACAGAGCAAATTTAACTAGCAGAAGAAACACGAGTGTTGCCGAGTTTTCTCAACCTATATTCCCATAGGCAAAAGTAGGCGTCCAGTTCTGCCGTCATCGCATCCGAGGCGGCGAAACTTGTGAACAGGTGAACTTTCAGGACTCCTGCTCCGATCTTTCTCTACGTGCGTCGACATCGGGGTGTCGCAGCTCGTGATAGACTGGATCAGCAGAAACAATGAGGCAGTTAGGCGGCAGCCAAATAATCGATAACAATATAATGATAACATCATGAAGGCAAAACCTGAAACAATATGATGTGCAGAAAACTAAGATTCTATGCACTATCTATTGTAGCAGGATACAAGCTGAATTTTGTTCACTGGATAGTAACTTAGTATATTCTCTGCAAAGATGGAATGAGATGACTGAACTTGGATGGGCATTTCAGATTAGTACTATCTTCAAAGTTCAGACCAGCTGAATTATCTGAATCGATAAAAGGAGTGCGGAAGCATGCTACTAGGTTCAGAGTTCAGACCATCTACAGACTGATAAATCCACATGACATGACACCTACGACTATATCCATTCAAAGTTTCAGACAGGTCCCAATCCTAACAAAACCTATCATTATATCCCTTTCAAGCATGATCTCAGATTAGCACTCCACCAAAGTAAGATTCCGAATGTCATGTTCATACAGTAAACAGTATCTACTTCTACACCAATATCTGTGCATTTCTCACCAAAGAAGATCAGTAGGAAGTAGGAACTAGGAAGAACATCAACTATCTAAATCTCAGAGATCATCAATACAGCTCATGTACAAAACCTGAAGGCAATACAGCTCATGTGCAGAAACGAACACATTCCATTTCCACATCTGAATGTCATGTGCAGAAGTTGTGACATGGAGAGAGGGAGGCTCTGACCTTGGGTCCCGGAGAGCGCCACGATAATCTCGAGGGTCTCGCCGTCGCCGCCGCGTGGCAGGTCGACGACGAGCGGGGTGAGCCTCCCGTGGCGGCCGGCTCGGACACAGATGACGAAGCCGTCGGGCAGGTCCGCCTCTCCGAAGGAAGGCACCACGTGACGAAGCCGCGGGGCAGGCCTCCCGTTGAGGACGCGGACGCGAATGCTGAGTTCCTCGCTCAGGTGGAAGACGGACCTCCCGAGGAACGGGAAGTTGTGCCAGCCGTTCTCCGGGTACAGCCCCTGGGAAAAGCCGTTCTCGATGAAGAACCGGATCGTCCGCCATGCATCCCGCTCTTGCCGCCCGAAGATGATCCCGGAGAGGCGCCCCTGGACGCGGATCTGCAGCAGTCGAGTCGCAAAGAACAAAGAAGAGTCATGGCACAAATATTGAGGAGATCAAAGAAGCACAAATGCGACCGGGAATTGCAATTGAGAGGCGAGAAGAGTCATGGCGGGCGAGCGAGCGAGCTCACCGGAATCGGGGGTGGAAGGGCAGGCGCGCCCTCTCTGCGGGGGATGCGCTCGACAGCCCAGCGCGCCATGGTGGTGATGTAGTCGCCGTCGACGCTGACGCCGTTCTTCCAGCGGCGGTACCTGCCGTTGGCCCGGAGGTAGTGGCCGCCGACCGTGCGGAGCATGACGTCGCCCTGGGAGCCCGCCCTGACGGCCTCCCACATGATGTCCGGAACCACCGGATGGTCGTAGTCGCGCTGCTCTGCGCGTGAGCCGCGGTGGCCGGGCGGCGCCGGCGCGGCCGTGTTGGCGGCGAGGTAGCGGCCGTAGGCGGCGCTGTGCAGGAGCAGGTGCACGCCGCGGCCTCCGTTGGGGCGGAGGTGCACCTCCCACGCCGCGTTCAGCGAGGCCCGGCTCCGGCGGAGGACGACGCTCTCCCCGTCGTCGGCGGCGTGGAGGTACCCGCCGAGCGCGCGGCTCCGCAGCCGCACGTGGTGCCGGTCTGGGAACTGATCCATCGGTCGCCGGCGATGAAGGGCAGAGGAGGTGGGCGCTGCGCGGTGGAGGGCGGTGGGGATGAAAGGTTCTTGGTTTGCAGGGGCTCCGGCGACGGCGAGGCGGAAGCTGTTGGTTGAGGCGGTTACGCTGGGCGCCAATGCGAGGTATTTCAAGGTCGCCGTCCCGGGCTTTGGCAGAAGGTGGGCCTGCAGGCTGTTTTCCCGGCCCAACCCACACAGGGTCGCGCCAGTCACCACCAGTGGTACCGCTTGCTACCCTGGTGTGCGGCATTTCCTATTTGGCGCCACAGGCGCCAGTTAACGTGCATTTCGTTAAGTGGCGCCTGTGGCGTCCGTCAGTGGGCCGGCCCATCTAGGCGCCGGTTGACGATTTTTTTAAATTCTATGAACTTTTTTGAGATTGATGAACTTTTTTGAATATTGATGATGTTTTTCGAAATTTAATGAACATTTTTCTTGAAAATGGATGAACTTTTTTTTTGAATTCCATGAACATTTTTTAATTTCTATGAACACTTTAGAATTTAATGAACTTTTTTTCAATTTAATGAACTTTTTTTAGATTGATGAAATTTTTTGAATATTGATGTATTTTTTAGAAATTTAATGAACATTTTTCTTGAAAACGGATGAACTTTTTTGATTAGTGAACTTTTTTTCAGTTCCATGAAATTTTCTAAAAATACATGAACTTGTTTTCAATTTCTATGAACTTTTTTCAAATTTGATGAACTTTTTTTTCAATTGGAATGAACTTTTTTTCAAATTGATGAACTTTTTTCAAAATTGATGAACCTTTTTTAAAGATATGAACATATTTTTTCAAACGGATGAACTTTTTTTCTTTAAATCTGTAAACCTTTCTTGATTTTATATTTTTGTTGTTGGAGGTTTTTTCTGCAGAGTTTCAACAATGTTATATTCTCTCATGCCCTCCAGTTGTTTCTGCGCGAATTGGTTGTAACCTTGTTGTTTTATGAATATAAGCATGTTGACCTAAAAAACATTTTGATGTTTGTCTTTCTTTGTCTTTGTGTAATTGTCTGACATGAAATTATGTGATGTGATGATTGGAGCCTTATTGTTTGAGCGAGTTGGGCTCTCATGACGCCAACAGCCAGCCTTCTCCCCCATTCGTCGCCCACCACCCACCCCTAGATCCGTTGAGACGCGCCGCCGCTCTATGTCCCTCATGCCCATCTGCTTGTTGACATATGTTGAGCCCTACAGTGTGGGGCTCGAGGTCGTTTTGGGAGAAATATTTGACTTCGAACCCATTGCGAAACGACCATGGATAGCGCGCGGTCGTTTGTCGACCGTCTGTTCCTAACGGGTCATTCGATGGAGCCAGATCAGGCGTTGGATCGGGCAGCGTAGGAGGCGTCGTTGACCCCATGGGTTCAGCGGGAGAGGACAGTGGGGCCTCCTGGTCAAGGGCGTTAACATCCCCCCTTCTTGAGTCGCGGCTTGATCCCAGGCGACAAAATTTGGGAAACGGTCTTGGAGCATCACGCAATCTTCCAAGATAGTGCCCATCGCTGCATTGCCAGACCATTGCACCTTGACTTGTTCCACCATTGAACCATTCTTCTGGTGCCACATCAACTATAGTTCTTCCACGGAAATTTCTAGTTCGTCGGAACATATAGGAAGTTCAGGAGCAACAACCGTACCAGGGAGAAGTGCTTGTCAGAGTTGTGAGACATGAAAAACATGATGGACTAAAGATTGTGGTGGAAATGGCAGTTTATAGGCCACATTGTTTATCTTCTCGATGATGGGATAATGCCCCTAGAACTTGGAAAAGAGCTTATAGTTGGCGCAGGGGCAACCAATGTCTGCACATAGGATTACAGCTTTGGGAAGACACTGTCAGCCACCGAAAACTTGTGAAATGAGCGTTTCTTCTCATCATTGAGCTTCATGTATTGGCAAGCACGGTGGAGATGCTGCTGGAGCAAGTGTTGGACGACTGAACGCTCTTCGACCCATGTTTGCAGCAATGACACTGATCGTGTTGTATCCGTTGTAATTCCCAAGTGCTTAGGCTCATGACCAGCTTTGAAAGGAGTCATTTCAATAGCAGATTGGTGTGAGGAGTTACACCAGACCTATGTGAGAGGGATCCAGAAGCTCCAGCAGCGAGGATATGCATGAGTGAAACATCGCAAGAAATTCTCTATGCATTGGTTTACACACTCTGTATGGCCGCCTTTCTAAGGTGGGTGTGATGGCAACATTAGGGTCTAGGAGTGGGAAAAGAGAGTGGAGGAGGAGGGGTGGATTGTGCGATGGGGAGGGGTCAGGATTGTTTTTTGCGTGGTGTCGGGCTATCAAATCCAACATGCCAGACTCAAGGAATCTAAGCAAAGAGGGAGTGGGATGCTTCTATACACCCTTTGGAACATCTGTAAAGAGCAGAACCGCCGCATCTTTTATGGCATGTGCATGAACCACATCGAGGTGGCGGCCCTGACTTTTGAAGATATCAACTAGAGGGCGATGGTTTTTCCTACGCCACAAGCCAGCAAGGGTATTGGTTAATTTGCATGAGTGTGTGTCGGGGAGTTTTCACCAAGTTCCTTCCAAAACCATATCACCCCTGTACATAAATCATCTATTTTCTTCTTCTATACAAAAAGGCAATGTTCTCACCTGTTCGGGAAACAGAAAATTTCACCTGTAAGAGCCGATGCATTTAGATTTTTTT
Source organism: Triticum aestivum (assembly GCF_018294505.1). NCBI lineage: Eukaryota > Viridiplantae > Streptophyta > Magnoliopsida > Poales > Poaceae > Triticum > Triticum aestivum. Next base: position 649,583,801 of record NC_057803.1, on the reverse strand, counting down.
GAGCCATGAACTATAGAACAATTTTTATACGGTGTATTATATAAATAAATAAGCATACAAAATATTTACAATAGGGACAGAAGTCACCAAAAGCCTAAAGAAATCTTAAAACATGTTTAGACCAATCTTCGTTCTTGCGATGGAAGGCCAATCACTCAGCAAGCCATCCAAAGTGTAGGTCGGTGCCCTCATCATCTATCCTATCTCTTGAGAGTAAAGCCATAACCTTACCTACTACACACAAACACGCGCTTGCAGCCGCGCACACACAAACAAAAGCATGGTGCACCTGGTTACTGTTTGATACACATTTTGTGGGTAGCCATACACGTGTGCTGATAGTAAATAGTAATAGTAGATATCTTAAAACCAGCAAACAACCAAATATTTGCACACTATTGGCTACGTATGCACATGTTCATGTACTCATTAGATAGTCCATATTTATAGGTTTAGTTTCATACTTTACATCTTGCTATTTCAGTTTCATACTTTACAACCTGGTTTCAGTTTCTTACTTGTACTACATAAGTTGATAAAGGAATTAATACATGCATGCAAATAGCAACAACAACAACTAAATTTGTTCATACATGGAAGCCCAAAAGTTTAGTTTATGTTAACTTTCAAGAAAGACAGTCTCTTTGTAAAGTGATCACTTTTTAGAAAAGTGTATTGAGCAACGTACAACAAATATACCATTTTCGATATTAACACACTTTCTAGGTACCAATAAAAACATACTTTCTGGGTTGTGCTGAACATGCAAAATGAGGAGATATTCTCATCCACCGACTCTTTGCAACATGTGTGTTTCCTATATATTTTGATTTGTATTTCTTTTATCAATCGGCATAGCTATTCCAAAGTGCAAGATACAAAAAGAAGCATCTCACTTGAAACTTAATTATACAGTAGCATATATATATGCCAATAAAATCAATAATTTTATATTTTAAAAAATTAGTTATTTTGTTTACTCACGGTTCAATGCTTTCACTATTCTTCACATCAAATACTTGACAATTAATTAGAAAACATGGAAAATATTGTTCGATATCATGTACCAGTACTTCTCATTAATTCATGGAATAACTTTAAGGCAATTTCTAATTATCTTATTAACATAGAACTCTTTGTTTGAAAGCACTTACTAATCAGATGTTTGAATATATGCTTATATCGACAACAACAACATATATTTATCAATTTTACAAAACTATACTATTGTCTGTGAGAGGTGCAGTTTGCTCACATGTGCAAAACAATGTCAATGCCTCACATAGAGACAACTAGACCAATAAGTGTAAAAGAAGGAGACAAGCAAGTGACAGAAGCCATATAAGGAAGAAAGAAAGAAGCCACTAAAAGTAATATGTAGTAACGCTTGATATTAGTATATATAAATAGCTATAGGTGTTACCAAAACACATATCAACAAGGACAACTTTAACACAATAGTGTCCCTAAATTGATTTCACACCTATATTCAAGTCTTTTCATGGAGAAGGTAGAGGTTTTCATCGTCGGAGCAGGTCCTTCTGGGCTTGCCACAGCAGCATGCCTAAGCAAACTCTCTATACCATATATCATTGCTGAGCGTGAAGATTGTGTTGTGTCGTTATGGAACAAACACACATATGATCGCCTCAAGCTCCACATCGCCAAAGAGTTTTGTGAGCTACCCCACATGGCATACCCAACTGATTCGCCGACCTACCTTCCCAAAGATCAGTTTTTAAGGTATATGGAGGATTATGTCAAGCACTTCAATATATCCCCAAAGTTTAATACTACAGTTGAGTCATGCATGTACAATGAGGTGAGAAAATGTTGGGTTGTCACGACACATAACAAGGTGGATGGCCCAACTATGTATGCATCCAAGTTCTTGGTTGTAGCAACAGGTGAAAATAGTATGGGATATGTTCCAGAGATTGTTGGCCTACAAAGCTTTCCTGGTGAAACAATCCACTCATCAAATTACAAGTCTGGAAATGATTATGTTGGGAAAAGCGTTCTTGTTGTTGGATGTGGGAACTCTGGCTTTGAGATTGCACATGATCTTGCAGTGCATGGAGCTAATACTTCCATCATTATTCGTAGTCCGGTACGTAAATTTCACGATCCCACTTCTATTATTTTCTTAGTTTTTTCTCAGAAAAATCATGGTTGAGGTTCTACTAAACAAGTTCTTACATGGGTAATTGTGAAGTTGCATGTTATGACAAAGGAGTTGATCCACCTGGGCATGGTACTCTCAACGTGGCACCTTCCACTGAAGCTTATAGATCTTATTCTTATGATCCTCGCATATATCTTATTAGGTGATTTATCAAAGTATGGAATTGTGAGGCCTAATATTGGTCCACTCACCCTAAAAGCAAAAACTGGTCGGTCTGCTATCATAGACACTGGCACCACTAAGCTAATAAAAAAAAGGTGATATCAAGGTGAGAGCAAAATCATGCTTATAAACAAATATACACATACTATATGGGGAATGTGATAGACTAATTTAAAAATATTTTGTATGACAGGTATTCGGTCCAATATCATGCATTCGAGGAAATCTCATAGAGTTTGCGGATGGGAATGAGAGGTACTATGACGCTATTGTGTTTGCCACAGGTTATAAAAGCACTGCCAATATATGGCTCAAGGTATATAGACAATCATTTCAATTTATCTGAAAGAACACCATTATTATTATTTATATATAACATCATAGTAATATGAATAATGTATGATGGTAAATAAGTCAAACCAAATTTCTAGCTTAAAAGGACAATCGGTTTCAACTTATAGTCATACTAGTATGCAGGTATGTGCACAACATGTCAAATCTCAATTCACGGATACAAATCTTGCTTGCTTCAAGCACTGCACCTTGGCATGGAAAGCTTCATTGAGTCAATTGTTGTAGTCGTTCGATTTTGGATGTAAAGCTTTACATGCTTAGAATTAGTATCTTATACTATAACCAGCTTAAAGAAACTCCACCAGAACTTTCAATTCTCGTTGACATGATTAGTATGCATGCTGCAGATTCTCACGATCCAGCAGCCAATACGTGTGCCATGACCAGCATGCATAGATGGATTACAGCTGACAAGTGAACTTTACCTACACTGGAATATAGCAATGGTTCTAGAAATCAGTAGTACCTTTGCTATATTGTAGCCTGTACTTTAGCCACAAATCCCAACATTTTGGGCCATACCATGGACTCTATGAATGGCAAGCTGCTTTTTGGTGTTGAGATTCAAAAGTTTAAAACTCATACACTATATATAGTAGTATAGAAATTTTCTCCAAACATTGTATCATATTTTTTAAAATATTCTTATAAAAATATTTTAATAAATGCAGAACGACATGAATATGCTAAATAGTGATGGCATACCCAAAAATGACTTCCCCAACCACTGGAAAGGTGCAAATGGACTCTACAGCGTCGGCTTTGCAAGGAGGGGATTGGCTGGTATTGCACATGATGCCAATATTGTTGCAAGTGACATCCATACCAATAAGGAAATGCCATATTTTAATTAGGCTCTCCTAGTACTTCATCACATTTTCTAGATCATTCATCCTGAAAATGATCTCTGAAAATGCAATAGCTTGGTTTGTTGTTAAGTGTTTATTTTGGTGAAGTTGATTTTATTGAAAGGGATGCAATAATGTATTATACTTGAAGTATTGTATTGTACTTTTATTGTGCCAACTTTTTGTGTGGGGGTTCTATCATGTTGACATGTGTCCACTAATTGAAATGTCTTTAGATATTTGTTTTGTGTTGAAATATACACAAATCTTTATATTGTTGTTTGAGCAACCTTATTAATCTCTACAGGAACTAGTACCAACAGCACGTAACTAGAAACAACAAACTCGTAAGACGTAAGAGTGGATTTATTTAGAGAAAACCTATTTTTGTTGTAATCCACAAAAATTCTCTTCAAAATACCCAAATAGAACTAAGAAGAAACTAAGCCATATTGTTTGGTACTTTCCCTAAGATAACATGAGGTCGTCTTGAGAGGCATGTTACTTTTCCGTAGAACATGAACTACATGGCCGGTTTAAAAAAACTATGATAGTCTATAAGTCTAAATATCAGCCATGTTTTTTTTGTACCAAGCCATCTCTGATATGAGCTCTATTGCATACTTTTATTTGGAACTACATTCAAAGTAATATTAATCAAGAATTAAAATAATCTTTCTTAGGAAAAGGTGGCATTGTACTATTGAAACACGTATTTCTATCATTACCTGGCTTAAAGAAAATATTTGTTCTAGTTTGACCGCTCCCCTTGTCCATAATTGTTCTCCTTGCCTTCACTTTGCAGCATACCACGAGGCATCTCCAGCATTAGGATTTGAGTAACTTTGTTGGTTCAAGTGTAGTGTCGATTCTTCTCCTATTCTGTAATCCAGTTTGAGCAGACTAGCTCCCCTATTCTGTAATCCAATGTCGAGATAGATGAAGAAAGAGTGGTGCCAGGGACGGGCAATTAGAGTTTTCATTGTGGAGGGGCAGTGAAGATTTATTATAATAGTTCATGAATAAAGAAATACTGACCGAAGGGAAAATTGAAGGGTATGATTTCAATAGACTACACAAATGGGTCAAATATAGCGGCCGACAAGTGATTACCTTCTAGGACAATCTATCACCAGCTAGCCAAGTTTAGGTCTGTTTGTGATAATCATCTTGCTGAGCCTGAGAGTCGATATCACTGACGGCTCTGGAGTGGCCGGTCAGTGTTAAGGCTCATCACTGATGCGTCTTCAAGGTCGGTATGTGATGAGGGGACTATGCTATTTGGATCTATAGTAGTGAAAGTGCTACAAAGGCCCAAATCAGTTGCCCCCCACATGCCTTGGAGGGAAAGCTAACTCGAAAGAGGAGTCCTAGGAGGACTCCACCACCTAGGTCGACTAACCGCTCGACCTATTTATAGGTAGTAGGGGGTGCATATATAGGAGGGCACTAGAAGCCTCTCACATTTGACACTTTGAAGTCTCAACCCTCTCTCTTATGTAGATTCGATCTATATCGGAAAGCAACTAGGTTGTTTATCTATCTAGTTCTTCATGTAGTTTCTTCGTGCTGTTCAATGGAGTGTTGCAGTACTATTAGACTGTTACACATGGATACTTTGGAGGTGTCTTCTTCCTTTTCGACACCAGATAGGCGGATTTTTCTACGGAAAATTCATGCGACTCGAAGCTATACCATAGGTGCGGGAATCAAGAATATTCACCAGCCCTTCTTCCTCTTCTGCTGCATTGATCATTGGTGAGATCATCATTACATGTACCTCCATAGTCTTCCTGGGCTTGTTTGTCCACGTAGAATTTTTGTTGTGTAGCACATCCCGCTATAGTTTCTATCATGGAAAAATCTCCCACCAAAGCACTAACAAATCCTTTAACACTAGAACTCCAATGTCGGAGGTTATTACTTGGTTCCAAATTATTTCATGCCTATTTCTCTCTGAACTACTCAATTTCTCACAAATCTTCTGCTTGACAAACTTCAGTAGGTGACAAACAATATATATCTATTTGCATGGATGTCGTATCTATACATGACATGATGGCATATTCATATAAAAGTAAGGAGCTCTTCTAGAAATCCTAGTGCCATGCCTTGTAGGTACGGAGTCGAGTGCAGATAAGAAAGCAATCCTACGAATAGAAGCAAATTGATTAAGAGGTATCTTTCCATAGTTCGGTGCAATCTAGGGGACCACAACATATTGATGCCGACTTAGAAGCCAAGATAGGATGCATATAAATGGACCCATATGCCCAAGAAAAGAACAAGTAACTTGTGAGCTATAAAACGCCAATAAGATCTGCCAAATCTGGGTTAGTTCTTTTAGCCACAAACTCATCTCATAGCCATACAAATTTTTGTAAGAAGATCATCTCAAGGCAAGAAGTAGGGCATTTATCACATTAGGGTCCATAACCATGGTAATTTTTTATCTCATCATCTTTCAAGCTTGATTTCGTTCACTAGAGGGAACATATCTTTGAACTAGCCTCTTGATTGTAATGATTTCCTTTTTTCCATCATGCTGCAGTCAGATGCCATCCTGCTCCTTGATCCTCAATCTCAACCATTCAATCATTTAGCTGCTTCTCATGAATATGTTGAACTTAGTTTGTTCGTGGTTTGGTCTCGATGCATTTTGGGATCACCTTCCTCACTTTGGTTCCGAGTTCCAAATCAGTGTGTGATATTGCTCCTTGGAGCCTCCCATCGTTTAAGGGCAAGTCATCGCTTCAATGTATCTAGGTTGACATACTGACTGCAAATCGCAACACCAACCATAAACACCTAACAAGGGCATAAAGTCGCAAGGTCCAAGTCTACCTAGATCTCACCTGAGAAGAACATCTCCGATTAGCTCATTTTTTTCATGCAAGAGACAAATAACTATTGATGGGCAGGGCACCCTGGTGCTTGAGCTGTGCTAATCAATTCAATGTCGTTGGGTCACCTAAGTCAAAGCCATTGTCAATTACGCACAACATGATGAGATGATTGGAGCTCTTGGTCTTTCTCCATGCATAGAAATTAAAGTCGATCCACATGTCCTTGCATATGCTTCGAGAGTAGAATCTAAGATTGCTATCGTGAAGGACCTCATTGAGGATCCCGCGGAAGGCATTTTCCTAGGCGAGATTGATTTCAGTTTTTTTGCCTAGATGAGCTCAATATAGGGCCATTGTGGGTGCTAACTATAGATTCACAATTCACACTGATCATGTATTAATGGTTATATGTAGTAACACGAGGTAATTTGGGTGATATAGGGAACCCGCCATGATACAAAATGATATTTAAAATACGCGAGAGATGGTGTACCAGTGTGTAGGACTGCAATGCAGGTAGTAACCATAGTATCTTCCCCACACATATACATCGTCATGTCCTATATTTGTCTTATACAAATATGATATTCACTTGAATATAGGTATTTTTTTGTTAAAAGTACTATATGGGCGTGAACATACCTTACGATCTATCAACCCGACACATAGTCATTACAAGGTATGTACTCGGAGGAGTTAAGGGTGTACACTACTTCATATTACTATCATATTCATGCATAGAAGATATACCCTAGTTTGGTCGCGAGATCGGATAGAATTTTATTGTATTGAAGATTGTAGACTTATCGATGGAGAATGCACCTCTATATAAAAGGGTAATCAATATCTAGTCCTACTAAAGACTAAAGCCATTATAATAGCCACTCTCATAAGTTCTAGCTTGTAGATGCAATTTAGGTTGTATACTATATACGCATCTTATAAATAAACGCTCATTGCAGGAAGTACTACTATCACCAATCTATGAGACCTAAATGTGCATAAACATTGTTTTTTGTCTTCAGCAAGACCACTTTGACTTCTATGCCATTGCAACACAATCACAATATCATCAGTGATGTATCTCTAGAGCCCGGAAGTGAAATATGCTTTCTCCACTAAATAGTGACAGCAAAATGTATCAGGTTTGCACAGACAAGTATAATGAATCATTCTATTCTATGAATTATTATTAACTAAACTATTCTATTTATATTATCAACATAAAAGGGTAGGCGTTGTGTGGATTATATGTAACATGCTCATTTTTCACCTTAGTGAAAATCTGGATTCGGCATGAACTCAAGTTGCCACTCATAGTAAATAATCCACCACCTCCACACCTGCGTGTAACCAACCCGATGACTCTCCTCCCTCATCTCATGATTCCACCAATCCATACCTAGCTGATATTTAGCATCTTCTTGTCACTAGTGGTTCCTAATATGCGAATCCATGGCGACAATGTCACACCGCCTTAACTTCTCTCCCGTTAGGGTATCTCCAATCCCAAAACCCAAATGGACAAGCCCATTTATCCACGTACCTAACACTAGCCCCATGCCCGAATTTGCCTACTTTTTCCTCTAAGTCTTGAATTTCATCAATTCGCAACAACCAAAAGCAATTCGATGATACATATAGCACTTCCAAAGGATTGGAAGATGAATTGTGCATGACGAACAATTCAACATGTCAGCAAATCAAAGAAAGTTCATACCTTGACATTCTAAGGCCTTCTTGTTGGTGTGACACTTTTGGCGGTTGCATGCTCTGCGGGTTCGGCCCGGTGGTGGCCGCACTTGTTGGCCGTTACGACAAGTCGAAGGTGTCCAACATGGACAGTTCCATGGGTCTAGGTAGATCTGTTGCAGTGGCGGCAACATGTGAGGTGGGTGTGATGGAAATTTCGAGGTTTAGGAGCGGGAAAAGAGAGTGGAGGGGGAGGGGTGGAGTGTGGGATAGGGAGGGTCTGATTTTTTTGCGTGGAATGGGCTGTCTGGTCCTATGTGCCAGACTCGAAGAATCTAAGCGGCGACAGAGTGGGATGCATCTATACACCCTTTGGAACATCTAGAAAGATCGAAACCGTCACATCTTTTATGACACGTGCATGAACCATAGCGGCGACCCTGATTTTTGAGGATATCAACCAAAGGGCGGCTTTTCCTAAGCCACAAGCCAGCGAGGGTATTGGTTAATTTGCATGGGTGTGTGTCATGGGTGAGGTTTTTTGCCAAGTTCCCTCCAAAAACATGTCACTCCATGTACATAAACCGTCTATTTTTTCTTCTATACGAAAAGGTAGTGCTCCTGTTGGTCCGGAAAAGGAAAATTCACCCATACGACCCGACTGAGACAAATAGGTGCAGAATGGAAGAGCCATTTGGATGCGTTTAGACCGATTTTTTTAACCATGAACTGTAGAAAAATTGTTCTACGGTGTATTATATAAATAAATAAGTGTACATTACAATAAGAGTGATAGAAGTACAATAGTGACAGAAGTCACCAAAGTCCTAAAAAGCTTAAAACATATTTAATTAGATCAATCTTTGTTCTTGTTATGGAAGGCCAATCACTCAACTAGCCATCCAAAGTGTAGGTCGCTGCCCTCCTCGTCTACCTACTACACACAAACACGCGCGCGTAGCCACGCTCACAAGAACACAAGCACGACACACCTGGTTACTGTTAGATAAACATTTTGTGGGTAACCATATACGTGTGCTGATAGTAAATAGTAATAGTAGACATCTTAAAACTAGCATACCAACAAATATTTGCACACTATAGGCTACGTAAACACCTGTCCATGTACTCATTAGATAGTCCGTATTTACAGGTTTAACTTCATACTTTACATCTTTCTATTTCAGTTTCATACTTTACATGTTGCTACTTCAGTTTCATACTTTACAACCTGGTTTCAGTTTCTTACTTGTACTTCCTAAGTTGATAAAGGAATTAATACATGCGTGCAGATAACAACAGTAACAACTAAAATTGTTTATACATGGAAGCCCACAAGTTTAGTTTATGTTAACTTGTAAGAAAGACAATCTCTTCATAAAGTGATCACTTTTTAGAAAAGTGTATTGAGTAATATACAACAAAAGTGCCATTTTAATTATACAGTAGCGTGTATGCTTGCCAATAAAGTCAAGAGTTTTATATTTGAAATACTACCATATGCACATCTAGTGCATGGCTTTATCCATTAAGAAAATTATTTATCATCCCATTTTGTGAAATTTCAGTTCTTTTGTTTACTCACGGTTCAATGCTTTCTATTCTTCACATTAAATACTTGATAGTTAATTAGAAAAACATGGAAAATATTGTTCAACTTTAAGGCGGTTGTTAATTATCTTTTTAACATAAAAATATCTTTGTTTGAAAGTACTTACTAATTGGATGTTTGAATGTACGGTTATATCAACGACAACGTATATTTATCAATTTTACAAAACTATACCACTATCAATGAGAGGTGCAGTTTGCTCACATATGTAGAATAATGCCATTGCCTCACATAGAGACAACTAGACAAATAGCGGTAAAAGAAAGAGACAAGCCAGTGAAAGAAGCAAGAAACAACATCCATCTAAGGAAGAACGAAACAAGCCACTAAAAGTAATACATAGTAACGGTTGATATTGAAGGAAATATGCCCTAGAGGCAATAATAAAGTTGTTATTTATATTTTCTTATATCATGATAAATGTTTATAATTCATGCTAGAATTGTATAAACCAGAAACTTGATACATGTGTGGATACATAGACAAAACACAGTGTCCCTAGTAAGCCTCTACTAGACTAGCTCGTTAATCAAAGATGGTTAAGTTTCCTAGCCATAGACATGTGTTGTCATTTGATGAATGGGATCACATCATTAGGAGAATGATGTGATGGACAAGACCCATCCGTTAGCTTAGCATGTTGATCGTTCAGTTTTATTGCTATTGCTTTCTTCATGTCAAATACATAATCCTTTAACTATGAAATTATGCAACTCCCGGATACCAGAGGAATACCTTATCTGCTATCAAACGTCACAACGTAACTGGGTGATCATAAAGATACACTCCAGGTATCTCCGAAGGTGTTTGTTGGGTTGGCATAGATCGAGATTAGGATTTGTCACTTCGAGTATCGGAGAGGTATCTCTGGGCCCTCTCGGTAATGCACATCATAATAAGCCTTCCAAGCAATGTGACTAATGAGTTAGTTGCGGGATGATGCATTACAGGACGATTAAAGAGACTTGCCGGTAACAAGATTGAACTAGGTATGAAGATATCGACGATCGAATCTCGGGCAAGTAACATACCGATGACAAAGGGAATAATGTATGTTGTCATTACGGTACGGCCGATAAAGATCTTCGTAGAATATGTGGGAACCAATATGAGCATCCAGGTTCCGCTATTGGTTATTGACCGGAGAGGTGTCTTGGTCATGTCTACATAGTTCTCGAACCCGTAGGGTCCGCATGCTTAGCGTTCAATGACGATTTTGTATTATATGAGTTATGTGATTTGGTGACCGTATGTTGTTCGGAGTCCCGGATGAGATTACAGACATGACGAGGAGTCTAAAAATGGTAGATAGGTACAAATTCATATATAGGACGATAGTATTTGGACACCGGGAGTGTTCTAGGGGTACCGGGTACGTATCGGGTCACCGGAAGGGGTTCCGGGCAACCCCCGACAAGCTATATGGGCCTAATGGGCCAAGAGAGGGACAGACCAGCCCCAAAAGGGCTGGTGCGCCCCTTATAGGCCGAATAGGAGGAGAAGGAAAGGAAGGGAAGGGAGAAGGAAAGGGGAGGATTCGGCCTCCCCCCTCTCTTTCCTTCCCCCTCCGATGGATATGGAAGGGGGGAGGCCGACTTGGAGGAGGCGCCCAAGTAGGATTACTCCTACTTGGGGCACCCCTTGTAGCCCCTCTCCCTCTCCCACCTATATATATGTGGCGGGGAGCACCGCTAGAACATCAAACATTGATTCCTAGCCGTGTACGATGCCCCCTTCCACAGTTTACGCCTCCTGTTATATTCACGTAGTGCTTCGGCAAAGCCCTGTGCGGATCACTTCACTGTCACCGTTACCATGCCATCATGCTGACGGAACTCTCCCTTGACACTTTGCTGGATCAAGAATTCGAGGGACGTCATCGAGCTGAATGTGTGCAGAACTCGGAGGTGCCGTACGTTCGGTGCTAGATCGGCCGGAATGAGAAGAAGTTTGACTACATCTACCGCGTTGTTAAACGCTTCCACCGGTCTACGAGGGTACATGGACACACTCTCCCCCTCTCGTTGCTATGCATCTCCTAGATAGATCTTGCGTGAGCGTAGGAATTTTTTTGAAATTGCATGCTACGTTCCCCAACAGTGGTATTCGAGCTAGGTCTATGCGTAGATGATATGCACGAGTAGAACACCAAGAGTTGTGGGCGGTGATAGTCATACTGCTTACCACCAACATCTTATTTTGATTCGGCGGTATTGTTGGATGAAGCGGCCGGACCAACCTTACATGACCACGTTCATGAGACCGGTTCCACAGACAGACATGCAACTAGTTTTGCATAAAGGTGGCTGGCGGGTGTCTGTTTCTCCAACTTTAGTTGAATCAAATTTGATTGCGGCCGGTCCTTGTTGAAGGTCAAAACAACAAACTTGATAAGTCACCATTGTGGTTTTGATGCATAGGTAAGAACGGTTCTTACTAGAAGCCCGTAGCAGCCACGTAAAACTTGCAACAACAAAGTAGAGGACGTCTAACTTGTTTTTGCAGGGCATGTTGTGATGTGATATGGTCAAGACATGATGTGATATGCATTATTATATGAGATGATCATGTTTTATAAAAGTTATCGGCAACTGGCAGGATCCTTATGGTTGTCGCTTTATTGTATGAAATGCAAACGCCATGTAATTGCTTTATTTTATCACTATGCGTTAGCGATAGTTGTAGAAGCAATAGTTGGCGAGATGACAACGATGCTACGATGGAGATCAAGGTGTCAAGCCAGTGACGATGGAAATCATGACGGTGCTTTGGAGATGGAGGTCAAAGGCACAAGATGATGATGGCCATATCATGTCACATATTTTGATTGCATGTGATGTTTATCTTTTATCTTATTTTTCTTAGTACGGTGGTAGCATTATAAGATGATCCCTCACTAAAATTTCAAGGTATAAGTGTTCTCCCTGAGTATGCGCCGTTGCGAAAATTCTTCGTGCTGAGACACCACATGATGATCGGGTGTGATAGGCTCTATGTTCACATACAACGGGTGCAAGACAGTTTTGCACATGCGAAATACTCGGGTTAAACTTGACGAGCCTAGCATGTACAGACATGGCCTCGGAACATTGGAGACCGAAAGGTCGAACGTGAATCATATAGTAGATATGATCAACATAGATATGTTCACCATTGAAGACTACTCCATCTCACGTGATGATCGAACATGGTTTAGTTGATTTGGATTATGTAATCATTTAGATGACTCGAGTTCTTAAGTAATTTGATTAATTTAAGTTTAATTTATCATTAACTTAGTCCTAATAGTATTTGCAAATTATGTTGTAGATCAATAGCTCATGTTGTAGCTCCCCTATGTTTTTTGATATGTTCCTAGAGAAAAACTAAGTTGAAAGTTGATAGTAGCAATGATGAAGACTGGGTCTGTGATCCGAGGATTATCCTTGCTACACAAAAGAATTATGTCCTTGATGCACTGTTAGGTGACAGACCTATTGCAGGAGCAGATGCAGACGTTATGAACATTTGACAAGCTCAATATGATGGCTACTTGATAGTTTAGTGCACTATGCTTTACAACTTAGAACCGGGACTTCAAAAACGTTTTGAATAGCACGAAACATATGAGATGTTCCAAGAGTTGAAATTAGTATTTCAGACTCATGCCCATGTCGAGAGGTATGAAACCTCTGACAATTACTTTGCCTACAAGATGGAGGAGAATAGCTCAGCAGTGAGCATGTACTCAGAATGTCTGGGTACTACAATCGCTTGAATCAAGTGGGAGTTAATCTTACAGATAAGATAGTGATTGACAGAGTTCTCTAATCACTATCACCAAGCTACTAGAACTTTGTGATGAACTATAATATGCAAGGGATGATGAAAACGATTCCCGAGCTCTTCACGGTGCTGAAATTGGCACAGGTAGAAATCAAGAAAGAGCATCAAGTGTTGATGGTTGACAAGACCACTAGTTTCAAGTAAAAGGGCGAGGGAAAGAAATAGAACTTCAAGAAGAATGACAAGCAAGTTGCCACTCCCATGAATAAGCCCAAAGCTAGATCCAAGCCTGAAACCGAGTGCTTCTACTGCAAAGGAAATGGTCACTAGAAGCGGAAGTTCCCCGAATACATGGCAGATAAGAAGGATGACAAATTGAACAAAGGTATATTTAATATACAGATTATTGATGTGTACTTTACTAGTGTTCATAGCAACCCCTGGGTATTTGATACTAGTTCAGTTGCTAAGATTAGTAACTCAAAACAGGAGTTGCAGAATGAACAGAGACTAGTTAAGGATGAAGTGACGATGTGTGTTGGAAGTGGTTCTAAGATATAATGATCATCGCACACTCCCTATACTTTCGGGATTAGTGTTGAACCTAAATAAATGTTATTTGGTGTTTGCGTTGAGCATGAATATGATTTGATCATGTTTATTGCAATACGGTTATTCATTTAAGTCAGAGAATAATAGTTTTTTCTGTTTACATGAATAAAACCTTATATGGTCATACACCCAATGTAAATGGTTTATTGAATCTCGATCGTAGTGATACACATATTCATAATATTGATGCCAAAAGATGCAAAGTTGATAATGATAGTGCAACATACTTGTGTCACTGCCGTTTAGGTCATACTGGTGTAAAGCGCATGAAGAAATTCCATGCGGATGGACTTTTGGAATCAGTTCATTATGAATCATTTGATACTTGCGAACCATGCCTCATGGGCAAGATGACTAAGACTCCGTTCTCCGAAACAATGGAGCGAGCCACTGACTTATTGGTAATAATACATATTGATGTATGTGGTCCGATGAGTGTTGAGGCTTGCAGTGGGTATCATTATTTTCTGACCTTTACAAATGATTTGAGCAGATATGGGTATATCTACTTGATGAAACACAAGTCTGAAACATTTGAAAAGTTCAAAGAATGTCAGAGTGAATTGGAGAATCATCGGAACAAGAAAATAAAGTTTCTACGATCTGATCACGGAGGCGAATATTTGAGTTACGAGTTTGGCCTTCATTTAAAACAATGTGGAATAGTTTCACAACTCACGCCACCTGGAACACCGCAGCGTAATGGTGTGTCCGAACGTCGTAATTGTACTTTATTAGATATGGTGCGATCTATGATATCTCTTACCAATTTACCACTATCGTTTTGGGGTTATGCATTAGAGACAGATGCATTCACTTTAAATTGGGTACCATCTAAATCCATTGATACGACACCATATGAACTGTGGTTTGGCAAGAAACCTGAGCTGTCGTTTCTTAAAAGTTTGGGGTTGCGATGCTTATGTGAAAAAGCTTCAACCTGATAAGCTCGAACCCAAATCGGAGAAGTGCTTCTTCATAGGGTACCCAAAAGAAACTGCTGGGTACACCTTCTATCCCAGATCCAAAAGGCAAGATCTTTGTTGCTAAGAATGGATCCTTTCTAGAGAAGGATTTTCTCTCGAAAGAATTGAGTGGGAGGAACATAGAACTTGATGAGGTAATTGTACCTTCTCTCTAATTTGAAAGTAGCTCATAATAGAAATTGTTGGGGAACGTTGCAGAAAATTAAAATTTTTCCTACGGTTTCACCAAGATCCATCTATGAGTTCATCTAAGCAACGAGTCAAGGGAGATGCATCTACATACCACTTTGTAGATCGCGAGCGGAAGCGTTCAAAAGAACGGGGTTGAAGTAGTCGTTCTCGTCGTGATCCTATCACCGGAGATCCTAGCGCCGAACGGACGGCACCTCCGCGTTCAACACACGTACGGAGCGGATGACGTCTCCTCCTTCTTGATCCAGCAAGGGGGAAGGAGAGGTTGATGATGATGGCTCCAGCAGCAGCACAACAGCGTGGTGGTGGTGGAACAGCAGCACTCCGGCAGGGCTTCGCCAAGCAC
Organism: Triticum aestivum; assembly: GCF_018294505.1. NCBI lineage: Eukaryota > Viridiplantae > Streptophyta > Magnoliopsida > Poales > Poaceae > Triticum > Triticum aestivum. The sequence continues at coordinate 649,568,201 of NC_057803.1, read as the reverse complement.
GTGACGGAGGAGGAAGAGGTGTAGCAGGGGGAGGGGTGCCAGGACTTCAGGGTGCGGCTGCCCCTCTCCCCCTCCCTTTATATAGGCCCCCAAGGGGGGGCGCCGGCCCTGGGAGATTCAATCTCCCAAGGGGGCGGCGGCCAAGGGGGGAGGAGTGCCCCCTAAGGCATGTGGTGCGCCCCCCACCCTAGGGTTTCAACCCTAGGCGCAGGGGGTGGGCCTAGGGGGGCGCACCAGCCCACTATGGGCTGGATCCCCTCCCACTTCAGCCCATGGGGCCCTCCGGGATGGGTGGCCCCACCAGGTGGACCCCCGGGACCCTTCCGGTGGTCCCGGTACAATACCGGGTGACCCCGAAACTTTCCCGATGGCCGAAATACCACTTCCTATATATAATTCTTTACCTCCGGACCATTCCGAAACTCCTCGTGATGTCCGGGATCTCATCCGGGACTCGAACAACATTCGGTATACTGCATACTCATATTCATACAACCCTAGCGTCACCGAACCTTAAGTGTGTAGACCCTACGGGTTCGGGAGACACGTAGACATGACCGAGACGGCTCTCGGGCAATAACCAACAGCGGGATCTGGATACCCATGTTGGCTCCCACATGCTCCTCGATGATCTCATCAGATGAACCACGATGTCGAGGATTTGAACAACCCCGTATACAATTCCCTTTGTCATTCGGTACGTTACATGCCCGAGACTCGATCGTCGGTATCCCAATACCTCGTTCAGTCTCGTTACCGGCAAGTCACTTTACTCGTACCGTAATGCATGATCCCGTGACCAAACACTTGATCACTTTGAGCTCATTGTGATGATGCATTACCGAGTGGGCCCAGAGATACCTCTCCATCATACGGAGTGACAAATCGCAGTCTCGATCCGTGTCAACCCAACAGACACTTTCGGAGATACCTGTAGTGCACCTTTATAGTCACCCAGTTACGTTGTGACGTTTGGTACACCCAAAGCACTCCTACGGTATCCGGGAGTTACACGATCTCATGGTCTAAGGAAGAGATACTTGACATTGAAAAAGCTCTAGCAAAACGAACTACACGATCTTGTGCTATGCTTAGGATTGGGTCTTCTCCATCACATCATTCTCCTAATGATGTGATCCCGTTGTCAATGACATCTAATGTCCATAGTCAGGAAACCATGACTATCTGTTGACCAACGAGCTAGTCAACTAGAGGCTCACTAGGGACATGTTATGGTCTATGTATTCACACGTGTATTACGATTTCCGGATAATACAATTATAGCATGAATAAAAGACAATTATCATGAACAAGGAAATATAATAATAATGCTTTCATTATTGCCTCTAGGGCATATTTCCAACAGTCTCCCACTTGCACTAGAGTCAATAATCTAGTTACATTGTGATGAATCGAACACTCATAGAGTTCTAGTGTTGATTATGTTTTGCTCACGAGAGAGGTTTAGTCAACGGATCTGCGACATTCAGATCCGTATGTACTTTGCAAATATCTATGTCTCCATCTTGAACATTTTCTCGGATGGAGTTGAAACGACGCTTGATGTGCCTGGTCTTCTTGTGAAACCTGGGCTCCTTGGCAAGGGCAATAGCTCCAGTGTTGTCATAGAAGAGTTTGATCGACCCCGACGCATTGGGTATGACTCCTAGGTCGGTGATGAACTCCTTCACCCAAATAGCTTCATGCGCTGCCTCCGAGGCTGCCATGTACTTCGCTTCACATGTAGATCCCGCCACGACGCTCTGCTTGCAGCTGCACTAGCTTACTGCTCCACCATTCAACATATACACGTATCCGGTTTGTGACTTAGAGTCATCCAGATCTGTGTCGAAGCTAGCATCGACGTAACCCTTTACGGCGAGCTCTTCGTCACCTCCATAAACGAGAAACATGTCCTTTGTCCTTTTCAGGTACTTCAGGATATTCTTGACCGCTGTCCAGTGTTCCTTGCCGGGATTACTTTGGTATCTTCCTACCAAACTTACGGCAAGGTTTACATCAGGTCTGGTACACAGCATGGCATACATAATAGATCCTATGGCTGAAGCATAGGGGATGACACTCATCTCTTCTTTATCTTTTGCCGTGGTCGGGCATTGAGCCGAGCTCAATCTCACACCTTGCAATACAGGCAAGAACCCCTTCTTAGACTGATCCATTTTGAACTTCTTCAAAATCTTATCAAGGTATGTGCTTTGTGAAAGACCTATGAGGCGTCTCGATCTATCTCTATAGATCTTGATGCCTAATATATAAGCAGCTTCTCCAAGGTCCTTCATTGAAAAACACTTATTCAAGTAGGCCTTAATACTGTCCAAGAATTCTATATTATTTCCCATCAAAAGTATGTCATCTACATATAATATGAGAAATGCTACAGAGCTCCCACTCACTTTCTTGTAAACGCAGGCTTCTCCATAAGTCTGCATAAACCCAAATGCTTTGATCATCTCATCAAAGCGAATGTTCCAACTCCGAGATGCTTGCACCAGCCCATAAATGGATCGCTGGAGCTTGCATACTTTGTCAGCATTCTTAGGATCGACAAAACCTTCCGGCTGCATCATATATAGTTCTTCCTTAAGATGCCCATTAAGGAATGCCGTTTTGACGTCCATCTGCCATATCTCATAATCATAGTATGCGGCAATTGCTAACATGATTCGGACGGACTTAAGCTTCGCTACGGGAGAGAAAGTCTCATCGTAGTCAATCCCTTGAACTTGCCGATAACCCTTAGCGACAAGTCGAGCTTTATAGATGGTGACATTACCATCCGCGTCCGTCTTCTTCTTAAAGATCCATTTGTTTTCTATCGCTCGCCGATCATCGGGCAAGTCAGTCAAAGTCCATACTTTGTTTTCATACATGGATTCTATCTCGGATTTCATGGCTTCAAGCCATTTGTTGGAATCTGGGCCCGCTATCGCTTCTTCATAGTTCGAAGGTTCACCGTTGTCTAACAACATGATTTCCAGGACAGGGTTGCCGTACCACTCTGGTGCGGAACGTGTCCTTGTGGACCTACGAAGTCCAGTAGTAACTTGATCAGAAGTACCTTGATCATCATCATTATTTTCCTCTTCAGTTGGTGTAGGCATCACAGGAACATTTTCCTGAGCTGCACTACTATCCCGTTCAAGAGGTAGTACTTCATCGAGTTCTACTTTCCTCCCACTTACTTCTTTCGAGAGAAACTCTTTTTCCAGAAAGGATCCGTTCTTGGCAACAAAGATCTTGCCCTCGGATCTTAAGTAGAAGGTATACCCAATGGTTTCCTTAGGGTATCCTATGAATACGCATTTTTCCGACTTGGGTTCGAGCTTTTCAGGTTGAAGTTTCTTGACATAAGCATCACATCCCCAAACTTTTAGAAACGACAGCTTAGGTTTCTTCCCAAACCATAATTCATACGGTGTCGTCTCAACGGATTTAGACGGTGCCCTATTTAAAGTGAATGTAGCTGTCTCTAGAGCGTATCCCCAAAATGATAGTGGTAAATCGGTAAGAGACATCATAGATCGCACCATATCCAATAGAGTGCGATTACGATGTTCGGACACACCGTTTCGCTGAGGTGTTCCAGGCGGCGTGAGTTGTGAAACGATTCCACATTTTCTTAAGTGTGTACCAAATTCGTGACTTAAATATTCTCCTCCACGATCCGATCGTAAGAATTTTATCTTTCGGTCACGTTGATTCTCTACTTCATTCTGAAATTCCTTGAACTTATCAAAGGTCTCAGACTTGTGTTTCATCAAGTAGACATACCCATATCTACTCAAGTCATCTGTGAGAGTGAGAACATAACGATATCCTCCGCGAGCCTCAACACTCATTGGACCGCACACATCAGTATGTATGATTTCCAACAAGTTGGTTGCTCGCTCCATTGTTCCGGAGAACGGAGTCTTGGTCATTTTGCCCATGAGGCATGGTTTGCATGTGTCAAATGATTCATAATCGAGAGACTCTAAAAGTCCATCAGCATGGAGCTTCTTCATGCGCTTGACACCAATGTGACCAAGGCGGCAGTGCCACAAGTATGTGGGACTATCGTTATCAACTTTACATCTTTTGGTATTCACGCTATGAATATGTGTAACATTACGTTCGAGATTCATTAAGAATAAACCATTGACCATCAGAGCATGACCATAAAACATATCTCTCATATAAATAGAACAACCATTATTCTCGGATTTAAATGAGTAGCCATCTCGTATCAAACGAGATCCAGATACAATGTTCATGCTCAAACTGGACACCAAATAACAATTATTAAGGTTCAAAACTAATCCCGTAGGTAAATGTAGAGGTAGTGTGCCGACGGCGATCACATCGACTCTGGAACCATACCCGACGCGCATCGTCACCTCGTCCTTCGCCAGTCTCCGCTTATTCCGCAGCTCCTGCTGTGAGTTACAAATATGAGCAACGGCACCGGTATCAAATACCCAGGAGTTACTACGAGTACTGGTAAGGTACACATCAATTACATGTATATCAAATATACCTTTGGTGTTGCCGGCCTTCTTATCCGCTAAGTATTTGGGGCAGTTCCGCTTCCAGTGACCCTTCCCCTTGCAATAAAAGCACTCAGTCTCAGGCTTGGGTCCATTCTTTGACTTCTTCCCGGCAACTGGCTTACCGGGCGCGGCAACATCTCTGCCGTCCTTCTTGAAGTTCTTCTTACCCTTGCCCTTCTTGAACTTAGTGGTCTTATTGACCATCAACACTTGATGTTCTTTCTTGATTTCAACCTCTGCTGACTTCAGCATTGAAAATACTTCAGGAATGGTCTTCACCATCCCCTGCATATTGTAGTTCATCACAAAGCTCTTGTAGCTTGGTGGGAGCGACTGAAGGATTCTGTCAATGACCGCCTCATCCGGGAGGTTAATGTCCAGCTGGGACAGGCGGTTGTGCAACCCAGACATTTTGAGTATGTGCTCACTGACAGAACTATTTTCCTCCATCTTACAACTATAGAACTTGTCGGAGACTTCATATCTCTCGACCCGGGCATGAGCTTGGAAAACTAGTTTCAGCTCCTCGAACATCTCATATGCTCCGTGTTGCTCAAAACGCTTTTGGAGCCCCGGTTCTAAGCTGTAAAGCATGCCGCACTGAACGAGGGAGTAATCATCAGCACGAGACTGCCAAGCATTCATAATGTCTTGGTTCTCTGGGACGGGAGCGTCACCTAGTGGTCCTTCTAGGACATATTGTTTCCTGGCAGCTATGAGGATGATCCTCAGGTTCTGGACCCAGTCCGTATAGTTGCTGCCATCATCTTTCAGCTTGGTTTTCTCTAGGAACGCGTTGAAGTTCATGTTGACATGAGCGTTGGCCATTTGATCTACAAGACATATTATGCAAAAAGTTTTAGACTAAGTTCATGATAATTAAGTTCATCTAATCAAATTATTTTAATGAACTCCCACTCAGATTAGACATCCCTCTAGTCATCTGAGTGTTACATGATCCGAGTTGACTAGGTCGTGTCCGATCATCACGTGAGACAGACTAGTCATCGTCGGTGAACATTCTCATGTTGATCGTATCTTCCATACGACTCGTGTTCGACCTTTCGGTCTCCGTGCTCCGAGGCCATGTCTGTACATGCTAGGCTCGTCAAGTTAACCCTAAGTGTTTTGCATGTGTAAAACTGTCTTACACCCGTTGTATGTGAACATAAGGATCTATCACACCCGATCATCACGTGGTGCTTCAAAACGACGAACTTTAGCAACGATGCACAATTAGGGGAGAACACTTCTTGAAATTTTTGTAAGGGATCATCTTATTTACTACCGTCGTTCTAAGTAAACAAGATGCATAAACATAATAAACATCACATGCAATTATATAATAGTGACATGATATGGCCAATATCATATAGCTCCTTTGATCTCCATCTTCGGGGCTCCATGATCATCTTCGTCACCGGCATGACACCATGATCTCCATCATCATGATCTCCATCATCGTGTCTTCATGAAGTTGTCACGCCAACGACTACTTCTACTTCTATGGCTAACGCGTTTAGCAATAAAGTAAAGTAATTTACATGGCGTTCTTCAATGACACGCAGGTCATACAAAAAAAATAAAGACAACTCCTATGGCTCCTGCCGGTTGTCATACTCATCGACATGCAAGTCGTGATTCCTATTACAAGAACATGATCTCATACATCACAATATATCATTCATCATTCATCACAACTTCTGGCCATATCACATCACATGACAATTGCTGCAAAAACAAGTTAGACGTCCTCTAATTGTTGTTGCATCTTTTACGTGGCTGCAATTGGGTTCTAGCAAGAACGTTTTCTTACCTACGAATAACCACAACGTGATCTTGTCAACTTCTATTTACCCTTCATAAGGACCCTTTTCATCGAATCCGCTTCAACTAAAGTGGGAGAGACAGGCACCCGCCAGCCACCTTATGCAACTAGTGCATGTTAGTCGGTGGAACCGGTCTCACGTAAGCGTACGTGTAAGGTTGGTCCGGGCCGCTTCATCCCATAATACCGCTGAAGCAAGATAAGACTAGTAGCGGCAAGCAAGTTGACAAATTCTACGCCCACAACAAAATTGTGTTCTACTCGTGCAATAGAGAACTACGCATAGACCTAGCTCATGATGCCACTGTTGGGGAACGTTGCAGAAAATTAAAATTTTTCCTACGGTTTCACCAAGATCCATCTATGAGTTCATCTAAGCAACGAGTCAAGGGAGATGCATCTACATACCACTTTGTAGATCGCGAGCGGAAGCATTCAAAAGAACGGGGTTGAAGTAGTCGTTCTGGTCGTGATCCTATCACCGGAGATCCTAGCGCCGAACGGACGGCACCTCCGTGTTCAACACACGTACGGAGCGGATGACGTCTCCTCCTTCTTGATCCAGCAAGGGGGAAGGAGAGGTTGATGATGATGGCTCCAGCAGCAGCACAACGGCGTGGTGGTGGTGGAACAGCAGCACTCCGGCAGGGCTTCGCCAAGCACGTGACGGAGGAGGAAGAGGTGTAGCAGGGGGAGGGGTGCCAGGACTTCAGGGTGCGGCTGCCCCTCTCCCCCTCCCTTTATATAGGCCCCCAAGGGGGGCGCCGGCCCTGGGAGATTCAATCTCCCAAGGGGGCGGCGGCCAAGGGGGGAGGAGTGCCCCCCAAGGCATGTGGTGCGCCCCCCCACCCTAGGGTTTCAACCCTAGGCGCAGGGGGTGGGCCTAGGGGGGCGCACCAGCCCACTATGGGCTGGCTCCCCTCCCACTTCAGCCCATGGGGCCCTCCGGGATGGGTGGCCCCACCCGGTGGACTCCCGGGACCCTTCTGGTGGTCCCGGTACAATACCGGGTGACCCCGAAACTTTCCCGATGGCCGAAATACCACTTCCTATATATAATTCTTTACCTCCGGACCATTCCGAAACTCCTCGTGATGTTCGGGATCTCATCCGGGACTCCGAACAACATTCGGTATACTGCATACTCATATTCATACAACCCTAGCGTCACCGAACCTTAAGTGTGTAGACCCTACGGGTTCGGGAGACACGTAGACATGACCGAGACGGCTCTCGGGCAATAACCAACAGCGGGATCTGGATACCCATGTTGGCTCCCACATGCTCCTCGATGATCTCATCGGATGAACCACGATGTCGAGGATTTGAACAACCCCGTATACAATTCCCTTTGTCATTCGGTACGTTACATGCCCGAGACTCGATCGTCGGTATCCCAATACCTCATTCAGTCTCGTTACCGGCAAGTCACTTTACTCGTACCGTAATGCATGATCCCGTGACCAAACACTTGATCACTTTGAGCTCATTGTGATGATGCATTACCGAGTGGGCCCAGAGATACCTCTCCGTCATACGGAGTGACAAATCCCAGTCTCGATCCGTGTCAACCCAACAGACACTTTCGAAGATACCTGTAGTGCACCTTTATGGTCACCCAGTTACGTTGTGACGTTTGGTACACCCAAAGCACTCCTACGGTATCCGGGAGTTACACGATCTCATGGTCTAAGGAAGAGATACTTGACATTGAAAAAGCTCTAGCAAAACAAACTACACGATCTTGTGCTATGCTTAGGATTGGGTCTTGTCCATCACATCATTCTCCTAATGATGTGATCCCATTGTCAATGACATCTAATGTCCATAGTCAGGAAACCATGACTATCTGTTGACCAACGAGCTAGTCAACTAGAGGCTCACTAGGGACATGTTATGGTCTATGTATTCACACGTGTATTACGATTTCCGGATAATACAATTATAGCATGAATAAAAGATAATTATCATGAACAAGGAAATATAATAATAATGCTTTTATTATTGCCTCTAGGGCATATTTCCAACAGAAATTAGTTCCAGTGATGCCTACACCAACTAGAGAGGAAGCTAATGATAATGATCATTAAACTTCAGACCAAGTTACTACCAAACCTCGTAGGTCAATCATAGCATGTTCCGCACCAGAGTGGTATGGTAATCCTGTTCTAGAAGTCATGTTACTAGACCATGACGAACCTACAAACTATTGGGAAGCGATGATGAGCCCAGATTCCGCAAAATGGCTTGAGGCCATGAAATCTGAGATAGAATCCATGTATGAGAACAAAGTATGGACTTTGGTTGACTTGCCTGATGATCGGCAAGCCATAGAGAATAAATGGATCTTCAAGAAGAAGAATGATGCTGATGGTAATGTTACTATCTACAAAGATCGACTTGTTGCGAACGGTTTTCAACAAGTTCAAGGAGTTGACTACAATGAGACCTTCTCACCCATAGCGATGCTTAAGTCTGTCCGAATCATGTTAGCAATTGCTGCATTTTATGATTATGAGATCTGGCAAATCGATGTCTAAACTGTATTCCTTAATGGATTTCTTATAGAAGAGTTGTATATGATGCAACCAGAAGGTTTTTTCGATCCTAAAGGTGCTAACAAAATGTGCAAGCTCCAGCGATCCATCTATGGACTGGTGCAAGCATCTCGGAGTTGGAATATACGCTTTGATGAATTGATCAAAGCATATAGTTTTATACAGACTTGCGGTGAAGCCTGTATTTACAAGAAAGTGAGTGGGAGCACTACAATCTTTTTGATAAGTATATGTGAATGACATATTGTTGATCAGAAATAATGTAGAATTTTCTGGAAAGCACAAATGAGTGTTTGAAAGGAGATTTTCAAAGAAAGACCTCGGTGAAGCTGCTTACATATTGGGCATAAAGATCTTTAGAGATAAATCAAGACGCTTGATAAGACTTTCGATGAATACATACCTTGATAAGAATTTGAAGGAGTTCAAAAAATGGATCAGTCAAAGGAGTTCTTGCCTAAGTTGTAAAGTATGAAGTTGAGTAAGACTCAAAACCTGACCACGGCAGAAGATAGATAGAGAATGGAAGTTATTCCCTATGCCTCCTCCATAGGTTCTATAAAGAATGCAATGCTGTGTACCAGACCTATTGTGTACTTTGCCATGAGTTTGGCAAGGAGGTACGATAGTGATCCAAGAGTGGATCACTAGACAGCGGTCAAAGTTGTCATTAGTTACCTAAGAGGACTGAGGAAATATTTCTCGGTTACAGTGGTGATAAACATTTCGTCGTAAAGAGTTACGTCGATGCAAGCGTTGACACTGATCCGGATGACTCTGAGTCTCAATCTGGATACATATTGAACGTGGGAGCAATTAGATAGAGTAGCTCCGAGCAGAGCATTGTAGACATCAAAATTTGCAAAATACATAAGGATCTGAATGTGGCAGACCCGTTGACTAAACTTCTCTCACAAGAAAAACATGGTCACAACTTAGTACTCCTGGGTGTTAATAACATGGCGATGTGAACTAGATTATTGACTCTAGTAAACCCTTTGGGTGTTGGTCACATGGCGATGTGAACTATGGGTGTTAATCACATTACGATGTGAACTATTAATGTTTAATAACATGGCGATGTGAACTAGATTATTGACTCTAGTGCAAGTGGGAGACTGAAGGAAATATGCCCTAGAGGCAATAATAAAGTTGTTATTTATATTTCCTTATATCATGATAAATGTTTATTATTCATGCTAGAATTTTATTAACCGGAAACTTGATACATGTGTGGATACATAGACAAAACATAGTGTCCCAAGTAAGCCTCTACTAGACTTGCTCGTTAATCAAAGATGGTTAAGTTTCCTAGCCATAGACATGTGTTTTCATTTGATGAACGGGATCACATCATTAGGAGAATGATGTGATGGACAAGACCCATCCATTAGCTTAGCATGTTGATCATTTAGTTTTACTGCTCTTGCTTTCTTCATGTCAAATACATAATCCTTCGACTATGAGATTATGCAACTCCCGGATACCGGAGGAATACCTTATGTGCTATCAAACGTCACACCGTAACTGGGTGATTATAAAGATTCTCTATAGGTATCTCCAAAGGTGTTTGTTGGGTTGGCATAGATCAAGATTAGGATTTTTAACTCCGAGTATCGAAGAGGTATCTCTGGGACCTCTCGGTAATGCACATCATAATAAGCCTTGCAAGCAATGTGACTAATTAGTTAGTTGCAGGATGATGCATTACAAAACGAGTAAAGAGACTTGCCGGTAAAGATATTGAACTAGGTATGAAGATACCAATGATCGAATCTCGGGCAAGTAACATACCGATGACAAAGGGAATAATGTATGTTGTCATTACGGTAGGACCAACAAAGATCTTCGTAGAATATGTGGGAACCAATATCAGCATCCAGGTTTTGCTATTGGTTATTGATCGGAGAGGTGTCTCGGTCATGTCTACATAGTTCTCAAACCCGCAGGGTCCGTACGCTTAACGTTCGATGACGATTTTGTATTATATGAGTTATGTGATTTGGTGACCGAATGTTGCTCAAAGTCCCGGATGAGATCACAGACATGACGAGGAGTATCGAAATGGTCGAGAGGTAAAAATTCATATATAGGACGATAGTATTTGGACACGGGAAGTGTTTCGGGGGTACCGGGTACGTATCGGGTCACCGGAAGGGGTTTCGGGCAACCCCCAGCAAGCTATATATATGGGCCCAATGGGCCAAGAGAGGGACAGACCAGCCCCAAAAGGGGCTGGTGCACGCCCTATAGGCCGAATAGGAGGAGAAGGAAAGGAAGGGAAGGGAGAAGGAAAGGGGAGGATTGGTCCTCCCCCTTTCCTCGCCCCCTCTCTTTCCTTCCCCCTCCGATGGATATGGAAGGGGGGAGGCCGACTTGGAGGAGGCGCCCAAGTAGGATTACTCCTACTTGGGGCGCCCCTAGCATCCCTTCTCCCTCTCCCACCTATATATATGTGGGGGGAGCACCGCTAGAACATCAAACATTGATTCCTAGCCATGTGTGACGCCCCCTTCCACAGTTTACGCCTCCTGTCATATTCACATAGTGCTTAGGTGAAGCCCTGCGCGGATGACTTCACCATCACCGTTACCACGTCATCATGCTGACGGAACTCTCCCTCGACACTTTCCTGGATCAAGAATTCAAGGGACGTCATCGAGCTGAACATGTGCAGAACTCGGAGGTGCCGTACTTTTGGTGCTTGATCAATCGGAATGGGAAGAAGTTTGACTAGATCAACCACGTTGTTAAACGCTTCCGCTTTCGGTCTACGAGGGTACGTGGACACACTCTCCCCCTCTCATTGCTATGTATCTCCTAGATAAATCTTGCGTGAGCGTAGGATTTTTTTTGAAATTGCATGCTACATTCCCCAATATATATTTGTATATATAAATAGCTATAAGTTTTCCCCAAACACATATCAACAAGGACAACTTCAACACAATAGTGTAACTAAATTGATTGCACACCTACTCTAACATCCCAAATTTTCAATTTGGAATGTTATACATTAGATCATCATTGCATATCACATTTTGTTGCATTTGGCTTGACCCTAGAAATTCTACGCAACTCAGGGACCCACGGAGAGAGTTGGGGATTTCGTTATTTTCATATTTGAGTTTTTCTCAAATTTTAAAAAGAGGATCTTTTGATTTTATTTATTTTATCTTCGTATATTTCTTTTATAAAATAAGAGAAAGGGAATAAAATGACTTTCCCCAAATAAAGAAATATTGGAGATTTAATAATAAAATCAAATAAGATTTTATTTCAGAGTTTTATCACTATTTTATTTGAATTAGAAAAAATACGCATTTTTCAAAATTGCATTTTAGGCCCAAATAAATGTTCACCTTGTTCGGCTTATTTTTAGAGGATGGGGAATTTTTTTTCGGGATTTTTGGAGGCCGTTTAGTATTTCTTTTCTTTCTTTTTCTGCACATCGGAATTATTTAAAAAAAGGGAAACCGACTTCGGGCCGTACCCGCCCAGGACACCTCGGGCCGACCCTAATAAGCCGCGACCCCGGCGCCCTGCCAGCATACCCACCCCGCGCCCCTGAACCCCAACCCTAAGCCGCCGCCGCCGTCGCCCCCGCCGGTTGCCGTCGCCCCGCAGCACGACGCCTCCGCCGCCGACCCCGCCGCCCGACACCGCCGTCGCCTCGCCCCGCCGCCGACCACCGCGACCACCTTGCTGGACCGCACCGCCGCCGGAGGTAGCACCGCTGCCGCCGCGGTTTTCCTCAGAAAACTGTACATTTTTTAGAAACCCCGGTTTATTTTAGATCGGTTCGTCGGTTTTTCTCGGTTTAGTTTATTTAGCAGAAGTACATTCGTACATTCGTTTTAACGAACGGTTTTCACCGTTTAGCCACAGACAGAGAAAGTTCGTTCGTTAGCCTGTTCGTTAGTTTTTCTTTTTCTCGGGTTTTTCGCGATTATTTTCGATCGCGATTTCTGATTCGATTTTCGTTTTAGTATAACTTTTCGCTTGTTTATCGGAACCAGGCGATTCAAGCGCCTAGGGTTTCGTCTCGAAACCCTCTTTCTGTTTAACCAACTTAAACAAGTTTTTGCTACTGTAAAATTTGACTTAGGTCCAGATTAGTAAATGAAGCTTGTTTCTTTCGCTGTTTGAGTTCCGTTGCTTCGTTTGATTTGATTCTTTTTGCAAACTGGAGTTCTTAAGTTGAAATTTCTTATTAGATCTCTTATTTGAGTTTTACCCATGCATTAGATGAGTGCTTATTGTATGCTTATTTTTTTGTGATAGAGTACCCAGAGTGCGCAACGTGCTACTACGAGTCTCTAGGTTTCACGGATCATCAGCAAGTCAAGTAACACTTTGATCATAACTCTTTACTACCCAGTTTTATTGCATTAGATCAATCCTCAAACAATTGCATGGTTAGGATCTGGTGAATATGTGGGTTTTGGGAAGTAGATGAGGTAGAACCTATTGTCCTGTTTATTATCAAACCTTTCGGAGTTACTTCTACGTTTGCTTATATTGCTATGCTATGCTTGTAGACGTGGATTGGGTGAGTGTATCCATGCCAAATGTGAGTATTGTTAATTAATGGTTCAACTTAAGGTGGCAACTTTAATTTACATCTGGGTGGATTGAGGCACCTGGGGAACCCAGTGTTGCCTGTATTTTTGGAAATCCCGGGGTACCGTGTGATTCTCCTATGGACTGCCACCCAGGCTCAAAGGGATCATCAGCTTATTCATGCTAGAAACTTCCGTGTGCAGCCGCAAGCTACTATGGGCTCTAGCATAGTTGAGTATGTTGCATGACCTCTTTCAGTGGTAGACTAGCAGATGTAGGGGATATAGGTTGGTACTGTCTACACAGAGTAAAGAGTTAATGCTTCTGAAAGACCGTGTCTCGGTCATCCATTTCTCAAACACCATGTAGTGCGAGAAATCCAATGGAGGAGATCGAGTCTTGCGGGAAAAAGTGTGCAAACCTCTGCAGAGTGTATAAACCAATCATGGTTAGTCGTGTCCCCAGTTATGGACGTTTTGAGTATCTAGTACTTGGATTATCATGTGAATCTCATCATGTTACTTAATTTAAATTGTTGGGTTTAATGTTGAAGCTTAATTGGGATTGAGTTGGAGGAACCTTCTCAATGTTTAACAACCACCATGATAGTTAAATGAAATTTATTCCTTTGTTGTAGGGAAAAATTGGCTTTATGCAAAACTGTAACCATAGAGCTTTCCACCAGCCATATATGCATGTAGTGATAGCATTATTCTGTTCATTACTCTCTATGTGTTACATTGCCAGCATATTCCATGTGCTGACCCGTTTTCGGGCTGCAACGTTCATGTTGCAGACTTTTCAGACGACGAGTAAGATGCCTTAGGTCGTGATCTTTCACTCAGTGATGCCGTTGGAGTTGATGGACTCGCTTTATCTTCCAAGCCTTCCGCTGTTATCGTATTTAGATGGCCTTAAGCCATATTTATTGTAATGAGTTCTCTTTTGAGACATTCAATGTAATAAGTGTGTGATTGCTACTCTGTTATAAATCCCTCAAGTATTGTGCGTGTCAGCATTACCGATCTAGGGATGACACTGATGCACAGAGATCAGACTGTTTGAGGTCTAGTCGCTACAAGATGGTATTAGAGCACACACTGACTGTAGGACACGACCACTAAGCTAAATCCCTAGATCACTACTCTTTTGTCATTTCTAACTCCTCTCCCTTTTCTACTCTTTAGGATGGCGGATGCAAGGAACAAGTTCGCGCAACCGGATGAAGATACACCTTTTGGACGCCACTTGCAGGAAGTCACTAGATACCTGAACATAGGAGAACCAAGCTTCACCGGGACTTACATCGCCACGTTGCCAGAAGAGGAGCGTTGGCTGATTAAAGTTCAAGTTCCAGGAAGGACGTTCATGCCAGTCACTAAGCCCATAGAGTTTTCTTTTGATGCACCAACCTGGAGTCCAGGAAAGAGCATGGCAGCCCACATCACCATGGGACACATTGGAGAAGTTTACCATAAGGATCTCAAGGATACTATCTACCAGATTTGTGGGCACCGAGATGAGCAATGGGAGATAATCAGCACCGGGAAGGATAGATGTATTGCAGCTTTCATCCAGGAGTGAAACCAACACATTCGTCGCCAGGAGAACCAGATGTGCGCAGGCATGATAGATCTGAATAAGGCAATGACCAGGATCACGAAACTGGAAGAAGAACTCAAGTCTACACGCGATGGATATGAGGAGGAAATCGTAACATTATTGGAGAAGAATGACAATCTGATAAAGAAGATCGGAGTATTCATGGGAGACCCCGCGCCAAGAGGAGATGACGACGATTTCCACTTGCCCGGAGAACTACATCATCATGGACGACACTGACTCGGACCCTGACAATAGTGATGATGACCTTGTTGATGAAGCTGGAGCAGATATCATGGAGTCTTCGACCGATCAAATTTTCTAGTCGACCACCATAACAGTAGTAGTATTCCCCCATGTATATAGTATAGTCCGAGCACTTTTGTAACGGTAGTTAGACTGTTGTATGCCCTTGTTTGAATTGATTGAAGTGATATGTTTGTGTTTGTCTCATGTGCATATGGGTAGTGTTTTCTCTTTAGACCTCATTCTATTCTATTCTCTCATCTTTTTTAAATCCTCAGATGCCTCTGAGACGCGACAATGGATTTGCTTTCCCACCGGAGCTCACTTAGTTGATCCAGCAGCAGAACGCATTGATGCAGATACTAGTCCAGAATCAAAACCAAGGGAACAACAACAACAACAACAACAATCCACCACCACCACCACCCGTTGATCACTTAGCCCGTTTCTTAAGGCTTAATCCGCCGGTGTTCTCCAGTAGCATCGAGCCGATAGTTGTAGATGATTGGCTCTGCAAGATTGGATGGGAGTTGACCACTGCAGGATGCACAAATGTGGAGAGAGTGCGCTTTGCCGCACATCATCTTGATGGATCTGCATCATCATGGTGGGAGAATTTCACAGCCACTTACCCATCGACACTGTCACATGGGATCAGTTTCAGCAGGCTTTCCGTACTGCTCATATTTCAACAGGAGCTATGGCCATGAAGAAGCGTGAGTTTCGCAACTTGCGCCAAGGAGGACGTACAGTTGGCCAGTATGTGGATGATTTTAGTAAGCTAGCACGTTATGCCCCAGATGACGTTGCTACAGATGCAACTAAGTAGGAGAAGTTTCTGGAAGGACTGAATGATGGGCTGAGCATGCAGTTGATGGTGGCAACCTTCAACAACTACCAGGAGTTGGTATACCGAGCTCTCATGATTGAAGGGAAGCAGCAGCAGATTGACAGCCGCAAGAGGAAGTATGGACAAGGAAAGTACAATTCTGGAGCTCAGTAGAAGCCTCGTTTTACCAGAACTCGGGAGGACCTTCAGCATACTCATGGAGGTCACAATCAAAATGGAGGGAGTTCGCACAACCATAGTGGCCCCAAGAATGGCAATGGGAATGGAGGAAGCAACGGCTAGAACCGTACCAACCTATCAACACCAGCCAAGAGGGATCTAAGCCACATTACTTGCTACAAGTGCTAGAAGACTGGACATTATGCCACTAAATGTCCTGAAGCAAAGAATGGAAATGGCAATGGAAGCTCTGGGAAGAAGCCTAACCCTTTCAACAGGGAACAGGTGAACCACATTAACGTGGAGGAGGTTGAAGCACAACCAGATGCAGTAATAGGTAAGTTTCTGGTTAAGTCATTTACTGCAATCGTTCTTTTGATACTGGTGCATTCGTATTCATACATATCAAGGGGATTTGTGGATAAGTATAAACTGCCAACCCAAGCCCTTAGGTCACCCATGTTAGTAACCTCGCCAGGAGGAGAGTATATGGCTAATCTATGGTGTGCTCGGTTACCATTAAGTATTGGTAACTACATGTTTCCCTCAGACCTAATAGTATTGGATTCACAAGGACTGGATGTGATATTAGGAATGGATTGGTTATCGAAGTATGGAGGGAACATTGACTGCGCCAGTAAGTCGATTTTGCTTACCACGCCCCAGAAGGAAGAAGGATCAAGTATGCATCCTGGCATGTGCCAAAGATGACTCAAGTGAATTCCTTATCAGTAGTTGTACAGGAGGAAGTACCAGTGGTGAAGGATTTCCCCAATGTATTTCTAGAAGAGTTGCCAGGCATGCCACCAGGTAGGGACATTGAGTTTTTTATTGAGCTTTTGCCAGGCACATGGCCAATATCTAAGAGACCGTACAGGATGCCCGCAAAGGATCTGGAGGAAATTAAGAAGCAGATTAAGGAGTTACTGGATAACGGCTATATTCGCCCAAGTTCATCACCTTGGGGATCACCAGTGCTTCTAGTGGAGAATAAGGATGGATCGTTGAGGATGGTTGTTGATTATCAATAATTGAATGAAGTAACAATCAAGAACAAGTACCCACTGCCGATGATCAATGATCTGTTTGACCAGTTGCAAGGAGCTAAGGTATTTTCCAAGATCGATCTGCGATCAGGATACCACCAGCTGAAGATTCGAGAGCAGGATATACCTAAGACAGCTTTTACCACAAGGTACGGGCTATATGAGTATACCGTTATGTCATTTGGTCTGACTAACACACCTGCCTATTTTATGAACATGATGAAGAAGGTGTTTATGGAGTTTCTGGATAAGTTCGTTGTGGTGTTCATTGATCATATTTTGGTCACTCGAAGAACGAAGAGGAGCATAAGGAGCATTTGCGTTTGGTACTTGGAAAGCTCAGAGAACATCAGTTATATGCCAAGTTCAGCAAGTGTGAGTTTTGGTTGACAAAAGTTGGATTCCTCGGACATGTTATATCCAGAGAAGGAATAGCAGTAGACCCCACCAAAGTTGTCACTGTGACAAATTGGGAAGCACCCACAACCGTTGGAGAGATCTGGAGTTTTCTTGGACTCGCAGGATACTACCGGAGGTTCATTGAGAATTTCTCGAATATTGGAAAACCCATGACGAAGTTCTTAAAGAAGGACACCAAATTCAAATGGACTGAGGAATGTGAGGCCAGTTTCCAGGAGTTGAAGAAACGTTTGGTTACATCACCGGTGTTGATTCTACCAGATCAGCGCAAGGATTATGAAGTATATTGTGACGCTTCACGTCGAGGACTTGGAGCAGTGCTTATGCAGGAGGGAAGAGTTGTGTCATATGCCTCCCGACAACTTAAGCCCCATGAATTGAATTATGCTACACATGATTTGGAGTTAGCAGCCGTAGTGCATGCATTGAAGACATGGAGACATTTTCTCATCGGAAACCATTGTGAGGTGTACACGGATCACAAGAGTTTGAAGTACATTTTCACATAGAAGGAGTTGAATCTCAGGCAAAGGAGCTGGCTGGAGCTCATTAAAGATTATGATATGAGATTGCATTATCACCTAGGAAAGGCTAACGTAGTAGCCGATGTGTTGAGCCGAAAGAGCCATGTCAACACACTCATGACCGGAGAGTTACCCAAGGAGTTAGCCGAGGATCTTAGCGGGCTATGTTTGGAGATAGTTCCGAGAGGCTATGTAGCAGCTTTGGAGATTTAGTCTACGTTGATGGATAAGATCAGAGAAGCTCAAAAGACCGACAAGGAGATTGCTGGGATAAAGGAGAAGATGAGCAAAGGAAAAGCTAAGAGTTTTCGTGAGGATGAGCACGATACCTTATGGTTTGAGGACCGCGTTTATGTGCCTAATGACCTGGAGATCAGGAAGTTGATTCTGCAGGAGGCCCATGATTCACCGTATTCGATCCATCTAGGAAATACCAAGATGTATCTGGATTTGAAAGACACTTTCTGGTGGACCGGAATGAAGAAGGATATTGCGGAGTATGTAGCAGTTTGTGATGTATGTCAGAGAGTGAAGGCAGAGCATCAGAATCCAGCAGGATTGCTACAACCATTGCTGATACCTGAATGGAAGTGTGATAAGCTAGGCATGGATTTTATCACGAGATTGCCCAGCACACGTTCAGGCTATGACTCGATATGGGTTGTAGTTGATCGTTTGATGAAGGTAGATCATTTCATCCCAGTGAAGACTACTTATACCAGTGCTAAGTTGGCAAAGATATACATGACCGGGATCGTATGTTTGCATGGAGTTCCGAGGACCATTGTATCAGATAGAGGAACCCAGTTTACCTCAAAGTTCTGGAATCAGTTGCACGAAACTTTGGGTACCAGGCTAGAGTTAAGTATAGCCTTTCATCCACAGGCAGATGGATAGACCGAGAGAGTCAATCAGATTCTGGAGGACATGCTGAGATCTTGTGCGCTAGATTATGGATCTAGTTGGGATGACAATTTGCCATATGCAGAGTTCTCTTACAATAACAGTTATTAATCCAGTTTGAAGATGGCCTCTTTCAAAGCTTTGTATGGAAGGAGGTGCAGGACACCGTTGTTGTGGGATGAACTTGGAGACCGCTAGTTGTTTGGACCAGATTTGATTAAGGAGTCTGAAGAGAAGGTTAAGCTGATTCTCGATAGGCTCAACGTGGCTCAGTCCAGGTAGAAGATGTTGGGGAACGTTGCATAAAATGAAAATTTTCCTACGTTCACCAAGATCAATCTATGAGTTCATCTAACAATGAGAGAGAGAGAGATGCATCTACATACCACTTGTAGATCGCGTGCGGAAGCGTTCAAGAGAACGGGGTTGAGGTAGTCATTCTCGTCGTGATCCTATCACCGGGGATCCTAGCGCTGAACGGACGGCACCTCCGCGTTCAACACACGTACGGTTAGCGTGACGTCTCCTCCGTCTTGATCCAGCAAGGGGGAAGGAGAGGTTGATGAAGATCCAGTAGCACGACGGCGTGGTGGTGGATGCAGCAGGACTCCGGCAGGGCTTCGCCAAGCAACTGCGGGAGGAGGAAGAGGTGTAGCAGGGGGAGGGAGGCGCCAAGACTCAGGGTGCGGCTGCCCTCCCTCCCCCCTCCTTTATATAGGCCCCCAGGGGGTGGGGGCGCCGGCCCTGGAGATTGAATCTCCCAAGGGGGGCGGCGGCCAGGGGGGTGGAGTGCCCCCCAAGGCAAGTGGTGCGCCCCCCACCCTAGGGTTTCCAACCCTAGGCGCAGGGGGGCCCAAGGGGGGGCGCACCAGCCCACTAGGGGCTGGTTCCCCTCCCACTTCAGCCCACGGGGCCCTCCGGGATAGGTGGCCCCACCCGGTGGACCCCCGGGACCCTTCCGGTGGTCCCGGTACAATACCGGGTGACCCCGAAACTTTCCCGATGGCCGAAACAGCACTTCCTATATATAATTCTTTACCTCCGGACCATTCCGGAACTCCTCGTGACGTCCGGGATCTCATCCGGGACTCCGAACAACATTCGGTTTGCTGCATACTCATATTCATACAACCCTAGCGTCACCGAACCTTAAGTGTGTAGACCCTACGGGTTCGGGAGACATGCAAACATGACCGAGACGGCTCTCCGGTCAATAACCAACAGCGGGATCTGGATACCCATGTTGGCTCCCACATACTCCTCGATGATCTCATCGGATGAACCACGATGTCGAGGATTCAAGCAACCCCGTATACTATTCCCTTTGTCAGACGGTATGTTACTTGCCCGAGATTCGATCGTCGGTATCCCAATACCTCGTTCAATCTCGTTGCCGGCAAGTCACTTTACTCGTACCGTAATGCATGATCCCGTGACCAGACACTTGGTCACTTTGAGCTCATTATGATGATGCACTACCGAGTGGGCCCAGTGATACCTCTCCGTTATACTGAGTGACAAATCCCAGTCTCGATCCGTGTCAACCCAACAGACACTTTCGGAGATACCTGTAGTGCACCTTTATAGTCACCCAGTTACGTTGTGACGTTTGGTACACCCAAAGCACTCCTACGGTATCCGGGAGTTACACGATCTCATGGTCTAAGGAAGAGATACTTGACATTGGAAAAGCTCTAGCAAAACGAACTACACGATCTTGTGCTATGCTTAGGATTGGGTCTTGTCCATCACATCATTCTCCTAATGATGTGATCCCGTTATCAACGACATCCAATGTCCATAGTCAGGAAACCATGACTATCTGTTGATCAACGAGCTAGTCAACTAGAGGCTCACTAGGGACATGTTGTGGTCTAAGTATTCACACGTGTATTACGATTTCCGGATAATACAATTATAGCATGAATAAAAGACAACTATCATGAACAAAGAAATATAATAATAATCCTTTTATTATTGCCTCTAGGGCATATTTCCAACAGTCTCCCACTTGCACTAGAGTCAATAATCTAGTTACATTGTGATGAATCGAACACCCATAGAGTTCTGGTGTTGATCATGTTTTGCTCGCGGAAGAGGTTTAGTCAACGGATCTGCGACATTCAGATCCGTATGTACTTTGCAAATATCTATGTCTCCATCTTGAACATTTTCACGGATGGAGTTGAAACGACGCTTGATGTGCCTGGTCTTCTTGTGAAACCTGGGCTCCTTGGCAAGGGCAATAGCTCCAGTGTTGTCACAGAAGAGAGTGATCGGCCCCGACGCATTGGGTATGACTCCTAGGTCGGTGATGAACTCCTTCATCCATATTGCTTCATGCGCTGCCTCCGAGGCTGCCATGTACTCCGCTTCACATGTAGATCCCGCCACGACGCTCTGCTTGCAACTGCACCAGCTTACTGCTCCACGATTCAACATATACACGTATCCGGTTTGTGACTTAGAGTCATCCAGATCTGTGTCGAAGCTAGCATCGACGTAACCCTTTACGACGAGCTCTTCGTCACCTCCATAAACGAGAAACATGTCCTTTGTCCTTTTCAGGTACTTCAGGATATTCTTGACCGCTGTCCAGTGTTCCTTGCCGGGATTACTTTGGTACCTTCCTACCAAACTTACGGCAAGGTTTACATCTGGTCTGGTACACAGCATGGCATACATAATAGATCCTATGGCTGAGGCATAGGGGATGACACTCATCTCTTCTTTATCTTTTGCCGTGGTCGGGCATTGAGCCGAGCTCAATCTCACACCTTGCAATACAGGCAAGAACCCTTTCTTGGACTGATCCATTTTGAACTTCTTCAAAATCTTATCAAGGTATGTGCTTTGTGAAAGACCTATGAGGCGTCTCGATCTATCCCTATAGATCTTGATGCCTAATATGTAAGCAGCTTCTCCAAGGTCCTTCATTGAAAAACACTTATTCAAGTAGGCCTTAATGCTGTCCAAGAATTCTATATCATTTCCCATCAAAAGTATGTCATCTACATATAATATGAGAAATGCTACAGAGCTCCCACTCACTTTCTTGTAAACGCAGGCTTCTCCATAAGTCTGCATAAACCCAAACGCTTTGATCATCTCATCAAAGCGAATGTTCCAACTCCGAGATGCTTGCACCAGCCCATAAATGGATCGCTGGAGCTTGCATACTTTGTTAGCATTCTTAGGATCGACAAAACCTTCCGGCTGCATCATATACAGCTCTTCCTTAAGATAACCGTTAAGGAATGCCGTTTTGACGTCCATCTGCCATATCTCATAATCATAGTATGTGGCAATTGCTAACATGATTCAGACGGACTTAAGCTTCGCTACGGGAGAGAAAGTCTCATCGTAGTCAACCCCTTGAACTTGTTGATAACCCTTAGCAACAAGTCGAGCTTTATAGATGGTGACATTACCATCCGCGTCCGTCTTCTTCTTAAAGATCCATTTGTTTTCTATCGCTCGCCGATCATCGGGCAAGTCAGTCAAAGTCCATACTTTGTTTTCATACATGGATTCTATCTCGGACTGCATGGCTTCTAGCCATTTGTTGGAATCTGGGCCCGCCATCGCTTCTTCATAGTTCGAAGGTTCACCGTTGTCTAACAACATGATTTCCAGGACAGGGTTGCCATACCACTCTGGTGTGGAACGTGTCCTCATGGACCTACGAAGTTCAGTAGCAACTTGATCCGAAGTACCTTGATCATCATCATTAATTTCCTCTCCAGTCGGTGTAGGCACCACAGGAACATTTTCCTGAGCTGCACTACTTTCCGGTTCAAGAGGTAGTACTTCATCGAGTTCTACTTTCCTCCCACTTACTCCTTTCGAGAGAAACTCTTTTTCCAGAAAGGATCCGTTCTTGGCAACAAAGATCTTGCCTTCGGATCTAAGGTAGAAGGTATACCCAATGGTTTCCTTAGGGTATCCTATGAAGACGCATTTTTCCGACTTGGGTTCGAGCTTTTCAGGTTGAAGTTTCTTGACATAAGCATCGCAACCCCAAACTTTTAGAAACGACAACTTAGGTTCCTTCCCAAACCATAATTCATACGGTGTCGTCTCAACGGATTTAGACGGTGCCCTATTTAAAGTGAATGTAGCTGTCTCTAGAGCGTATCCCCAAAATGATAGCGGTAAATCGGTAAGAGACATCATAGATCGCACCATATCCAATAGAGTGCGATTACGACGTTCGGACACACCGTTACGCTGAGGTGTTCCAGGCGGCGTGAGTTGTGAAACGATTCCACATTTCCTTAAGTGCGTACCAAATTCGTGACTTAAATATTCTCCTCCACGATCCGATCGTAAGAATTTTATCTTTCGGTCACGTTGATTCTCTACTTCATTCTGAAATTCCTTGAACTTTTCAAAGGTCTCAGACTTGTGTTTCATCAAGTAGACATACCCATATCTACTTAAGTCATCAGTGAGAGTGAGAACATAACGATATCCTCCGCGAGCCTCAACGCTCATTGGACCACACACATCAGTATGTATGATTTCCAATAAGTTGGTTGCTCGCTCCATTGTTCCGGAGAACGGAGTCTTGGTCATTTTGCCCATGAGGCATGGTTCGCATGTGTCAAATGATTCATAATCGAGAGACTCTAAAAGTCCATCAGCATGGAGCTTCTTCATGCGCTTGACACCAATGTGACCAAGGCGGCAGTGCCACAAGTATGTGGGACTATCGTTATCAACTTTACATCTTTTGGTATTCACACTATGAATATGTGTAACATTACGTTCGAGATTCATTAAGAATAAACCATTGACCATCGGGGCATGACCATAAAACATATCTCTCATATAAATAGAACAACCATTATTCTCGGATTTAAATGAGTAGCCATCTCGTATTAAACGAGATCCAGATACAATGTTCATGCTCAAACTTGGCACTAAATAACAATTATTGAGGTTCATAACTAATCCCGTGGGTAAATGTAGAGGTAGCGTGCCGACGGCGATCACATCGACCTTGGAACCATTCCCGACGCGCATCGTCACCTCGTCCTTCGCCAGTCTCCGCTTATTCCGCAGCTCCTGCTGTGAGTTACAAATGTGAGCAACGGCACCGGTATCAAATACCCAGGAGTTACTACGAGTACTGGTAAGGTACACATCAATTACATGTATATCACATATACCTTTAGTGTTGCCGGCCTTCTTGTCCGCTAAGTATTTGGGGCAGTTCCGCTTCCAGTGACCCTTCCCTTTGCAATAAAAGCACTCAGTCTCAGGCTTGGGTCCATTCTTTGACTTCTTCCCGGCAACTGGCTTACCGGGCGCGGCAACATCTTTGCCGTCCTTCTTGAAGTTCTTCTTACCCTTGCCCTTCTTGAACTTAGTGGTCTTATTGACCATCAACACTTGATGTTCTTTCTTGATTTCAACCTCTGCTGACTTCAGCATTGAAAATACTTCAGGAATGGTCTTCACCATCCCCTGCATATTGTAGTTCATCACAAAGCTCTTGTAGCTCGGTGGGAGCGACTGAAGGATTCTGTCAATGACCGCCTCGTCCGGGAGGTTGATCTCCAGCTGGGACAGGCGGTTGTGCAACCCAGACATTTTGAGTATGTGCTCACTGACAGAACTGTTTTCCTCCATCTTACAACTATAGAACTTGTCGGAGACTTCATATCTCTCGACCCGGGCATGAGCTTGAAAAACCATTTTCAGCTCCTCGAACATCTCATATGCTCCGTGTTGCTCAAAACGCTTTTGGAGCCCCGGTTCTAAGCTGTAAAGCATGCCGCACTGAACGAGGGAGTAATCATCAGCACGTGACTGCCAAGCGTTCATAACGTCTTGGTTCTCTGGGATGGGTGCTTCACCTAGCGGTCCTTCTAGGACATATGCTTTCTTGGCTGCTATGAGGATGATCCTCAGGTTCCGGACCCAGTCCGAATAGTTGCTGCCATCATCTTTCAGCTTGGTTTTCTCTAGGAACGCGTTGAAGTTCATGTTGACATGAGCGTTGGCCATTTGATCTACAAGACATATTTTGCAAAGATTTTAGACTAAGTTCATGATAATTAAGTTCATCTAATCAAATTATTTAATGAACTCCCACTCAGATTTGACATCCCTCTAGTCATCTAAGTGTTACACGATCCGAGTCGACTAGGCCGTGTCCGATCATCACGTGAGACGGACTAGTCATCATCGGTGAACATCTCCATGTTGATCGTATCTTCCATACGACTCATGTTCGACCTTTCGGTCTCTTGTGTTCCGAGGCCATGTCTGTACATGCTAGGCTCGTCAAGTTAACCCTAAGTGTTTTGCATGTGTAAAACTGTCTTACACCCGTTGTATGTGAACGTAAGGATCTATCACACCCGATCATCACGTGGTGCTTCGAAACGACGAACTTTAGCAACGGTGCACAGTTAGGGGGAACACTTTCTTGAAATTATTATAAGGGATCATCTTATTTACTACCGCCGTTCTAAGTAAACAAGATGCATAAAACATAATAAACATCACATGCAATTATATAAAGTAGTGACATGATATGGCCAATATCATATAGCTCCTTCGATCTCCATCTTCGGGGCTCCATGATCATCTTCGTCACCGGCATGACACCATGATCTCCATCATCATGATCTCCATCATCGTGCCTCCATGAAGTTGCTCGCCAACTATTACTTCTACTACTATAGCTAACGGTTTAGCAATAAAGTAAAGTAATTACATGGCGTTAAATCATTGACACGCAGGTCATACAATAATTAAGACAACTCCTATGGCTCCTGCCGGTTGTCATACTCATCGACATGCAAGTCGTGATTCCTATTACAAGAACATGATCTCATACATCACAATATATCATTCATCATTCATCACAACTTCTGGCCATATCACATCACATGACAATTGCTGCAAAAACAAGTTAGACGTCCTCTAATTGTTGTTGCATCTTTTACGTGGCTGCAATTGGGTTCTAGCAAGAACGTTTTCTTACCTACGAATAACCACAACGTGATTTTGTCAACTTCTATTTACCCTTCATAAGGACCCTTTTCATCGAATCCGCTCCAACTAAAGTAGGAGAGACAGACACCCGCTAGCCACCTTATGCAACTAGTGCATGTCAGTCGGTGGAACCTGTCTCACGTAAGCGTACGTGTAAGGTCGGTCCGGGCCGCTTCATCCCACAATACCGCTGAAGCAAGAAAAGACTAGTAGTGGCAAGCAAGTTGACAAGATCTACGCCCACAACAGATTTGTGTTCTACTCGTGCAATAGAGAACTACGCATAGACCTAGCTCATGATGCCACTGTTGGGGAACGTTGCATAAAAGAAAATATTTCCTACGTTCACCAAGATCCATCTATGAGTTCATCTAGCAACGAGAGAGAGAGATGCATCTACATACCCTTGTAGATCGCGTGCGGAAGCGTTCAAGAGAACGGGGTTGAGGTAGTCGTTCTCGTCGTGATCCTATCACCGGAGATCCTAGTGCCGAACGGACGGCACCTCCACGTTCAACACACGTACGGTCAGCGTGACGTCTCCTCCGTCTTGATCCAGCAAGGGGGAAGGAGAGGTTGATGAAGATCCAGCAGCACGACGGCGTGGTGGTGGATGCAGCAGGACTCCGGCAGGGCTTCGCCAAGCAACCGCGGGAGGAGGAAGTGGTGTAGCAGGGGGAGGGAGGCGCCAAGACTCAGGGTGCGGCTGCCCTCCCTCCCCCCTCCTTTATATAGGCCCCCAGGGGGTGGGGGCGCCGGCCCTGGAGATTGAATCTCCCAAGGGGGCGGCGGCCAGGGGGGTGGAGTGCCCCCCAAGGCAAGTGGTGCGCCCCCCACCCTAGGGTTTCCAACCCTAGGCGCAGGGGGGCCCAAGGGGGGGCGCACCAGCCCACTAGGGGCTGGTTCCCCTCCCACTTCAGCCCACGGGGCCCTCCGGGATAGGTGGCCCCACCCGGTGGACCCCCGGGACCCTTCCGGTGGTCCCGGTACAATACCGGGTGACCCCGAAACTTTCCCGATGGCCGAAACAGCACTTCCTATATATAATTCTTTACCTCCGGACCATTCCGGAACTCCTCGTGACGTCCGGGATCTCATCCGGGACTCCGAACAACATTCGGTTTGCTGCATACTCATATTCATACAACCCTAGCGTCACCGAACCTTAAGTGTGTAGACCCTACGGGTTCGGGAGACATGCAGACATGACCGAGACGGCTCTCCGGTCAATAACCAACAGCGGGATCTGGATACCCATGTTGGCTCCCACATACTCCTCGATGATCTCATCGGATGAACCACGATGTCGAGGATTCAAGCAACCCCGTATACTATTCCCTTTGTCAGACGGTATGTTACTTGCCCGAGATTCGATCGTCGGTATCCCAATACCTCGTTCAATCTCGTTGCGGGCAAGTCACTTTACTCGTATCGTAATGCATGATCCCGTGACCAGACACTTTGTCACTTTGAGCTCATTATGATGATGCACTACCGAGTGGGCCCAGTGATACCTCTCCGTTATACGGAGTGACAAATCCCAGTCTCGATCCGTGTCAACCCAACAGACACTTTCGGAGATACCTATAGTGCCCTTTATAGTCACCCAGTTATGTTGTGACGTTTGGTACACCCAAAGCACTCCTACGGTATCTGGGAGTTACACGATCTCATGGTCTAAGGAAGAGATACTTGACATTGGAAAAGCTCTAGCAAAACGAACTACACGATCTTGCGCTATGCTTAGGAGTGGGTCTTGTCCATCACATAATTCTCCCAATGATGTGATCCCGTTATCAACGACATCCAATGTCCATAGTCAGGAAACCATGACTATCTGTTGATCACCGAGCTAGTCAACTAGAAGCTCACTAGGTACATGTTGTGGTCTAAGTATTCACACGTGTATTACGATTTCCGGATAATACAACTATAGCATGAATAAAAGACGACTATCATGAACAAAGAAATATAATAATAATCCTTTTATTATTGCCTCTAGGACATATTTCCAACAGAAGAGCTATGCGGATTTCCAAACGCAAGGCGATAGTTTAAGAAGTTGGAGATAGAGTTTATCTTCGTGTATCCCCACTTCGACGAATTAAGCATTTTGGAGTTAAGGGAAAGTTAGCACCATGTTTTGTGGGACCATACAAAGTTTTGGAACGTATGGGAGAAGTTGCTTACAAGCTGGAGTTGCCTGAAGGATTGTCAGGAGTTCACGATGTGTTCCACGTTTCCCAGTTAAAGAAGTGCCACACAGAGATGGCTGATATTCCTCTGAGAGATGAAGTGCCACTGGAAGCGATTTAGTTGGATAGCTATTTGACCTGAGGAGAAACCAGTCAAGATTCTCGAGTTTGCCACCCGAGTCATGCGCAACAAGCAGGTTATCAAGTTCTGCAAAGTTCAGTGGAGCCACCATACCGAGGATGAAGCCACCAGGGAGCGAGAGGAAGACCTACGGAAGGACCACCCTTACCTATTTTCTAGCCAACCCGAATCTCGAGGGCGAGATTCATCTTAAGGGGGGTAGGTTTGTAACATCCCAAATTTTCAATTTGGAATGTTATACATTAGATCATCATTGCATATCATACTTTGTTGCATTTGGCTTGATCCCACAAATTCTATGCAACTCAAGGACCCACAGAGAGAGTTGGGGATTTCGTTATTTTCATATTTGAGTTTTTCTCAAATTTTGAAAAGAGGATCTTTTGATTTTATTTATTTTATCCTCGTATATTTCTTTTATAAAAATAAGAGAGAGGGACTAAAATGACTTTCCCTAAATAAAGAAATATTGGAAATTTAATAATAAAATCAAATAAGATTTTATTTCGGAGTTTTATCACTATTTTGTTTGAATTAGGAAAAATACACGTTTTTCAAAATTGCATTTTAGGGACAAATAAATGTTCACCTTGTCCGGCTTATTTTTAGAGGACGGCGAAAATTTATTTCGGGGTTTTTGGAGTCCGTTTAGTATTTCTTTTCTTTCTTTTTCTGCACGTCGGGATTATTTAAAAAAGGAAACCGACTTCGGGCCGTACCCGGCCAGGACACCATGGGCCGGCCCTTATAAGCCGCGACCCCGGCGCCCTGCCAGCCCAGCCGCCCCGCGCCCCCGAACCCTAACCCTAAACCACCGCCGCCGCTGGTTGCCGTCGCCCCGCCGCCCGACGCCGCCGCCGCTGCCCGACGCCGCCGTCGCCTCGCCGCGCTGCCGACGCCGCCGTCTGCCGCCACCACCTCGCAGGACCCGCCACCGCCGCGGTTTTCCTCGGAAAACCGTACGTTATTTTAGAAGCCCCGGTTTATTTTAGATCGGTTCGTTGTTTTTTCTCAGTTTAGTTTATTTACCGGACGTCCGTTCGTACGTTCGTTTTACTGAACAGTTTTCACCGTTTAGCCGCAGACAGCGAACATTCATTCGTTAGCCTGTTCGTCAGTTTTTCTTTTTCTCGGGTTTTTCACGATTATTTTCGATCGCGATTTCTGATCCGATTTTCGTTTTAGTATAACTATTCGCTCGTTTATCGGAATCAGGCGATTCAAGCGCCTAGAGTTTTGTCTCGTAAACCTCTTTATGTTTAACCAACTTAAATAAGTTTTTGATACTGTAAAATTTGACGTAGGTCCAAATTCATAAATGAAGCTTGTTTCTTTTGCCGTTTGAGTTTCGTTGCTTCGTTTGAGTTGATTCTTTTTGCAAACCGGAGTTCTTAAGTTGAACTTTCTGGTTAGATCTCTTATTTGAGTTTTACCCATGAATTAGATGAGCGCTTATTGTATGCTTGTTTGTTTGCGATAGAGTACCCAGATAGCAAACACACACAACAACACACATGCACGCGTGTGCTCACACACACACACACACACACACACACACACACACACACTCAGCAGTAGCACACACATACGCGCACACAGAAATACCACTTGAGGGCCAAATGGTCTTTTCATGTGTCATTTAGACTCAAAATGGACAAAAGTGTTATAAAAGGCATAAAATTTAGACTCGTTGTTATATAGGAAAGAGATTATTTATCGATATCAAATAGGGCACAAAATTTAGGCACGGTGTTAAATACGGAATTCTCTCTTTAACTAAAGTTGACTCATCTCCAGGCCCATCATTATCAGCATTCATATTGCAAAACATTGATTTAATAGGGGATACATCAATAACTTTTAGATCTTCATCATTATTTTCATGGAGACTGGCAGAACATGCGTTTACAAAGCAATCTTTCTTAGCACGCAACCTAGCGGTTCTTTCTTTGCACTCATCAATGGAAATTCTCATGGCCTTGAGAGACTCATTGATATCATGCTTAGGTGGAATAGATCTAAGTTTCAAAGAATCAACATCAAGCGAAAGTCTATCAACGTTCCTAGCCAAATCATCAACTTTAAGCAATTTTTCTTCAAGCAAAGCATTGAAATTCTTTTGAGAGATAATAAATTATTTAACACTATCCTCAAAATCAGAGGGCATCTTATTAAAATTTCCATAAGAGTTGTTGTAGGAATTTCCATAATTATTAGAGGAATTATTAGGAAACGGTCTAGGATTAAAGTTTCCTCTATAAGCATTGTTACCAAATTATTCCTACCAACAAAATTCACATCCATAGATTCATTATTATTCTCAATCAAAGTAGTGAAAGGCATATCATTAGGATCAATAGGAGCACTCTTAGTAGCAAACAATTTCATAAGTTGATCCATCTTTCCACTCAAAACATTAATTTCTTCTATAGCATGCACTTTTTTACTAGTAGATCTTTCGGTGTGCCATTGAGAATAATTAGCCATAATGTTATCAAGGAGTTTAGTAGCTTCTCCTAAGGTGATTTCCATAAAAGTGCCTCCTGCGGCCGAATCTAAAAGATTTCTAGAAGCAAAATTCAATCCGACATAGAAATTTTGTATGATCATCCATAAGTTCAAACCATGAGCAGGGCAATTGCGAATCATTAATTTCATTCTTTCCCAAGATTGGGCAACATGCTCATGATCAAGTTGTTTAAAATTCATAATATCGTTCCTAAGAGAGATGATCTTAGTGGGAGGAAAATACTTAGAGATAAAAGCATCCTTGCACTTATTCCATGAATCAATACTATTCTTAGGCAAAGACGAAAACCAAGTTTTAGCACGATCTCTAAGGGAAAACGGAAATAACTTCAATTTAACAATATCATTATCCATATCTTTCTTATTTTGCATATCACACAAATCAACAAAGTTGTTTAGATGAGTAGCGGCATCTTCACTAGGAAGGCCAGAGAATTGATCTTTCATAACAAGATTCAGCAAAGCAGCATTGATTTCACAAGATTCAACATCATTAAGAGGAGCAATCGGAGTGCTAAGGAAATCATTATTATTGGTATTGGAAAAGTCACACAATTTGGTATTATCTTGCACCATCATGACAAGCAATCCAACACAAAAGCACACAAGAAGGCAAGCGAAAGAGAGAGAAGATTGGGAAAGAGAGGGCGAATAAAACGGCAAGGGTGAAGTGAGGGAGAGGGAAACGAGAGGCAAATGGAAAATAATGTAATGCGAGGGAGATGAGTTTGTGATGGGTACTTGGCATGTCTTGACTTGAGCGAAGACCTCCCCGGCAACGGCACCAGAAATCCTTCTTGCTACCTCTTGAGCACTGCGTTGGTTTTCCCTTGAAGAGGAAAGGGTGATGCAGCAAAGTAGCATAAGTATTTCCCTCAGTTTTTGAGAACAAAGGTATCAATCAGTAGGAGGCTCCTCAAAAGTCCCACACACCCACACAAACAAACAATAACCTCGCAACCAACGCAATAAAGGGGTTGTCAATCCCTTCACGGAAACTTGCGAAAGTGAGATCTGATAGAGATAATAAGATAAGATAAATATTTTTGGTATTTTTATGATATAGATTGGAAAGTAAAAGATGCAAATAAAAGATAGATGAAACTTGTATGATAAAAGATAGACCTGGGGGCCATAGGTTTCACTAGTGGCTTCTCTCAAGATAGCATAAGTATTACGGTGGGTGAACAAATTACTGTCGAGCAATTGATAGAAAAGTGCATAGTTATGACAATATCTAGGCATGATCATGTATATAGGCATCACGTCCGCAACAAGTAGACTGACTCCTGTGTGCATGTACTACTATTACTCCACACATCGACCGACTCCTGCCTACATCTAGAGTATTAAGTTCATGAAGAACAGAGTAACACATTAAGAAAGATGACATGATGTAGAGGGATAAACTCAAGCAATATAATATAAACCCCATCTTTTTATCCTCAATGGCAACAATACAATACGTGCCTTGTTGCCCTTGCTGACACTGGGAAAGGACACCGCAAGATTGAACCCAAAGCTAAGCACTTCTCCCATTGCAAGAAAGATCAATCTAGTAGGCCAAACATAACTGATAATTCAAAGAGACTTGCAAAGATAACCAATCACACATAAAAGAATTCAAAGGAGATTCAAATATTTCTCATAGATAAACTTGATCATAAACCCACAATTCATCTGATCTCGACAAACACACCGCAAAAAGAGTTACATCGAATAGATCTCCAAGAAGATCGAGGAGAACTTTGTATTGAGATTCAAAGAGAGAGAAGAAGCCATCTAGCTAATAACTATGGACCCGAAGGTCTGTGGTAAACTACTCACAACTCATCGGAGAGGCCTTGGAGATGATGTAGAGGCCCTCCATGGTCGATTCCCCCTCCAGCGGAGCGCCGGCGAAGGCTCCAAGATGGGATCTCACGGATACAGAAGGTTGCGGCGGTGGAATTAGGTTTTTGTGGGGCTCCTGGATGTTTTCAGGGTACGGGGGTATATATAGGCGAAGGAAGTACGTCGGTGGAACAACGAGTGTCCCACGAGGGTGGGGGGTGTGCCCACCCCCTTAGGGCGCGCCGGGCCGCCTTGTTTGCAGCTTGACATCCACTCCAAGTCTCCTGGATTGTGTTTGTTCCAAAAAGATCGCTCTGGAAGGTTTCATTCCGTTTGGACTCTGTTTGATATTCCTTTTCTTCAAAACACTGAAATAGGAAAAAAACAGCAATTCGGGTCGGGCCTCCGATTAGTAGGTTAGTCCCAAAAATGATATAAAAGTGTAAAGTAAAGCCCATAAACATCCAAAATGGGTAATATAATAGCATGGAACAATAAAAAATTATAGATATGTTGGAGACGTATCAGTGCACCCCCCCATATGGGCCGGCCTAAGGAGGGGAAGGAAATGGAAAAGGGAAAGGAAAGTGTGGAATAGGATTCCCACTTCCTTCCCTCTCCCCCCTCTTTCCTCCATCCTCGGTTATATATGGCAGGGGTGTTGGAAATATGCCCTAGAGGCAATAATAAAGTGGTTATTATTATATTTCCTTGTTCATGATAATCGTTTATTATCCATGATATAATTGTATTGACCGGAAACTCAAATACATGTGTGGATACATATACAACAACATGTCCCTAGTAAGCCTCTACCGGACAAGCTCGTTGATCAAAGATGGCTATGGTTTCCTAGCCATTGACATGAATTGTCATTTGATAACGGGATCACATCATTAGTAGAATGGTGTGATGGACAAGACCCAAACTATGAACGTAGCATAGGATCGTATCAACTTTATTGCTATCATTTTTCTGCATGTGAAGTATATGTTCCTATGACCATGAGATCATGCAACTCACTGACACCGGAGGAGTGTCTTGTGTGTACCAAACGTCGCAACGTAACTGGGTGACTATAAAGGTGTTCTACAGGTATATCCGAGGGTGTCTGTTGAGTTGGCATGGATCAAGACTGGGATTTGTCACTCCGTAGAGGTATCTCAGGGCCCACTCGGTAATACATCACAACAAGCCTGCAAGCAATGTGACCAATAAGTTAGTAACGAGATCTTGTATTATGGAACGAGTAAAGAGACTTGCTGGCAACGAGATTAAACTAGGTATGGAGATACCGATGATCGAATCTTAGGCAAGTAACATACCGATAGACAAAGGGAACTGCATACGGGATTAGCTGAATCCTTGACATCGAGGTTCGACTGATAAGATCTTCGTGGAATATGTAGGAATCAATATGGTCATCCAGGTCCCGCTATTGGTTATTGACCGTAGAGGTGTCTCTGTCATGTCTGCATAGCTCTCGAACCCGCAGGGTCTAAACACTTAATGTTTGGTGATGATATAAGTATAGTTGAGTAATTATGGTGGTTACTGAAGGTTGTTCGGAGTCTCGGATGAGATCTCGGACATGAGGAGGAACTCCGAAATGGTCTGGAGGTGAAGAATGATATATTGGACGAAGAGTATTGGAGTCCGGAATTGTTTGAGGGGTACCGGGTGATGACCAGCATCACCGAAAGGGGTTTGAGGGGGCCCGACAATGTTGGTGCCCCATGGGCCAAGGGGAGGGGGCAAACCATCCCACTAAGGTATTGAGAGCCCCCTCACCCTATCTCATGTAACCAGGATGGTTGGGGGCGCCCCTAGGGCTTCTCACCTCCCGACTTGGGGGGCAAGTCACCCTAGGGGAGATCCCATCTTCCCTAGCCGCCACCCCCTAGGGGAAACCCTAGGGGCGCCAACCCCTCCTCCCTTCCCCTATATATAGAGATGTAGAGAGAGGATAACCGCACCCCAAGAGCACATCTCCACGCCACGGTGCTGCCTCTCCTCTCCCTCGCATCCCTCTTCCTCTCCGTAGTGATTAACGAAGCTTTGCTGAGATTCTGCCGCCGCCACCGCCAGCACGCCATCGTGCTGCCGGAGGACTCGACCTACTACTTCACCATCTCTCGCTGGATCAAGGAGGTGAAGGCGTCATCAAGCCGTACTATGTTGAACGTGGAGGTGTCGTCCATTTGGTACTTGGATCGGGAGTTCGCGGGACGGATCGTGAAAACGTTCGACTACATCAACCGCATTTCTTAACGCTTCCGCTTAGTGATCTACATGGGTATGTAGATCCAATCTCTCCTCTAGTAGATGGTAATCTCCTAGATTGGATATTGGTGAGCATAGGAATTTTTTTGTTTCCCATGCAATGTTCCCCAACAGTGGTATCAGAGTAGAACACAAAGGAGTTTGTGGGCGTTGATATTCAGATTGCTTCCTTCCTTGGTATGACTGTCTCTTCCAGACCAACTTTATATGTCCACGTACATGTGACTGGTTCCATCGACTCACATGTGACTTTGTTGCGTAAAGATGGCTGGCGGGTGACTGTCTCTCCCACCTTAGTTGAATCAGATTCGACAAAGGCGGTCCTTGTAGTAGGTTAAGTAGGAACTTGCATATCACTATTGTGGCTTTGCGTAGGTAAGAATCATTCTTGCTAGATACCCATAGCAGTCACGTAAAACATGTAACAACAATTATAGGACGTCTAACTTGTTTTCGCAAGGTATGTTGTGATATGATATGGCCAAAGACATGATGAAATATATTTGATGTATGAGATGATCATGTTTGTAATAGTTTATATCCGCATGCATGTTGATGCATACGGCAACCGGCAGGAGCCATATGGTTGTCTTTAATTATTGTATGACCTGCGTGTCAATCATTAAGCGCTATGTAATGCTTTACTTTATTGCTAAGAGGTAGGAATAGTAGTAGAAGCATGGTTGGCGTGACAACCCCGATGGCGGCACGATGATGGAGATCATGGTGTCATGCCGGTGACGATGGAGATCATGCTGATGCTTCGGAGATGGAGATCAAAAGCACAAGTTGATGGACATATCATGTCACTTTTGATTTGCATGTGATGTTAATCCTTTGATGCATCTTATGTTTCTTAGGACGAGGTAACATTATAAGGTGATCCCTCACTAAAATTTCAAGATAAAAATTTGTTCTCCCCAAGTGTGCACTATTGCTAAAGTTCGTCGTTTCGAAGCACCACATGATGATCAGGTGTGACAGACTCTATGTTCACATACATCGGGTGCAAGCTAGTTTTGCACACACGGAACACTTGGGTTAAACTTGACGAGCCTAGCATGTACAGACATGGCCTCGGAACACAAGAGACTAAAAGGTCGAACATGAGTCATATAGTAGATATGAGCAACATGGAGATATTCACCATTGAAGCCACCTCATCTCACGTGATGATCGGACTTGGGTTGGTGAATTTGGATCGTGTTACACTCGGACAACCGGAGGTATGTTGATTCGAGTGGAAGTTCTTAGGTAATATGATTAATTGAACTCATTATCATGAACAATAGTGTAAAGTTGCCTTTGCAAATTTATGTTGTAGATCAATGGCTCGTGCAATAGCTCCCCTGAATTTCAATGCGTTCCTAGAGAAAGCTAAGCTAAAAGATGATGGAAGTAACTTTGTGGACTGGGCCCGTAATCTGAGGATTATCTTCACGACTTCCCATAAGTCTTATGTCCTTGATGCACCGCTTGGTGCACCACCCCCTCCAGCGACTGTGGACATTGTGAACGCCTGGCAGTCGCGTGTTGATGACTACTCAATAGTTTAGTGCACCATGCTGTATGGCTTAGAGCTGGGACTTCAAAGGCGTTTTGAACGTCATGGAGCATATCAGATGTTCCAGGAGTTGATGCTTATCTTTGAGAAGAATGCCCGGATCGAGAGGTATGAGACCTCTGATAAGTTCTATGCCTGCAAGATGGAGGAGAATGGGTCTGTCAATGAGCACATACTCAGAATGTCTGGGTGCTACAACTGTCTAGCTGAGTTGGGAATTGAGATCCCTCAAGAGGCTGTCACTGATAGAGTTCTTCAATCGCTACCACCTAGCTACAAGAGATTTGTGTTGAACTATAACATGCAAGGGGTGAACAAGTCAGTCTCTCAGGTGTTCGCGATGCTGAAAGTCGCTGAGTCAGACATCCAGAAGGAGCATCAAGTGTTGATGGTGAATAAAACCACTAGTTTCAAGAAGAGCAAGGGAAAGAAGGGAAACTTCAAGAAGGGTGGCAAAGCAGTTGCTCCTCCCATGAAGAAACCCAAGGCTGGACCCGTGCCGGAAATTGAGTCCTTCTATTGCAAGGGAACTGGCCACTGGAAGCGGGACTGCCCCAAGTATCTGGCCGACAAGAAGGGGGACAACATCAAAAAAGGTATATATGATACATGTTATTGATGTGTACCTTACCAACTGTCGTTGTAGTGCCTGGGTATTTGATACCGGTTCAGTTGCTCACATTTGCAACTCAAAGCAGGAACTACGGAATAAACGGAGGCAGGCGAAGGACCGAGTGATGATGCGCGTGGGAAATGATTCCAAGGTTGATGTGATCGCCATCGACATGCTCGCTCTTCGATTACCATCGGTATTAGTAATGAACCTGAATAATTGTTATTTAGTACCTGCGTTGAGCATGAACATTATATCTGGATCTTGTTTAATGTGAGACGGTTACTCATTTAAATCAGAGAATAATGGTTGCTCTATTTATGTGGGTAATATCTTTTATGGTCATGCACCCATTGTGAGGGGTTTATAATTATTGAATCTCGATAGTGATGATACACATGTTCATAGCATTGATGCCAAAATATGTAGAGTTGATAATGATAGTAACACTTTCTTGTGGCACTGCCGCTTAGGTAATACTGGTGTAAAGCACATGAAGGAAGTCCATGCTGATGGACTTTTGGAGTCACTTGATTTTGAATCACTTGACACATGCGAACCATGCCTCATGGGCAAGATGACCAAGACCCCGTTTTCCAGAACAATGGAACAGGCAAGTGATTTGTTGGAAATCGTACATACCGATGTGTGCGGTCCGATGCGCATTGATGCACGCAGTGGATATCATTACTTTCTCACCTTCACCGATGACTTGAGTAGATACGGGTATAGTTACTTGATGAAGCATAAGACTGAAACGTTTGAAAAGTTCAAGCAATTTTAGAGTGAAGTTGAGAATCATCGTAACAAGAAGATTAAATTCCTACAATCCAATCGAGGGGGAGAATATCTGAGTTATGAGTTGGGCAATCACTTAAGACAATGTGGAATTGTTTCACAGTTGACGCCCCCTGGAACACCACATCGTAATTGTGTGTCTAGACGTCGTAATCGTACCATATTGGATATGGTGCGTTCTATGATGTCTCTTGCCGATCTGCCACTGTCATTTTGGGGTTATGCGTTAGAGATAGTTGCATTCACTTTAATTAGGGCACCATCTAAGTCCATGGAGACGACGCCATATGAACAGTGGTTTGGCAAGAAACCTAAGTTATCGTTTCTGAAGGTTTGGGGCAGCGATGCTTATGTAAAAAGGCTTCAATCGGAAAAGCTCGAACCCAAAGCAGACAAATGCGTCTTCATAGGGTACCCAAAAGAGATGGTTGGGTATATCTTCTATCTCAGATCCAAAGGCAAAGTGTTTGTCGCTAAGAACCGGTCCTTTCTTGAGAAAGAGTTTTTCTCGAAAGAATTGAGTGGGAGGAAGATAGAACTTGATGAGGTTGTTGAACCGCTACTTAAACCAGTGAGTAGCGCAACACATAAATCTGTTTATGTGACACCTATGTCAGTTGAAGAGGAAACCAATGATAGTGATCATGAAGTTTTGGATCAAGTTAGTATCGAACCTCGTAGGTCGACAAGGGTACGTAGAGCTCCTGAGTGGTACGACAACCCTTTCTTAGAAGTCATGTTATTGGACAACAATGAACCTACGAGCTATGGAGAAGCGATGGTGGGCTCGGATTCTGACAAATGGTTAGAGGCCATGAAATCCAGATGGGATCCATGTATGAAACAAAGTATGGACTTTGGAAGTATTACTTGGAGGGCGAAAGGCCATTCTGAATAAATGGATCTTCAAGAAGAAGACGAACACGGATGGTAATGTCACCGTCTACAAAGCTCGACTTGTGGCAAAGGGGTTTTCACAAGTTCAAGGAGTTGACTACGATGAGACTTTCTCACCCGTAGCGATGCTTAAGTCCGTCAGAATCATGTTAGCAATAGTTGCATTTTTCGATTATGAAATCTGGCAGATGGATGTGAAAACAGCGCTCCTTCATGGTTTCCTTAAGGAAGAGTTGTATATTATGCAACTAGAAGGTTTTGTCGATCCATAGAATGCTGACAAAGTGTGCAAACTCCAGCGATCCATTTATGGACGAGTCACTACAAAATAATACACTTCCGTGATGATACGTGTTTGTCACAGTAGGTCACGTTTTCTGTCATGCATGTACATCCATGACGATTTTATGACAGAATCAAGATAGTCAGACATGTGCTATCGTAGAAGTGTTCCATGACATTACCAAAATTATCATCACGGAAGTGTCCACTTGCATGACGATAAATTGCGCGTCATAGAAGTGCTTTCGTCAAGGGTGACTGATAACCCACAAGTGTAGGGGATAATTGTAGCCTCTTTCGATAAGTAAGAGTATCGAACCCAACGAGGAGCTAAAGGTAGAACAAATATTCTCTCAAGTCCTATCTGCCACTGATATGACTCTACGCACGCTTAGTGTTCGCTTTACCTAGAACAAGTATGAAACTAGAAGTACTTTGTAGGTGTTGTTGGATAGGTTTGCAAGATAATAAAGAGCACGTAAATAAAATATAGGGGCTTTTAGACAAAGAAGCAATAAAGTAAATATAGCGAGTGCGGAAAAGTGGTGGTAGGAGTTGTAAAATTGTCCCTAAGCAATTGACTACTTTACTAGACCGATAGCAAGTTTTATGTGGGAGAGGCATAAGCTAACATACTTTCTCTTCTTGGATCATATGCACTTATGATTGGAACTCTAGCAAGCATCCACGCCTACAAAAGATCATTAAGGTAAAACCCAACCATAGCATTAAAGCATCAAGTCCCCTTTATCCCATACGCCACAACCCCCTTACTCGGGTTTATGCTTCTGTCACTCAAGCAACCCACTACAAGCGAATCATGAACGTATTGCAACACCCTACATCGGGAATCCCTCACGCTTGCGCGACATGGAGGGCACAATATGACAGCAACATAAGCACAAGCAAATTAAACCAATCATAGCAATTCATCAATCACCGATAGGACAACGAAAATCTACTCAGACATCATATGATGGCAACAAATCATTGGATAATAATATGAAGCATAAAGAACCATGTTCAAGTAGAGGGTATAGCAGGTTGCGGGAGAGTGGACTGCTGAATATAGATGGGGGAAGGTGATGCAGATGTTGGTGAAGATGATGGAGGTGTTGGTGTAGATCGCGGTGATGATGGTGGCCCTCGGCGGCGTTCCGGCACCACCGGAAGCAAGGGGAGAGAGCCCCCCTTCTTCTTCTTCTTCCTTGACCTTCTCCCTAGATGGGAGAAGGGTTTCCCCTCTGGTCCATGGTCTCCATGGCGTGGGAGGGGCGAGAGCCCCTCCGAGATTGGATCTGTCTCTCTGTCTCTCTCTCGGTTTCTGCGTTCTCTGATTCTGCCCTGGCATCGTTTCTTTTATATCTAGAGATCCGTAACTCCTATTGGATTGAAACCTTCGCCTAGATATTTTTCCAAAAAATTAGCTTTCTTGCAGCCAAAGAAGGGCGTCAACCGCCTTACGAGGGGCCCACGAGGGTCAGGGGCACGCCCAGTGAAAGTGGGCGTGCGGGCCACCCTCGTGGCCACCTCGGGCATTGTCTCGCATTGATTTTACTTCCCAAAAATCACAAATATTCCAAAAATAATCTTCGTCCGTTTTTATCCCGTTTGGACTCCGTTTGATAACGCACAGGCGGCGACAGATGGCGACGGAGCTCGACTTTCTCTCCCACAATGGCGGCTGGTAGCATGCATCTCCTTTGGACCGTGGTGGTGCAGAGGACACCTAGAAATTGATTAGCAGGCTACCAGATCCCAACTCGCAGCCGGAATAGAGCCACATCATTGGTGCCCGAGAACTGAAGCCGGTGATCTCCCTTGCAATGCCTTTATACTCTTCCTGCCCTGGCTCATGAATGTGAAAGCAGTATTCGGAACCATGTCTCCACTTTTTGTGTAATTCGGGCTTCATGATGTTTGTCAATCCCCTGGCACGCACCAGCCCTATTTGTAGGAGATTAAAGTATTTTACCATGGATTGAATCTGACAGAGTATAAATATTCAAATATATACATCTTAGTGGTAAGAAAAATTTCAGTTGGTGGATGATCTTATTAGTTACATTACAGTATTACCTGCACAATCATCTGATGTCTTGTACTGCAAGTTATCGTCTCGTTTTTTAAGGACACTTCATGGTTAGTTGATGATTAACCAAATCCCAATCATTTACTCCCGGTGATGGTAATAGTACATCTGTAGATACACAATTAAGTGACATGTATTTGTGAAGATTTGGTAATTTTAGAACTCCTTTGCTGTTAAAAAAAGTGAACCATAGATATCTACTTTTGGTCGTATGGTCTGACTCAGTACCCAGCTCATTCTTCCGATTACATGGTGTTTCATAGTATCGGATTGCTTAGCCGATTCCAAAAAAGCACTATTCTTTTCCTTCAAAGTCAGTTTACTAATCAAGTTGTTGTCTAAGAAAATTGTTTATGCATGATGAAGTGGCCTTCTATGTGAAGTCAGATACAAGGCATCGCATGTCGTTGTTGTTGTTTGTACACACTTCATTTCTTCTATGCACATGGCTTATCTACAGGAAAGACAAAAAATAATTAAATGTTAATTAGCTGCTTCGAGGATACACTTGATTAAATGCCATTTTCGAAAAACTTGCCCATTAGTGCTACTTCAGTTACGAAGAATCAATGGGGGAGATCAGGCAGCTTCATATATGAGTTGTGTACCTGTTAATATTTGTATTGAGCTTCATATATGAATTTACTTGAAAAATATATGTTGTTTTTTAATATATATTGTAGACATGTATTGTGGTAATAGATAGTCAAAGTGGTGCATAACTACCGAAGTCTTGAATATGTAGTTCTTGTTTCATACTTCATGCAAACAAGTGGCCTGTGACAAACTATCTTTGGTAAGAGAAAGGAATGACATTTACAAGATAAACATGAGGTATTTTGAAAGATAGATTTTGAAAGATAGATTTTGAAAGATAGGTTTTGAAAGATAGATATTGTGATTAGTTCTTTTCTTTACTATCTAACATCCTTCCATTTTTTAGTTATTCATTGGAGCAATTATATATTGAAGTCAATCCGAAGAAATTGCAATTCATATTCTTTTGGATGCCATCTCAGTTTTCTTTTATAGGTTACCTTTCCTACTTTTCTTTCATACAATATTTTCACTTTTATTTTCTAAATGTATACTCAGATATATGTTCGTCTTTCATAGAGTCCAGAAAAAGTAAATTTGACATGGCATGGCAAATGCCATGTTCTACCAGCCTATTGTTTTGACATAGTTCTACTAGCAAACCATCCATTATTGACTGTTTAGGGACGAGTGCGGCAACACGCGTCATCATGTTCTAGTGTGCTATGGTATTCTGAAGGACATCAAAGCTGCGCTCAACATGTTTATGGATCACAAAGTCCTCTATGCTGCACGGGAAAGCAATCAACTGGCTCATGAGCTTGGCATTGAAGCTAGACTAAGGGGAGATCAGGTGATCATCGCCCACGTCCCGGACAAATTAAGACACCACATATTTTCAGATTGTAACTCTGCCTGAGTTTGTACCCTGGCTCTCTCAAAAAAAATGTGAGGCTCACCTTGCTGATGATTAATGTTACTTGGAGAGGCAGTAGCTGCAGGCTTGGAGGAGGTTGTGGATATAATCCTCCAGCCATAAGCCCGTGGAAGATGTGGTGCACTATCTAAGATTTCATCTTCCTCATTCATCTCTGTCTCTCCTTCCTCCTCTTCCTACCGGTTCTCAACTGCGGCAGCACATGACAATCAGCACCACAAAGGAGTACGCAAGGTAAATATTGAAACTAAGATGGATAATAATGAGATATTAAGATGAGGAATTAATTGTCACCTGATTTTTTAATCTATCTACATGTACTATAGAAACCTTGCAACAAACTTTTAGAACTGGACCAACAGAATGACATGTGGACGGGATCAAAAAGGGCTGAAAGTATCATCCACTTGGCATACTTACATACCAGCCGATTTACTCCAAGGACATGCTAATTGATCTCAAGGCACCAGTTCCTTTCAAATCACATAAAACTACATCAAACAAAGATGGATCTAGTCATTCATCACAACTTTTGGCCATATCACATCACAAGGCATATGCTGCAAAAACATGTTAGACGTCCTCTAATTGTTGTTGCATGTTTTACGTGGCTGCATTAGGGTTCTAGCAAGAACATTTCTTACCTATGTAAAAGCCACAACGTGATATGCCAATTTCTATTTACCCTTCATAAGGACCCTTTTCATCGAATCCGCTCCAACTAAAGTGGGAGAGACAGACACCCGCTAGCCACCTTATGCAACTAGTGCATGTCAGTCGGTGGAACCTGTCTCATGTAAGCGTATGAGTAAGGTCGGTCCGGGCCTCTT
This sequence comes from Triticum aestivum, assembly GCF_018294505.1. NCBI lineage: Eukaryota > Viridiplantae > Streptophyta > Magnoliopsida > Poales > Poaceae > Triticum > Triticum aestivum. The sequence goes on along the minus strand of NC_057803.1, from coordinate 649,524,409 downwards.
CATCCCACGATGCCGCCGAAGCAAAATAAGACTAGTAGTGGCAAGAAGATTGACAACATCTACGCCCACAACAGATTTGTGTTCTACTCGTGCAAAGAAACTACACATAGACCTAGCTCATGATGCCACTGTTGGGGAACGTGGCAGAAAATAAAAATTTTCTACGTTTCACCAAGATCAATCTATGGAGTTCATCTAGCAACGAGAGAGAGGACTGCATCTACATACCCTTGTAGATCGTGAGCGGAAGTGTTCAAGAGAACTGGGTTGAGGGAGTCATACTCGTCGTGATCCAAATCATCGATGATCCTAGTGCTGAACGGACAGCACCTCCGCGTTCAACACACGTACAGTTGGGAAGACGTCTCCTCCTTCTTGATCCAGCAAGAGGGAAGGAGAGGTTGATGGAGATCCAATAGCACGACGGCGTGGTGGTAGATGCAGCAGCGATCTCGGCAGGGCTTCGGCAAGCTCTACGAGAGGGAGAGGTGTTGCAGAGGGAGAGGAAGGCGCCAGAGACTTGGGTGCGGCTTCCCTCCCTCCCCCCCACTATATATAGGGCCCCTAGGGGGTCGCCGGACCTAGGAGATCCAATCTCCAAGGGGGGGCAAGGGGGGAAACTTGCCCCCCAAGCCAGGTGGAGACGCCCCCACCCCTAGGGTTTCCAACCCTAGGCGTAGGGGGGCCCAAGGGGGGGCGCACCAGCCCACCAGGGGATGGTTCCCCTCCCACTTCAGCCAATGGGGCCCTCCGGGATAGGTGGCCCCACCCGGTGGACCCCCGGGACCCTTCCGGTGCTCCCGGTAGAATACCGGTGACCCCCGAAACTTTCCCGATGGCCGAAACCTGACTTCCTATATATAATTCTTCACCTCCGGACCATTCTGGAACTCCTCGTGACGTCCGGGATCTCATCCGGGACTCCGAACAATTTCGGGTTACTACATACTAATATCTCTACAACCCTAGCATCACCGAACCTTAAGTGTGTAGACCCTACGGGTTCGGGAGACATGCAGACATGACCGAGACGACTCTCCGGTCAATAACCAACAACGGGATCTGGATACCCATGTTGATTCCCACATGTTCCACGATGATCTCATCGGATGAACCACGATGTCAAGGATTCGAGTAACCCCGTATACAATTCCCTTTGTCAATCGATACGTTACTTGCCCGAGATTTGATCGTCGGTATCCCAATACCTTGTTCAATCTCGTTACCGGCAAGTCACTTTACTCGTACTGTAATGCATGATCCTATGACCAAACACTTGGTCACATTGAGCTCATTATGATGATGCATTACCGAGTGGGCCCAGATATACCTCTCTGTCATACGGAGTGACAAATCCCAGTCTCGATCCGTGTCAACCCAACAGATACTTTCGGGGATACCCGTAGTATACCTTTATAGTCACCCAGTTACGTTGTGACGTTTGGTACACCCAAAGCACTCCTACGATATCCGGGAGTTACACGATCTCATGGTCCAAGGATAAGATACTTGACATTGGAAAGGCTCTAGCAAACGAACTACACGATCTTGTGCTATGCTTAGGATTGGGTCTTGTCCATCACATCATTCTCCTAATGATGTGATCCCGTTATCAACGACATCCAACTGTCCATAGTCAGGAAACCATGACTATCAGTCGATCAACGAGCTAGTCAACTAGAGGCTCACTAGGGACATGTTGTGGTCTATGTATTCACACATGTATTACGATTTCCGGATAACACAATTATAGCATGAATAATAGACAATTATCATGAACAAGGAAATATAATAATAATCCTTTTATTATTGCCTCTAGGGCATATTTCCAACAGGTATGGTGGCTGTTTTGAGGAAGATATAAGGAGGCTTATGTGTGATAGAGTGTATCATATCACGGGGTTTGCACGCACCGGCGAAGTTTGCACTAACTCTCGAGGTGAGAAAGGGCAATGCACCGTACCGAAGAGGCTAGCAATGATGGAAGGGTGAGAGTGCGTATAATCCATGGACTCACATTAGTCATAAAGAACGCATATACTTATTGCAAAATTTTATTAGCCCTCGAAGCAAACTACTACCACGCATGCTCCTAGGGGGAGGTTGGTAGGATTTAACCATCACGCGCCCCCGACCTCCACTCATAAGGAAAGCAATCAAAGAACACCACATGCTTCAAATTTGTCACACAACGGTTACCATACGTGCATGCTACGGGACTTGCAAACCTCAACACAAGTACTTCTCAATTTCACAATTACCCCACTAGCACGACTCTAATATCACCACCTTTATATCGCAAAACTATTGCAAGGAATCAAACATATCATATTCAGTGATCTACAAGTTTTTGTAGGATTTTATGACTAACCATGTGAATGACCAATTCCTGTCATCTCTCTAAATAGATATAAGTGAAGCAAGAGAGTTTAATACTTTTCTACAAAAGATATGCCCATGCTCTAACAAATATAAGTGAAGCAAAAGAGCATTCTACAAATGGCAGTTTTCTATGTGAAGAGAAACAGGCAATCCAAACTTCAAATGATATAAGTGAAGCACATGAAGCATTCTATAAAGCCATACTCAAAAGATTTAAGTGAAGTGCAATGAGCATTCTATAAATAAACCAAGGACTATCTCATGCCAGCATGGTGCATAAAAGAAAATTGAAAACTAAATGCAAAAGACGCTCCAAGACTTGCACATATCGCATGAACGAAACGAATCCGAAAACATACCGATACTTGTCGAAGAAAGAGGGGATGCCTTCCGGGGCATCCCCAAGCTTAGACGCTTGAGTCTCCGTGAATATTTACTTGGGGTGCCTTGGGCATCCCCAACCTTGAGCTCTTGCCTCTCCTCCTTTTCCTCACATCGAGACCTTCTCGATCAAACACTTCACCCACACAAAACTTCAACAGAAAACTCGGTAAGATCCGTTAGTATAATAAAGCAAATCACTACTCTAAGTACTGTAGAAAACCAATTCATATTTTGTTTTTTCATTGTGTCTACTGTAATATAACTTTTCCATGGCTTAATCCACTGATAGAAATTGATAGTTTCATCAAAACAAGCAAACTATATGCATCAAAAACAGAATCTGTTAAAAACAGAACAGTCTGTAGCAATCTGAACATTCACCATACTTCTGGTACCCCACAAATTCTACCAAAATTAGGAAAAGTAAAAAATTTGTACAGAAACACAGTTCAAAATGAATCAGAACCATTTGACGTTCCAGCAAAAAATGTAGAATCGCGCACTACAGCTAAAGTTTTTCTGTCCTGCACCGTACAAACCAACAAGCATTGTAAACATCCTAAAGGCAAACCTTAGCACATTATTTTTATAATACAGTGGGATTGTACAAGGGGATAATTATTTTTGATGAAAATTTTCTGTAATTAAGATTCACAAAGTTTCCATGAGCATGAACAAAGTTCAAGGAGCTCTCCCACTTCAACAATGCTTGTCTCTCTTACTTTCACTTTCCTTTTTGAAAAGTTTTGGGTTCCCCTCTTTTTTTAGACTATATGAAAGCACACAACAGAAATAAATGACTCTCTAAAACTTCTGGGTTGTCTCCCTGGCAGTGCTTTCTTTATAGCCATTGAGCTAGGCATATAGTGCTCAAGTAATGGATCCACTCGGATCCCAAGGTATATCAAAGCCAATTTTCATTAACAATGATTTGTAATTTAGTAGTGAGCACAAAGTAACATTTATCATACAACAACGAAGTCTAACTCTCTTCCTATGCATCAGCATGTCATAAAAGAACAATTCATGCACACATAGTAAAGGTCAATGCATAGTATAAGCAGTTTCTTGCAATTTTATCATATTGGAAACATAGAGAGATGGAGATATAGTTCCTCTCTCATAATAATTGCAAGTAGGAGAAGCAAGCACATGCATATTATATTCACCAAAATTATCATGTGTAGTATTAAAACGCAACCCATCAATATAATCCTTAATAAGCACAAACTTCTCCGATATAGTGTAGTAGGGAGAATTCAAAAAGATAATAGGACTATCATGCGTGGGTGCAATAGCAACAATTTCATGTTTAACATGAGGAACTATAGCAAGTTCATCTCCATAAGCATAATTCATATTGGCATCTTGGCCACAAGCATAGCAAGCATCATCAAAAAGGGATATTTCAAGAGAATCAACGGGATCATAGCAATCATCCTTCGGTAAGCACGAAGGGAAATTGAGCAATGTATGAGTTGAAGAGTTACTCTCATTAGAAGGTGGGCACGGTTAGCTAATCTGCTCTTCCTCCTTTTGTTCTTTGCTCTCCTCATCATCTTTTTCATCCAATGAGCTCATAGTTTCATCAATTTCTTCTTCCATAGACTCTTGCAAAATATTAGTCTCTTCTTGGACAGTGGAGAATTCCTCAATATATGGTTTAACATAGGCATTAGAAGCATAATTATCATAACAATATTCAAGTATGGCAAAATTTTCAGATTTGTAAAGAGTGGCATCATACTTTTCAATCAAAGAAGCAATTTCATGAGCACCCTTAAAAGCAAGAAATTGTTCAATTTGTTGAACATCATAGTAATTATAAACACCCTTAGCATACGAAGGTACGATTCCATTATCACTAAACAAGCATTGGTAGGGAAGGTGTTTCTTAGGGTCTTCAGAACAACAAGTAATATCATATATTTCACATAATTCCAAGCATAGCATTGCAAACGATGAATTTGATCCAGTAAAAGATTCCCTTTTTGAGATATACGGTGTCGCACATAACAAGCATGCTCATCTAAAGATTTGCCCTCAACTAAGCTAGTTGGGGCTTCAGCACGAGCACAAAGGGATCGAAGATGATCCAAGTAAAAAGCTTCTGGAGTGTGATAGATTTTCCGTGGTTCTTTAACCATTGGTGTAGTAGGTACAACTAATTTTTTTGGTACTTTGCGTTTCTTACCCATAACTAAAGATGAAAACAAGTGAGAACAACAAATAAAAATTACTTAGTGATAAAGCAAACAAGCACACACGAGAATATTCACCCCCACGCTATGACTCCCCGGCAACTGCGCCAGAAAAAGGTCTTGATAATACACAAGTGTAGGGGATAATTGTAGCCTCTTTCGATAAGTAAGAGTGTCGAACCCAACGAGGAGCTAAAGGTAGAACAAATATTCTCTCAAGTCCTATCTGCCAATGATACGACTCTATGCACGCTTAGTGTTCGCTTTACCTAGAACAAGTATGAAACTAGAAGTACTTTGTAGGTGTTGTTGGATAGGTTTGCAAGATAATAAAGAGCACATAAATAAAATCTAGGGGATGTTTAGATAAAGAAGCAATAAAGTAAATATAGCGAGTGTGGAAAAGTTGTGGTAGGAGTTGTGAAATTGTCCCTAAGCAATTGACTACTTTACTAGATCGATAGCAAGTTTTATGTGGGAGAGGCATAAGCTAACATACTTTCTCTTCTTGGATCATATGCACTTATGATTGGAACTCTAGCAAGCATCCACAACTACTAAAGATCATTAAGGTAAAACCCAACCATAGCATTAAAGCATCAAGTCCCCTTTATCCCATACGCCACAACCCCTTACTCGGGTTTATTCTTCTGTCACTCAAGCTGTTGGGGATCGTTGCAAAAATTAAAAAAATTCTACGCATCACCAAGATCAATCTATGGAGAGACTAGCAACGAGAGAGAGGGGAGTGCATCTTCATACCCTTGAAGATCGTGATGCGGAAGTGTTACAAGAACGCGGATGAGGGAGTTGTACTCGCGGCAATTCAAATCGCGGAAGATCCGATCTAACGCCAAACGGACGACGCCTCCGCGTTCAACACATGTACAACCCGGGGAAGTCTCCTCCTTCTTGATCTAGCAACGGGAGAGGAGAAGTTGAGGGATAGCTCCGGCAGCATGATGGCGTGGTGGTGGAGCTTGCAGTTCTCCGGCAGGGCTTCGCCAAGCACTACTGGGGAGGAGGTGGAGTTGGAGAGGGGGAGGGCTGCGCCAGGGGCAAGCCGTGAAGCTCCCATGCGCCTCCCCACTATATAGGGGTGGAGGGGGATGGTTTCTTGCCCTCCAAGTCCATTGGGGCATTGGCAAATGTGGGAGGAAAGAAATCCCATCATTTCCTTCCCCACCGATTGTTATCCCCCCTTTTTAGGGATCTTGATCTTATCCCTTCGGGATATTATCTTATTCCTTCTAAGGGGGGATCTTGGTGTGCCTTGACCAGGGGTGTGGGGCCTTGCCCACACTACCCACGTTCATGTGGGTCCCCCCATGCAGGTGGGGCCCACTCCGGAACCTTCTACAACCTTCCCGGTACAATACCGAAAAATGCCGAACATTTTCCGGTGGCCAAAATAGGACTTCCCATATATAAATCTTTACCTCCGGACCATTCCGGAACATCTCGTGACGTCCAGGATCTCATCCGGGACTCCGAACAACATTCGGTAACTGCACACTAATTCCCATAACAACTCTAGCGTCACCGAACCTTAAGTGTGTAGACCCTACGGGTTCGGGAATCATGCAGACATGACCGAGACAACTCTCTGGCCAATAACCAACAGCAGGATCTGGATAACCATGTTGGCTCCCACATGTTCCACGATGATCTCATCGGATGAACCACGATGTCAAGGATTAAAGCAATCCTGTATACAATTCCCTTTGTCAATCGGTACGTTACTTGCCCGAGATTCGATCGTCGGTATCCCAATACCTCGTTCAATCTCGTTACCGGCAAGTCACTTTACTCATTCCGCAATGCATGATCCTGTGACTAACTACTTAGTCACATTGAGCTCATTATGATGATGCATTACCGAGTGGGCCCAGAGATACCTCTCCGTCACATGGAGTGACAAATCCTAGTCTCGATTCGTGCCAACCCAACAAACACTTTCGGAGATACCCGTAGTGCACCTTTATAGCCACCCAGTTACGTTGTGACGTTCGGCACACCCAAAGCATTCCTACAGTATCCGGGAGTTGCACAATCTCATGGTCTAAGGAAATGATACTTGACATTAGAAAAGCTTTTAGCAAACGAACTACACGATCTTGTGCTATGCTTAGGATTGGGTCTTGTCCATCACATCATTCTCCTAATGATGTGATCCCGTTATCAATGACATCCAATGTCCATGGTCAGGAAACCATAACCATCTATTGATCAACGAGCTAGTCAACTAGAGGCTCACTAGGGACATGTTGTGGTCTATGTATTCACACATGTATTACGGTTTCCAGTTAATACAATTATAGCATGAACAATAGACAATTATCATGAACAAGGAAATATAATAATAACCATTTTATTATTGCCTCTAGGGCATATTTCCAACGGTCTCCCACTTGCACTAGAGTCAATAATCTAGTTCACATCACTATGTGATTGTAATGAATCCAACACCCATTGGGTTTGATCATATCTCGCTTGTGAGAGAGGTTATTAGTCAACGGGTCTGAATCTTTCAGACCCGTGTGTGCTTTACAAATCTCTATGTCATCTCCTAGATGCAGCTACCACGCGCTATTTGGAACTATTCCAAATAACTGCTCTACTATACGAATCTGGTTTACTACTCATAGTCATCCAGATTAGTATCAAAGTGTGCATCGACATAACCCTTTACGATGAACTCTTTTACCACCTCCATAATCGAGAAAATTCCTTAGTCCACTAGTTACTAAGGATAACTTTGAGCGTTATCCTGTGACATTTGTGGATCACTCTTGTACCCTTGACTGACTCATGGCAAGGCACACTTCAGGTGCGGTACACAGCATAGCATAATGTAGAGCCTACGTCTAAAGCATAGGGGACGACCTTCGTCCTTTCTCTCTCTTCTGCCGTGGTCAGGTCTTGAGTCTTACTCAATACTCACACCTTATAACACAGCCAAGAACTCCTTCTTTGCCGATCTATTTTGAATCCTTCAAAATCATGTCACAGTGCGTATTCATTGGAAAGTACTATCAAGCGATTTTGATCTATCCTTATAGATCTTGATGCTCAATGTTCAAGTAGCTTAATCCAGGTTTTCCATTGAAAAACACTTTTCAAATAACCCTATATGCTTTCCAGAAATTTTATATCATTTTCGATCAACAATATGTCAACAACATATACTCATCAGAAATGCTATAGTGCTCCCACTCACTTCTTTGGAAATACAAGTTTCTCATAAACTTTGTATAAATCCAAAATCTTTGATCATCTCATCAAAGCGTATATTCCAACTCCGAGATGCTTACTCCAGTCCTTAGAAGGATTGCTGGAGCTTTGCATACTTGTTAGCATCTTTTAGTATTGACAAAACCTTCTGGTTGTATCACATACAACCTTTCCTCAAGAAAATCATTGAGGAAACAATGTTTTGACATCCTATCTACAAGATTTCATAAATAATGCAGGAACTGCTAATAAAATTTCAACAGACTCTTAGCATCGCTACGATTGAGAAAGTCTCATCATAGTCAACTCCTTGAACTTGTCGGAAAACATCTTAGCGACAAGTCGAGCTTTCTTAATGGTGACACTTACCATCATTGTCCGTCTTACCTTTTAAAATCCATCTGTACCCAACAACCTTACGACCATCAAGTAGTTCTTCCAAAGTCTACACTTTGTTTTATACATGGATCCTCTCTCGGATTTTATGGCCTCGAGCCATTTGTCGGAATTCGGGCCCACCATCGCTTCTCCACAGCTCGTAGGTTCATTGTTGTCTAGCAACATGACCTCCAAGACAGGATTACCGTACCACTCTGAAGCAGTACGCGTCCTTGTCGACCTACGAGGTTTGGTAGTGACTTGATCCGAAGTTTCATGAGCACTATCATCAGATTCCACTTAAACTGGTGTAGGCGCCACAGGAACAACTTCATGTGCCTTGCTACAGATTGGTTGAAGTGATGGTTCAATAACCTCATCAAGTCTCCACAATCCTCCCACTCAATTCTTTCAAGAGAAACTTTTCCTCGAGAAAGGACCCGTTTCTAGAAACAATCACTTTTGCTTTCGGATCTGAAATAGGAGGTATACCCAACTGTTTTGGGTCTCCTATGAAGATGCATTTATCCGCTTTGGGTTTGAGCTTATCAGGCTAAAACTTTTCCACATAAGCGTCGCATCCCCAAACTTTTAAGAAATGACAGCTTAGGTTTCTCTAAACCATAGTTCATACGATGTCATCTCAACAGAATTACGTGGTGCCCTATTTGAGGTGAATGCGGTTGTCTCTAGTGCCTAACCCATAAAATATAGTGGTAATTCGATAAGAGACATCATGGTACGCACCATATCCAATAGGGTGCAGCTATGATGTTCGGACAGACCATCACACTATGGTGTTCCAGGCGGTATTAGTTGTGAAACAATTTCCACAATGTCTTAATTGTATACCAAACTCATAACTCAGATACTCATCTCTATGATCATATCATAGACATTTTATCCTCTTGTCACGATGATCTTACCCTTTAGTCTGAAACTACTTGAACCTTTCAATAATTCAGACTTGTGTTTCATCAAGTAAATATACTCAACATCTACTCAAATCATCTGTGAAGTAAGAACATAACGACATCCACTGCGTGCCTCATCACTCATTGGACTGCACACATCAAAATGTATTACTTCCAACAAGTTGCTTTCTTGTTCCGTCTTACTGAAAACGAGGCTTTTCAGTCATCTTGCCCATGTGGTATGATTTGCATGTCTAAAGTGATTCAAAATCAAGTGAGTCCAAATGATCCATCTGCATGGAGTTTCTTCATGCATACATACTAATAGACATGGTTCGCATGTCTCAAACTTTTCAAAAAACGAGTGAGTCCAAAAGATCCATCAACATGGAGCTTCTTCATGCGTTTTATACCAATATGACTCAAATGGCAGTGCCACAAGTAGGTGGTACTATCATTACTATCTTATATCTTTTGGCATGAACATGTGTATCACTACGATCGAGATTCAATAAACCATTCATTTTAGGTGCAAGACCATTGAAGGTATTATTCAAATAAATAGAGTAACCATTATTCTCCTTAAATGAACAACCGTATTGCGATAAACATAATCCAATCATGTCTATGCTCAACGCAAACACCAAATAACAATTATTTAGGTTTAACACCAATCCCGATGGTAGAGGGAGCGTGCGATGTTTGATAACATCAACCTTGGAAATACTTCCAACACATATCGTCACCTCGCCTTCAGCTAGTCTCCGTTTATTCCGTAGCCTTTTATTTTGAGTTACTAACACTTAGCAACCGAACCGGTATCTATTACCCTGGTGCTACTAGGAGTACTAGTAAAGTACACATTAATATAATGTATATCCAATATACTTCTGTCGACCTTGCCAGCCTTCTCATCTACCAAGTATCTAGGGTAGTTCTGCTTCAGTGACCGTTCCCCTCATTACAGAAGCACTTAGTCTCGGGTTTGGGTTCAAACTTTGGGTTTCTTCACTAGAGCAGCAACTGATTTGCCGTTTCATGAAGTATCCCTTCTTGCCCTTGCCCTTCTTGAAACTAGTGGTTTCACTAACCATCAACAATTGATGCTCCTTCTTGATTTCTACTTTCGCGGTGTCAAACATCGCGAATAGCTCAAGGATCATCATATCTATCCCTGATATGTTATAGTTCATCACAAAACTCTAGTAGCTTGGTGGCAATGACTTTGGAGAACCATCACTATCTCTTAAGGAAGATTAACTCCCACTCGATTCAAGTGATTGTAGTACTCAGAAAATCTGAGCACATGCTCAACGATTGAGCTTTTCTCTCTTAGTTTGCAGGCTTAAGAAACTCGTCAGAGGTCTCATACCTCTTGACATGGGCACGAGCCTGAAGTCCCAATTTCAGCCCTTTGAACATCTCATATGTTCCGCGACGTTTCAAAATCGTCTTTGATGCCTCAACTCTAAACCGTTTAACATTACTGAACTATCACGTAGTCATCAAAATGTGTATGTCAGATGTTCGGAACATCCACAAACGATGTTCGAGGTTCAGCACACCGAGCGGTGCATTAAGGACATGAGCCTTCTGTGTAGCAATGAGGACAATCCTCAGTTTACGGACCTAGTCCACATAATTGCTACTATCAACTTTCAACTAAATTTTCTCTGGGAACATATCTAAAACAGTAGAACTAAAGCGCAAGTTACGACATAATTTGCAAAGACCTTTTGACTATGTTCATGATAATTAAGTTCATCTAATTTAATGAACTCCCACTCAGATGGACATCCCTCTAGTCATCTAAGTGATACATGATCCGAGTCAACTAGGCCGTGTCCGATCATCACGTGAGACGGACTAGTCATCATCGGTGAACATCTTCATGTTGATCGTATCTGTTATACGACTCATGTTCGACCTTTCGGTCTCTTGTGTTCCGAGGCCATGTATGTACATGCTAGGCTCGTCAAGTCAACCTAAGTGTTTTGCTTGTGTAAATATGGCTTACACCCATTGTATTCGAACGTTAGAATCTATCACACCCGATCATCACGTGGTGCTTCAAAACAACGAACCTTCGCAACGGTGCACAGTTAGGGGGAACACTTTCTTGAAATTTTTGCGAGGGATCATCTTATTTATGCTACTGTCGTTCTAAGCAAATAAGATGTAAAAACATGATAAACATCACATGCAATCAAATAGTGACATGATATGGCCAATATCATTTTGCTCCTTTTGATCTCCATCTTCGGGGCGCCATGATCATCATCGTCACCGGCATGACACCATGATCTCCATCATCATGATCTCCATATCGTGTCTTCATGTAGTTGTCTCGCCAACTATTACTTCTACTACTATGGCTAATGGTTTAGCAATAAAGTAAAGTAATTACATGGCGTTATTCAATGACACGCAGGTCATACAATAAACTAAGACAACTCCTATGGCTCTTGCCGGTTGTCATACTCATCGACATGCAAATCGTGATTCCTATTACAAGAACATATCAATCTCATACATCACATATATATCATTCATCACATCATTTTGGCCATATCACATCACACGACATATGCTGCAAGAACAAGTTAGACGTCCTCTAATTGTTGTTGCAAGTTTTTACGTGGCTGCTAAAGGTTTCTAGCAAGAACGTTTCTTACCTACATCAAAACCACAACGTGATATGCCAATTGCTATTTACCCTTCATAAGGACCCTTTTCATTGAATCCGATCCGACTAAAGTGGGAGAGACAGACACCCGCTAGCCACCTTATGCAACTAGTGCATGTCAGTCGGTGGAACCTGTCTCACGTAAGCGTATGTGTAAGGTCGGTCCGGGCCGCTTCATCCCACGATGCCGCCGAATAAAGATAAGACTAGTAACGGCAAGTAAAATGACAAAATCGACACCCACAACAACTTGTGTTCTACTCGTGCATAGAAACTACGCATAGACCTAGCTCATGATGCCACTGTTTGGGAATTGTTGCAGAAATTAAAAAATTTCTACGCATCACCAAGATCAATCTATGGAGAGACTAGCAACGAGAGAGAGGGTAGTGCATCTTCATACCCTTGAGGATCGCGATGAGGAAGCGTTACAAGAACGCGGATGAGGGACTCGTACTCGCAGCGATTCAAATCGCGGAAGATCCGTTCTAACGCCGAACTGACGGTGCCTCCGCGTTCAACACACGTACAACCCGAGGATGTCTCCTCCTTCTTGATCCAGCAAGGGGAGAGGAGAAGTTTAGGGAGAGCTTCGGCAGCACGACGGCGTGCTGGTGGAGCTTGCAGTTCTTCGGCAGGGCTTCGCCAAGCACTACTGAGGAGGAGGTGGAGTTGGAGAGGGGGAGGGCTGCACCAGGGGCAAGCCGTGAAGCTCCCATGTGCCTCCCCACTATATAGGGGTGGAGGGGGCTGGTTTCTTTCCCTCCAAGTCCATTGGGGCATTAGCAAAGGTGGGAGGAAAGAAATCCCATCGTTTCCTTCCCCACCGATTGTTATCCCCCATTTTAGGGATCTTGATCTTATCCCTTCGGGATATGATCTTATTCCTTCTAAGGGGGGATCTTGGTGCGCCTTGACCAGGGATGTGGGGCCTTGCCCCCACTACCCATGTTCATGTGGGTCCCCCCATGTAGGTGGGCCCCACTCCAGAACCTTCTAGAACCTTCTAGAACCTTCCCGGTACAATACCGAAAAATACAAAACATTTTCTGGTGGCCAAAATAGGACTTCCCATATATAAATCTTTACCTCCGGACAATTCCGGAACTCCTCGTGATGTCCGGGATCTCATCCGGGAATACGAACAAGATTCGGTAACTGCACACTAATTCTCATAACAACTCTAGCATCACCGAACCTTAAGTGTGTAGACCCTACGGGTTCGGGAATCATGCAGACATGACTGAGACAGCTCTCTGGCCAATAACCAACAGCCGGATCTGGATACCCATGTTGGCTCCCACATGTTCCACGATGATATCATTGGATGAACCACTATGTCAAGGATTCAAGCAATCCCGTATACAATTCCCTTTGTCAATCAGTACGTTACTTGCCCGAGATTTGATCATCGGTATCCCAATACCTCGTTCAATCTCGTTACCGGCAAGTCACTTTACTCGTTCCGTAATGCATGATCCCGTGACTAACTACTTAGTCACATTGAGCTCATTATGATGATGCATTACCGAGTGGGCCCAGAGATACCTCTCCGTCACACGGAGTGACAAATCCCAGTCTCGATTCGTGCCAACCCAACAGACACTTTCGGAGATACCCGTAGTGCACCTTTATAGCCACCCAGTTATGTTGTGACGTTTGGCACACCCAAAGCATTCCTACGGTATCCGGGAGTTGCACAATCTCATGGTCTAAGGAAATGATACTTGACATTAGAAAAGCTTTTAGCAAACGAACTACACGATCTTGTGCTATGCTTAGGATTGGGTCTTGTCCATCACATCATTCTCCTAATGATGTGATCCCGTTATCAATGACATCCAATGTCCATGGTCAGGAAACCATAACCATCTATTGATCAACGAGCTAGTCAACTAGAGGCTCACTAGGGAAATGTTGTGGTCTATGTATTCACACATGTATTACGGTTTCCAGTTAATACAATTATAGCATGAACAATAGACAATTATCATGAACAAGGAAATATAATAATAACCATTTTATTATTGCCTCTAGGGCATATTTCCAACACAAGCAACCCACTATAAGCGAATCGTGAACGTATTGCAACACCCTATAGCGGGAATCCCTCACGCTTGCGTGACATGGAGGGCACAATAGGACATCAACATAATCACAAGCAAATTAAACCAATCATAGCAATTCATCAATCACCGACAGGACAACGAAAATATACTCAGACATCATAGGATGGCAACAAATCATTGGATAGTAATATGAAGCATAAAGCACCAAGTTCAAGTAGAGGGTACAGCAGGTTGCGATAGAGTGGACCGCTGAATATAGATGGGGGAAGGTGATGGAGATGTTGGTGAAGATGATGGAGGTGTTGGTGTAGATCGCGATGATGATGATGATGGCCCCCAGCGGCGTTCTGGCGCCACCGGAAGCAAGGGGGAGAGAGCCCCCATTCTTATTCTTCTTCCTTGACCTTCTCCCTAGATGGGAGAAGGGTTTCCCCTCTGGTCCATGGTCTCCATGGCGTGGAAGGGGCGAGAGCCCCTCCGAGATTGGATTTGTCTCTCTGTCTCTCTCTGTTTCTACGTTCTCTAATTCTGCCCTGGCACCGTTTCTTTTATATCTGGAGATCTGTAACTCCGATTGGATTGAAACCTTCGCCCAGTTATTTTTCCAAAAAATAGCTTTCTTGCGGCCAAAGAAGGGCGTCAACTGCCTTACGAGGGGCCCACGAGGGTCAGGGGCGCGCCCAATGAAAGTGGGCGCGCGGGCCACCCTCGTGGCCACCTCGGGCACCATCTCGCGTTGATTTTACTTCCCAAAAATGACAAATATTCCAAAAATAATCTCCGTCCATTTTTATCATGTTTGGACTCCGTTTGATATTGGGTTTCTGCGAAACATAAAACATGCAACAAACAAGAAATGGCACTGGGCACTCGATCAATATGTTAGTCCCAAAAATAGTGTGAAAAGTTGCCAAAAGTATATGAAAGTTCAATAATATTGGCATGGAACAATCAAAAATTATAGATACGACGGAGACGTATCTGTGACCGACATGTGGCATCCACCGTAAGGGGACGCCGTTAAGCTATCAGGTCCGATTTTGGATTCGATAACCCGCTAACAGCCACGACCAATGCGATTTTCCACGTGAAAAATTCTCATTGGCCAACGGAACCACGTGTCAGCTCCGCGTTGGCATAGGTGTCACTCATCCAATGGTCGAGATGCGCCTATGATATGTTGTCACGTGGACGGGCCCAAAAGTGGCACATAAAGTTTAAATGGGCCAGCCCAGCTAAAGGCCCAACATTCTCAGTTAAGGCCCGTACAGCTAGTGTCAAATCGGCCCGTCAACGGCCCGTCCTAAACTTGTCATCATCGCGGCCCATGGTAACTTCTAGCCTATTAACAGTTTGCTAAGTATTTGGGCCGAATTACGGCCAAGTGTATTTCCGGCCTGTTAAAGGTCTTGCTTAATTTGGGCCCATTTACAGGCCATTGAAACTTTCGTCCCATAAACAACCGTGAAGGTTTTGGGTCATATTCGGCCATGTCTGATATTCGGCTTATTAGAGGCCCACTGTAGATTTGGGCCACTTTCAGGATGTTGCGATTTTCGGCCTGTTAACGTCGGACGAAATCCATGGGCCATATGTGGCCCAACATCACATCGGGCCCATTAACGGCCCATATAAAAAATGGCACTAATCAAGCTCAACCGAACGTCCGGCCTGTTAAAGGCCCGTGTAGTAGGTCGGCGCATTTACGGCCCGTCCGAATTTTGGCCTATGAACGATCCGCATTGTAAATGGGCCACCATTTCGGCCTGCTAAGACTAGTGGGTTACTTGGCACAATCAGGGCCAAATCTCACTTTCGACCTATTAAAGGCCCATGTTTTTTATGGGCACGAGATATTTACACCTATAAATGGCCTATTGTTACTGAGGGCCCAAATTATGTTTAGGCCTATTAAAGGCCCACTATGGGCATAAGCCTACTAGAAAAATATGAAAGCTTATGCTGATTTAGGCCGAGATATTTTGAGTGGGCTACATGCAAATTTCGGCCCATAATCGTTTTTAGCCTAATTGGAATGGGCCCGACGAATGTTGGCACGTTGGGCTCCTATGAAGCTTTCGGCCGAATACATTACTAAGATAAACCTACACTATACAAAAATAGTGTCGTAATTGCTGTAGCCTTTGGCACCATCATAAATGTTGTATCACAACAAAATAAATTCCAACCATACAACAAAAGGCCTATTGGCACAAAGTTTACAGTCCTTGCAGATAAAAGCACCATCAGATGTATAGAAGCATAGATCATTTGGCCTGAGTGCTAATGTTTCAGGCTATAAAATCTGATGGAGCAACACGATCTTCACCTTTTTTCCGCCATTGCTCTTGAACAACGAAGTGAATGTCTGGTAGTCTGGTTTCAAAACCATTCATATCTTGATGACATTTTTCAACCACTATTCTTGTTTCCAAAACAATGTTCATTAGGGATTGGACTTGTGTCTGGAGCACAAATATATCACTCTGTCTAGCCGAAAGATTTTGTTCAGTAGGCGATTTGGACAAGGTTACCTTAACAACCAACACAGAATTACGCAGGAAGGTGCTTTTTGCAGTGTTGGTGGAGAGATACTGACGCACTGCAACAAGAGGTGACATTGTGCCTGTGGTAGCCTCGTCACCTTCAAGTGGTTGTGGTTGTTCAATCATTGGTTCCATAGCTTGCTGAAAGTTTGAACTTATAGATTAGTGTACCTGATAAGTTACTAATGAGACAAAAATAAAAAAGTAGGTTACACATTTATACATAACTTATTTTCGTGAACTACTGTAATACATTAGCATGTATTGTAGTGCCAACTACATAATAAAATCACTTTCGAAACATATGTCCATGTAGCATGCCTACTGTATTGTCTATTTCCTCACATTCGTTGACATCTAAGGATAAAGAGACATGGTTTAAAGTAGGATGAACATAGTATGACATCATTAATATCATGGGCAAATAGATATAAAACAAACATGCTATTTTATTATTGTGTGCCCACCTGAACATCACAACTAGATTACAGATCAAGACCAAAAGAATATCCTTCATCTCTTTTAAACCATGTAAGGCGAAATGATACGTTAAGACAACCGTACAACTAATTTTTTTTGTTTTTTCTAAAGTTTTTCAAACACACAATAAGAAAGCAAGAAAGTAAATCTAAGCATGGATGATACAATGAAAAAGTGTGAACACCGATAAATAGAATGATAAGCATGAACATGAATATAATATCGATGAGAACACGTACTCCACCAAGCTTAGGATTTTGGCCTACATTGGTAATTGGTCAGTAGCCTGGAGGGTAGTACTCTGCGTGGTAGCTCACAGAGGCTCTTGGTGCGGATGCCTCGGCACGCCGTGCTACCACCACTGCTGCTTTATGAGCTCCGGCCTCGCTCTGAAGAACAAAATATCTTCCCTTGCTGTGATAATCAAAAAGAGCAGACTCATGCAAATATGTGTGCACAACAGAAGTTTGGTTAAACAACAATTATACGTGAAATCATGAATTTTTCCTTTGAGGATCTTATGGCATAAATGGTGAAACACCCAGCACTCGTGCCAAATGTGTGGCATAAATTCCCCCATAGAACCAACCACTGCTAGCGTTATGCTGAAGTCTCTGTGCAACAATCGCTCCAAGGTTATAATTCCTTTCACCAGTGAGAGCGGTGTGAATGAGGCTCAAGTCTGGCGCACAAAGTATGCTACAGTCTTTCTTGCCTACTATGCATTTCCCGTTAAATAATGCAAGATAATGAATTGCGGGAAAGTGAATGCTCTTTATTCTTCCTTGTCTTACTCCCCTATTTTCACCGTAACAAAGGCTAGTCAAGAAAGACTCGTACTCAGCCTTCGGTGGTCTACTTTCCAAGTTGAGAGTAGGTACAATTACCTCATCAAGTTCTACTTTCCTCCCACTCACTTCTTTCGAGAGAAACTCCTTCTCTAGAAAGGTTCCGTTCTTAGCAACAAAAATCTTGCCTTCGGACTTGTGGTAGAAGGTGTACCCAATTGTTTCCTTAAGGTATCCTATGAAGACACACTTCTCCGATTTGGGTTCGAGATTATCAAGCTTAAGCCTTTTGACATAAGCATTGCATCCCCAAACTTTAAGAAACAACAGCTTAGGTTTGTTGCCAAACCACAGTTCATACGGTGTTGTCTCAACGGATTTTGAGGGTGCCCTATTTAAAGTGAATGCAAATGTCTCTGGTGCATAACCCCAAAATGATAGTGGTAAATTGGTAAGAGACATC
This sequence comes from Triticum aestivum, assembly GCF_018294505.1. Lineage (NCBI taxonomy): Eukaryota > Viridiplantae > Streptophyta > Magnoliopsida > Poales > Poaceae > Triticum > Triticum aestivum. Next base: position 649,505,884 of record NC_057803.1, on the reverse strand, counting down.
ATGGATCGCACCATATCCAATAAAGTGTGGATACGATGTTCGGACACACCATTACGCTGTGGTGTTCTGGGTGGCATGAGCTGTGAAACTATTCCACATTGTTTTAAATGAAGGCAAAACTCATAACTCAAATATTCTCCTCCACGATCAGACCGTAGAAACTTTATTTTCTTGTTACGATGATTCTCCACTTCACCTGAAATTCTTTGAACTTTTCAAACGTTTCAGACTTGTGTTTCATTAAGTAGATATACCCATATCTGCTTAAATCATCTATTAAGGTCAGAAAATAACGATACCCGCCACGAGCATCAACACTCATTGGACCCATACATTGGTATGTATTATTTCCAATAAGTTACTAGCTCGTTCCATTATTCCGGAGAACGGAGTTTTAGTCATCTTGCCCATAAGGCACAGTTCATAAGTATCAAATGATTCATAATCAAGTGATTCCAAAAGTCCATCTTTATGGAGTTTCTTCATGCGCTTTACATCGATATAACCCAAAAGGCAGTGCCACAAATAAGTTGCACTATCCTTATCAACTTTGCATCTTTTGGCATCAATATTATGAATATGTGTATCATCACGATCAAGATTCAACAGAAATAGACCACTCTTAAAGGGTGCATGACCATAAAAGATATTACTCATATAAATTGAACAACCATTATTCTATGATTTAAATGAATAATCGTCTTGCACTAAACAAGATCCAGATATAATGTTCATGCTCAACGCTGGCACCAAATAACAATTATTTAGGTCTAAAACTAATCCCGAAGGTAGATGTAGAGGTAGCGTGTGACGGTGATCACATCAACCTTGGAACCATTTCTAACGTGCATTGTCACCGCGGCCTTAGCCAATCTTCGTTTAATCCATAGTCCCTTCTTCGAGTTATAAATATGAGCAACCGAACCGGTATCAAATACCCATGCACTACTACGAGAATTAGTAATGTACACATCAATAAGATGTATATCAAATATACCTTTGTTCACTTTGTCATCCTTCTTATCCGCCAAATACTTGGGGCAGTTTCGCTTCCAGTGACCAGTCCCTTTGCAGTAGAAGCACTTAGTTTCAGGCTTGGGTCCAACTTTGTGTTTCTTCCCGGGAGTGACAACTTGCTTGTCATTCTTCTTGAAGTTCCCCTTCTTTTTACCCTTGCCCTTTTTCTTGAATCTAGTGGTCTTGTTAACCATCAACACTTGATGCTCCTTTTTGATTTCTACCTCCACAACCTTTAGCATTGCGAAGAGCTCGGGAATAGTCTTTTCCATCCCTTCCATATTGTAGTTCATCACGAAGCCTTTGTAGCTTGGTGGCAGTGATTGAAGAACTTTGTCAATGACACAATCATCTAGAAGATTAACTCCCAGCTGAGTCAAGTGATTATGGTACCCAAACATTCTGAGTATGTGCTCACTAACAGAAGTTTTCTCCTCCATCTTGCAGAACTTTTTGAAGACTTCATATCTCTCAACTAGGGCATTTGCTTGAAATATTAACTTTAACTCCTGGAACATCTCATATGGTCCATGACTTCCAAAACGTCTTTGAAGTCCCGATTCTAAGCCGTAAAGCATGGCACACTGAACTAACAAGTAGTCATCAACACGCGACTGCCAGACATTCACAATTAATGTCTGCAGTTGCTGGGGTAGGTGGTACACCTAGTGGTGCATCAAGGACATAATTCTTCTGTGCAACAATGAGGATAATCCTCAAGTTACGGACCCAGTCCATGTAGTTTCTACCATCATCTTTCAACTTAGCTTTCTCTAGGAACGCATTAAAATTCAAAGGAACGGTAGCACCGGCCATTGATCTACAACATAGATGTGCAAAAAAACTACCAGGACTAAGTTCATGGACAAGGTCGCCACTGGGTGGCCCAACAACGCCTCTACCATGGCTGACATGTGCACAGAGCACCAGGCGCGGAGGATGCTGGATGACGGCCTTCATGACAGTGCTGATGATTGTTCAATTGGGGGAGTCGCTAGCTATGCAGTGATTCAACATTGTTAGCGCATATCCAACGCGGATCTTCAAACTACCTGCAAACGTCCAGATCATGCGGTCCGAACATGTTGTGCCATCCAATGCAGGCCTATATCAGTCCACGCAGTGGTCCAAACATACTTTTCCTGTAAACCGGAGACAAAGAGGGGGGCTTTGTGGATGTCTGGACCGCTGCCACTCCCGCGTCTGACTGCACTCGCCCTCCCTCCCCCCCGCTCGTCCATGTGTGCTTCCTACCCGAAACGCTCAGCCTTGCTTCGGAGCATCACTGCCGCATTTATGCCCGACCAAAGCGTACGCGACCACTCACTGGCGCTGGCATTGAAGCGACAAGCCGCCCGAGAGAGCGCCGTCCGCGCTGCTTCCCGATGCACGCGACTGCTCCATGTTGAAACGACACACGTCCGTCCGGCTGCCGCTCACCATTGCCCTAGCTATATAAATTGCAGCCCCGGCCTTAGCAGTAGTGATCCTCCCCCAGTCACATTCTCCTCCCCGCACCACTCCCAACATGGCCTCCTCGTACTCCAAAGCTCTCTGGGATGGACAACGAACGGACGCGCAACGCGTCTGTCTCGTGTCCATATGGACGCAGATCAGACGCAAAATGGGCCAGGAATGCATCCAGACGGGACAGCAAGCCGACGGATTTTTGGTTTGCGTTGGCGCGTTGGGCCGGTGTTTTCATCCGTTTTGACCAAAACGGACACGTGCGGACCATTTGCATCGGCACGATTCAGTTTCCCTAACTATCAAAGAACAAACATACTACAAGGGAATTTCTCGGACAATCAAAAGAACAAAGTAAGGGTCGACACTCCGTGCCCCAATATCAATCCACTAGATGTGGGAGAAGAGAAAGATGGAACGTGACAAGGAGGGTATTGGAGGAGGGTTTCTAATCTGCAACATCAGAGTGGATGATGATCAATATGCAAAGGGAGTGTAAGCCACGATGTTAGTGCCTTCACAATGGTGAGTACCCCCAGAAGCATAAGGACAAAGCATCAACTACGACTGCAGATGCAAGCATCCGAAAATATATACATTGCAGGAGTCGGAGGTAAGCCTCCATTCCAAATCGGTAGCACCTGGAGGCGTGGAGATGGACCGTTAGGAGAGGGGGTGAGAGCCTCGAGAAATTAAGAGTGTCCAACTAACTAAAAAGCAGAGAAGAGAGAAAACAGACATGCAATCGCATCAACACAACATGACATAATAGAATGTGAGACTAAAATGAGCAAAATAACCAATGATTTATAAATTCCAAACAACAACCATTAAAATGCATGCACCTTTTCTTCTGTGATTGGGGAAATTAAGTACCTAAGGTCTCTTCGTACTACGTCTATCTCTCATGTTTCTCATGACCAGAATTTTGTTAGTGATTTCCTAGAAAAATTTGCGAGAGTTGAGGGTAGAACAGTAGTTTGGTTGGGGTCTGGTACCCCAGTCTCCCAGAGGTAGTTGAAGTATGTCAGAAAGATTATAATTTGGACGGTCCTTAAGCAACATATAAGTTTTTACGCGCAAATAAAATAAAATGCATGCACCCTATTCTAGCATTGTATGGGAAATTGGGGTTTCTTCGGCTAGGCCGTGTGAGCGAAAAAATGCTAGTATTGTATGAGAATTATTGGACTTAATATTTTTACTGGATAAGGTATTAAATTCAGTAGTTGTACAAGAATATACCGAAACTCCAAACACCTTGAAAGCATGCAAGAATGCCTCGAAAAATGCTAGAGTTTTTTTACCTTAATTATTGGATACGCCGTCATTGTAAAAAATAATTTGCAGTTTCGATGTTATCGGATGCCCCCGAAGGGACAGTTTCGATGTTATTGTTGTAAACTTTTCATGTCTTGCATTATTCTGCTAGAGAAAAAGAAATTTGAGGCGGTCATTGAGATCATTATTATGTAATAGGGTGTTTCTTTTTTTTTATAGTGGGAGGCAGCAGTAGAAGGGGGCCAAGCCCAGCCCGTTGGAGAGCAGCCCAAATCTCACATCCGCGAGACGAGAGGGAACCTACCAACGCCGCCTTGTCTCAAAAAAAACCTACCAACGCCGCCGCCACAACTCCACCACTCCTCGCACAGATCTCCACATCCCGGTGAGCGACCATGGCGGAGGCGACTCCTCTCCTCCCTGGCCTCCCGGACGAGATCACCATCGGGGAGATCCTCGTCCGCCTGCCCCCCAAACCCCTCCTCCGCTGCCGCGCCGTCAGCCCCGCGTGGCGCCGAGCCACCTCCGCCCGCGATTTCCTCCAGTCCAACCACACCCGCCAGCCCGCCCAGCCCCTCCTCTATAGCCACAGCGACGTCGCCGACGGCGGCCAGTCCCTAGACGTCACGCTCTTCGACCACCGTGCAGGAGTCGCCGCCGCCACCGACCAGTTCCAGCGCATCGCGCGACTGAAAGCGGCTCCCTTGGAAGGAGGGATTGACGACGGGAGTTTCACTCCCCTCTTCTATCCGGTGGCCTCCTGCGACGGCCTCCTCCTCCTCTCCATTGAGTGTGACCTCTGCATCTGCAACCCGGCGACTCAACAGTATGCTCCCCTCGAGCAGCTCGATGGCTTCATGACCGTGGGGTTGTACCCTCACCCCCCTACCGGCCAGTACCGACTGTTGCTGTACCATGAAACAGATCAACGCGCCATCCATGTTTTCTCCATTGGTTCCAACCAGCCGCCGAGGCGCATAGGGCGCCCTGATCCGTTGGCTGGCCACGGACTTCTGTTCCGTGGTAGCCTGCATTGGCACACTGGCAACTGGATAATGGCATTCGACACCACCGCTGAGTCGTTCCGGCAGATCCGTTCCCCGGTTGCCCGTGAGGACTATGGACAACTGTTTGCTATGGGTGACATGCTCGGCATCTTCTTTCTTAATTATGAAAAGACGACCGTTGATATTTGGGTGATGCAGGACTACCAAGGCGAGGTCTGGGCTTTCAAGTGTCGGGTTGAATTGCCTGTTGCTGAGATCAGGGACCAGTGTCAAAATTCCAGCCATATTGAGGAAGTGATGGTTGTTAATGGTGACGGTGAGTTGCTCATGTTGGTCGGTTTTGAGGACTGGCTGTTTCAGGTTGATATTGATGGCAAGCTGATGGCCAGTTTCCATGCCAGAGGCCTCCCTTCCTATAATATTGTGCACAAGCAAACTCTTGTTCAACATACCTTCTTTCCGGCACTCGAGGGTTATGTTATCAACGATTCACCTTTCATTTGACCAGACGTTATGCTGTCATTGGCTCAACGCTTAGGGTTATTGAGTGTTGTGGTGTTTCTTATTGGCCTAGCTCTCCATGTCCACATGAGCTGTTCTAACTTGTATGTATCAACTAGATCCATTATTAAGCTTCTTTGTTCTTTGTTGATGAATATAAAGAAGTATGATCAAGAAGCTGTGACTATTAGATGTATTTTCATTGAATTCCCATTGGGTTGAAGTGGCCGACGTGGGTGTGAATTCTAAAATTACAAGTCATTTGGTTCAGCCTCTGAAATGTTTACCTATTGATCTGACTCGTGACTATGTTTTCTTGGAACTCAATAATGGTTCCATTGCATCTGGTTAGGTATTGAACCATACCTATATATTCCTGCTTTTGTGTTGCATCGTTCAGTGTTGTATCAATCACTTCACTTTAGCTGCTAACCACTTTAAAGGATCAATGCTTCATCTGGTGTTTGATCTTAAGATAAGCTCGAGAAATGAAACTTGTACTGATAAGCAGAAGAAAGGCTATCACTGTCCGGCTCAGCTCACTGATTGTGCTCCCCTTTTGATTCTGTAAGTGCCAGCCATGCACTTTTTATCTTTGACTGGCACAACACGTATTAATTAGGCCCCCTATGAGCCGTCTTGTTTTTTTTTATGTAGACAAGTTATGATCAAGAAGCTCTGGCTGTTTCATGGTTGGGTGAAATTCATACTTACTTTTGGGCTGAAGTGGCTAGCATGTTGATGTTAAAATTGTTTTGTTGTTTTGGTCGGCGTTTGAAATAGTTGCCTGTCGATCTGCCTCATCTCTCTGCTTGTTTTTCTCTGAAATGAAGAATTGCCTTGGTTTTTATCGAGTCTTCTTCTTTCTTAAAGGCCATCCAGTGGTTTATTTACTGGAACCTACTGTGTAATATAAATTCGCAATACGAATTCTGGGAATTACAAAATCAATTCTTGGTAACATGACTGACCACCGGGTAAGACTAGATATCTGTCATCTTGTATTCCAGTTTTAGTATTTTAGGTACTTTGATCTCAGATATGAATTTCTTTCTTTTTCAGGACATGAGAGAGGATCCCTACAACTTGTGAATTTAAGAAGCATAAAAGAAAACAATTAAAGAGAACACAAGGAAAAAATGCTGTGAGTAACGTGCATAACCCAGTGAACACAATCCACCCCAAAAGGATGATACTAATGATTATCCAAGGTTACTGGGAAATCCGCAGATCTGACTGGCTCATCTAAAGGCAAGAAGGTATATGATTTAGATATGGCTATTAAAATTCAAAATGCACCTACCTTATGTTTGTTGCAAGTCGACGATGGTTTTGCTTATCTTGAAGTCCCCATAGTATGGATGTATGTTTGAGTGACTTCTGGTTCTTGAAATTAGTTGTAAGTTGAGAATTGATAACTATATTCTAGATTGCTACAAAGCCAACTTACAAACCGAACATACTATGTATGCCATTTCCAGGGAGTGCATGTACAGTTTATTATTAATGTTCCGTTTATGATTAAATTAGTGATATATTACACTAAGTGTTTATGTTTGGCATCTGCTGTTCTCTGGCGCACTGGTGCAAGACTACAGTGTAAAGTGATGGCCTGATGGCCTTTGCCTGTAGGAAGTATCTAATGCTTTAACCATCTAATTTTCTAACCCATCGCACATCTTCAATCTGCATAATGCATGCGGTCTGTTATGGAATTTGTGTGCATATTCATGCGCCTTTTACATACACTATGTGTTCTTAACTTCTCAAACAAGGTTAAACTGCTCAAATTCCAAGTTCTAACATGTATTGCATCACTTTGTTCCGAAATATAACATCTTGCTTCTATTGCAGTCTCAGCACACGCTTTACGTTTAACAATCACTAAGTATACTCGAGTGTTGAACATGAAAAGGAAGGGAGAGGCAAGGTACAACATGCATCTCAATGACTTTTGCTATTTGCACTCTGCTAATTCTTAGATATCAGATCATGTGTTTTTTTAAGAAACAGTCCTGCTTTCTAAGATAAGTCTATAGTTATTTTTTTATGATCGACGTGTTTATTACTTCATTTTTATTAATTGGGATGGTTGCCCTTTTGCTTACAAGATATTTTTCGGATCATATGGAATGTTTGATAGATGAATCTGCTGTTGTACTGTATCCATGTATACATTATGAGTTTCTTGAGAAACCCTGTTCCTTCTAAGGGGTGGATTGATAAACTGTATCTTATAGTTAATCAAGTCTGACTTGTGATTTACATGTTCAGCTTCATTTGACAAAATGAGGCCTTCACACAGATATGAATAAAGATGGATTTCTGGAATTTATGTGCATATTCGCGTGCCTTTTACATATATCATGTGTTGTTTCTTATATTAGTTGCACAATAGATTGTACTTTTCTCAAACAAAGTTATGCTACTCAAGAGTCAAAGTTCTTTCATGTATTGCATCGCTTTGTACTGACAACAGGAGGCCTTCACACATATAAAAATGGATATGGAGTTATGGGTCTGTTCAGGTTTGTTGAAGTGTCACAATTAGAGGTGCAATTCACTATTTTCATCTGCACCACTTTTTTTCGGTACAAAGAATACTCTTCTGGCAATTGCCGCTCATAATTTATGTCCGTAAGTTGCAGCAGAACTATAGTGGTTTGTTTCTCAACTATTTGTGTCACAAGGTATTATGATGTAATTCAGCTGTTAGGACTTTCCCATCATTAGAAACTTAGTTCAAATGATTTATTGGACTTCAGTTAGTTTCTAGTAGAGGGAGAAATAGAGCTTTCTTCTGAAACATGAAGAATTATACTCCCGCCGATCCATATTACTTGCGACAAGTAATATGGATCAGAGGGAGTACTGATATTTCTACTGTTGTATGGTTACTTCTCTGGGAAAAAACAATGGTCAGGCCAAGTGCAATCTAAATTGTTGTACTGAATTGAGCTACTTCACTGAATAAACAATGGTCATGTGTATTTGCACTTTATTTAGGCAAGCAAAGTATATTCATATACAAGGCAAGCACAGTTTCAGTTTTGTGCCATAAAGAGAGGAGTTCAAGTGCGCTGTTCAGAAAAGAGATGTCCATGTATATAAAGAATGGTGAGGTATATATGGAGAAAATACACTCTCTAAGGAATACTAGCAAGGTTGATTTTTTTCCTGGATTCTATTTCTTCTACCTGAACCTGAAGGTACAGCATGACAGCATAGTGCGGCTAGCTGGCTACTATTAACAGAATTGACCAACAGCAGCTTGCTCTCTGATTTCAAATTAACATGTTTCAATTCATCTATAACCTCTGCGCTTTATTCAGATCATTGCATAAACAAGACAGTCATCAAAACAGTTTTATGTTCTCAGCAATCGTGCCTAATTGCATTCTTCTCAGTTCAGAGATATGCACTACGGAGGTTGATCTTAGCACATCACTCAAGTAAAAGTTAACTCTAGCAGATGACAGTACAATGATTCCAATGCCATGAAAAACAGAGGCAAAGTGTAACCCGGTATTGATACGAGAAGGATTAGATTAACAAGAGTGTAGGAAAGAAGGAAGTGACATTGCCCGAGGAGGTACATAGCACCAGGTCCTGTACTATTAAATTCCAGCCATTAACATACTCACGCAGAAGCCGAGCAAAAGAGTTGATACCAAATCAACCAATTTGATATTGTTCCATGCACGATACATATGCCACGAACACAACATAATTACCAGTTTCATCTCTCTCAAGAACATAGCAAACTGTGGACATGTTCAAAGCATCCAATATATCATGTTGACATTAACTTTTTCTTCAGTGTTAAATAATTAAAATTAGTTCTGGAATACTTAAATATGGAATATTATGTCTTCCTTCTATAGAATACATCTTATACCTTGCAATATTGGCTCCCTTCTCTGGAGATAACTCCTCCATGTCTTACATATGGTCCCATAAATTTCAAACATGCTTGCATCTTTTTCACTATGCGAGGTATTTCATGGATTGCTTCTATCAAAAATGCTTTCCCTATTCCATTAAATGATCTGTAGACAAATTCTAGTGTACTTATTGTTGGCATACTTTTCTTGCCTTGAGAACGTGTACAGTTTCTAATTGTGCGGCGTCGACAACGTTGCACTGCAGCACCAGGCTGCGCACGATTGCTCATGACATTTCTGAAGATTTGATCTCCATTACCTCCTTGATGTTGCAGCTCAGTGGTTAAAAGCAAAGGCCTAACTGGTACATAAAACATTCAATATGAATTGTATGTAATCTGAAGAACCTAACTGCTGGCTCACCCCTATGAGTTGTGCTTTATCGTGCAGCGGATCAAGCCATCAGGAATACACTCTTAGGCTTATGCACTAAAGTTACTTTCACATTTTTTGAAACGAAGGTACATCAGATTTAGCGAGACTGCATTTTACATTGTTTAACATAAGTGTCGTCGATCATAATAAATAAATGTGAGAACCATATTACATTTTTTTTTCTATTTTACATAACCTTATAAAACTACACTCCAAATATTATTTCTTAGATTTTATAGGGCGGTCAACAAAGATAGGAGTATATGTTGTAGGAACCAAGCATCCGATGTGTCATGTTGGCATTAACTTTTTATTCAGTGTTCTGGGAATACTTCAATATGTAATATTATGTCTTCCTATTGTAGAATACATCTTATACCTTGCACTATTGGTTCCCTTCTCTGGATGTAACTCCTCCCTGTCTTACCTGGTCGTATAAGTTTCAGACAAACATGCTTACATCTTTTTACCAGAAAAGGCTTTCGCCCCGCTTTATATATAAAGCAATGATCATCCACAACCCGGTACAAACGCACGCCAACATAACACACACACCCGAGGCATCTTTTTCACTATGCAAGTTATTTGATGGCTTGCTTCTATTAGAAATCCTTTTCCCTGTTCTGTTGAATGGTATGTAGAGAAATTATACTTATTGTTGGCACACTTTTCTTGCTTTGAGAAGATGTACAGTTTCTAAGCAAATAAAATGTTGTGCCGTTTTGTTAACTCGGAATAATGCATCGAGTTGAGAAATACGAGTGTCGTATCCCAAAGGTAACGAAGAATTTTAGTTTTCAGTACGACTTCCACATCTCTATTTTTGTGGATATTCTTTGCAGCCATATGATCGTGTGAACAATGTTTTGGCATTCCACCCTTCTTTTAGGTGTTTTTATCTGAATTCAATTGGTGAAAGACATGAATGCTATTTCTTGACACCATGATTCCATGGAGTATAATTTCAACTTGCCATATATACTCAAGACAGTTTTCTCTCATATATGTGGTGGTTATACCAAAATTATGATAAGTGCTGTTCACAACTAGTACAACATAGATGTTCTGCACAGTGATATAACCTAGCTGCATATATCCACATCTTCATTCCAGATGCCAAGTGTATCTCCTTTGCTGTTAAACTAATGTACCCAATTCGATAGCCAACACTTCAATTTGTAGCAGATCACGAGAACAAAGATATATGTCCTGTTGGAGAGCACAAAACAGTTGTTTAGGTGGAAAATATAAAATGTTGGCAGAGACTTCATGTAGATTGTTGCATAAAAGCCCACTGTTTCAATGGATACACTAATAACTTCACCTTCTAAAATTCCATTTCATTTAACATTGATAACAATGGTCTGATCCTGAATTTACTTTGGGGTACAATACATAGGCATGCATTTCTCATATAAGCCATCATCATGTATGCCCCTTTTGCCAAAAAAATTAGAGCAAGCATGCTAGACCAACTAGCCTCAAGCTTAGCATGAGATATACATATGTATAGTGTTTTGTACACAATACATAGATACCAGACACAGTAAAAGCTTTGGAACCGTTCCACACAGAGTAGTCATTCGATGCTATTTTTGTTTACCTAGGCATCATATTTTTCTGTCAAACAAATGACCCATGCTATTGGCTTACGCTCCACCCTTTTCTTAGGAAACAATCAGTATAGGAGGACTAGGATTTATATAGTTCCCGTAGTTTGCTTGAAGGTTTGTATGGATTTACATAAGAGTTTCTTAGATTTAAGAAACTGGTGTAGATGTATAAAGGATTTTTTTCTGTGCAGAATTTTTTAAAATTATTAAGGTAATAGTAATTAATAGTTTTGGTTTTGTTTTTAGATCACAAATTACTTTATCGGTTATTAATTCTAAATGAAAGAAATACTTTTGAATTGATTATTGGTTTAAGTCAAAACGGCATGTCAATTAAGGAAGCATCACCTAACTAAAGGAAATCTCCTTTCTCACCTAAGACCAATACCTTTTTTTTCAGTTAGAACGGTTGCTCTAACAAATTAGAACGTGATTGAATTCATATGTCTCCTTTAAAATGATATTCATAATGTACACGTCCAAGGGAGATCTGTGATACTACATCGCACTTGATCGACCTTCAGGATTTAGAGAGAATATTTCCATGGTCAAAAAATTATTGCCCAGAAGGTTGTTAAATATCCAGAGATCACATGTCCATTTTTTATATTTTGCTAAATTCAATTTAATATGTCCAAAATATCTTTAACGGTTCCTAAGTGTTGTATAAAACATGAAAAATGCATGTTTACTTGCAATAAAAGTTTTGTAGATATTGGTTATATAAACTCCAACAACATTATATTATCTTAATAATATGAAAAATTGATACACTCATAATTTTATCAACTAACCCGTATGAATGCACGGGTAGACGACTAGTATATATTAGTTCGTATCTATTTCTAGATTCACAAGTTTCTCGAGGGTACGTGCTGGATGGCCTGGGGTAATGCGGTCGCGCTGGAGTGCCTGGGGCAATGTGGTCGGGGCGACGAATATATCCGTCCACATCCTCCGGAACACTCAAACCGAATCTACTATGGAGACGGCCCATGATCAATTGGCTAAATGACAAAATGGGCAGGGAAGGCTATCTTTGTCCGGACTTCAACTGAATTCTCAGTTTTGGGAGCGTTATTTTTTCTCTCCTTTCAACATGTCCTTTAGCTATCTTGTAGTAAGAATTTTATTGAAAAATCAATGCGAAATGCAAATGCCCGATTATAGAAGAACTTCACGGTTGGTTTAAGTTGAGCGTCGAGCTCTCTTCATGCAGGTCCAACTTTGATAAGTTAGATCGAGGCACACAAATTGGCACGTTTACCATAAAACATAATGGTTACTTTCGACAAACTTGACCTCAGTGGGGCAATTTTGCTGGGAGTTGGTGGTTTGAAGGTAGCGCAATAAAAACCGAAGATATGAAGGGTCTGTGGTGGGCCCCATGAGACAAACCACAGGAATTGAAAATGAACAAGTATATAATGGACAAAGCAAAATCCCCCCGGGCAACAAAAATGTGGTGTTTTTACTGGAGTGAATATTTTGTATTAGAAAGAATTAACTGGTATTATAATATTTTGTATTATAATTAACAAGTATATAAACAGACATAAGACTTTTTCATTGCGATTATATGTGTATATGGCTCCTATTATGAAGAAGAAAAGCAACAGCATGACATGTTTCTAAATACATGAGGGCTCCTATTGTTGGTGATGATTCTTACCTTGTGAGTAGACAAGAAGATACAAGTAGTGGTAACAAGATAACGTATGAGTTGGGCCGAGAAAACAACTTGCAGGTCCACCTTGTACATAATCTTACTATGTTCCGGCAAGATCGAGGCAAGCGCTCACTAGCTATAGCTAAGTAACTAGTGGGATTCTCTTGGTTCAACATGCACTACCGCAAAACGGGCACTTGTAGCCAGTTTTGTGGTAGTGGATGCCTATTCGATCAAGACCTTCGGTACTCCTTATGGTGTAGATGGGAGTGTTACAATTGGAAGGGTAGTATTGGCATCCTTGATGATAAAAGGCAGGGTATGTAGTTGATTCTAGCAGTTTGATGAATAAGAACTTCGTATGGGACAGCCATCAGAGCACGATGTTTCATAATGTTTACCACCCTCTCATTCTCGGTGCCTCTTATTCCATTATGTTCTTCACACACTATTATTCTGCCCCTCTCTTGTATCTCCATCCCGCTAGCTAGCACCATTACCCCCTCTCTTATTTATGGACTATTCAAATGATAGTAGCAGGCATAGGTGTTTCGTCCAACACATTCATGTAGAGATCGAGTTTTATGCCAAGTGTGGGTATGCCTGGGTAAAGATCAAATAATAACTTATATGGGTACACAAACGTGGGGAAAGGTTGCTGGATAACTACACAAAAAGTACAATTATGCATTGATTCCTGTCCAACAAACGTTACTCCTTTATAAAATGAGAAATGTCTAACAGCTCCCGGGTGCCCCTACACCCTCACAAACAGTAAATTCATATAAAATTGAAAAAAAATCAATAAAGTCTGAAACTTTCAGAGATCAAAGATTATCAAAGGTTTGATGTTCCTGCAAAGTTTCAGCAATAAATAACCTTCGTGGAGCCCTCACCGGAAAAAACAAAATCACTGCTAAAAAATGTACATAAACTTTGAAACATGATTTTGTTTTTTTATTTGAGTGCTCTTCGAATGCTATTTTTAGCTAAAACTTTGCAAGATCATCCAAAGTTTCATGATGTTCGATGTCCCAAAGTTTCAGATTTTTTTGATTTTTTTAGTTTGTTTTGAATTTACTTTTCATAGAGGGTGTAGGGGCACCCGGGTGCTGAAAATACTATCTCTTATAAAATGCTAGAGTAGTCGCATTTTGATAGCACTTGTGCGCTACCCTTTTTTGGTCGTCTGACTAATTTATTACTGTTGTATGCTTTTGGTTGTTGGTATTAGGTCAGTCGATAATTCGTTTCACAGTTCGGAGAAGGTTCTAAACTTGAAGGAGATTTATTTTTGTTACCCGACTGCCCGACAGCGGATAGCATCACATCGGACCTTGGCCTCTCGACACACAACGCTGATCTAACAAACACGAAGATCAGATATCACAGAGCACGAGGATTACAACTAGAAAGATACGTATTATAGTATATAAAAATTTTCATTTTATTCAAAACAACAATATTCATCCCGCGCTCTCAAGCGAAACCGAGCAATGCGACGCCGAGCTTTGCGAGCTTGAACGCGTCCTCGTCCTCCGCCGTCAGCGGCGAGGACGCGTTGCTCTTCCTGAACCCATCCTCGCACTTCTTCGCTGCAGCCGCTGCCTTCTCCAGGATCGCCGTCGCATCGCGGAACTTCCCGCCCTTGACCGCGGCGGTGCACGCAGGAACGCCGTGCACTATACTGCCGTACAGCGACTGGCATGACCGGAGGGTCCTCGCCAGGGCCGCGTCACCCGCCTTAATCTTCACGCCGCTCTCCCCAAGCAGACGGCCGATCTTGGCCTCCGTGCTGGTGGCGTTGGTAGCGAGGAGGCCCACGGCAGCGGCGGCGAGGTCTTGGTAGACACCGCCACCGCCGACGGAGCCTAGGGCCTCCAGGCAGAACGTGACGTCGAAGTAGGTGCTCCCGCCACCGACGGTCTTGCATGCAGCAAGTACAGGGACGGCACTCGCCGGCGGGGCAAGGAGGACGGGCAAGAGCAGCAAGAGGACGATGATCACGCTAGTGGAGGAAGAGGAGAAGGAAGCCATATTGTCAGTTTTGCTCGTGGATTCAGTCTGCCCACATCTCAGCCTCAGGTGTCTAGTATATATATGTATATATAAGGTGTGAGTTGTTGGACAATTAATTTCATAAAATTTTCGATTTGATTCCTTTTTTGAGGGATTTTTCGATTTGATTCCATATTTGACCGGGTGTATCAATGGACCGGTCTTAAGTACAAATAATAAGGGCTACTTTTGGATTTACATTTCAACATTAAACTACGAAATTTCAGGGGAAAGACATTCAATTCATCGTCAAAAAAACAAAGGCAATTTTATTTTGGCAGGCCAAAGAAAAACAAAGGTAAACTGTAAGGAGGACAATTAATTGTTATAATACATCGTTGCAAAGAAAAAGGGTAATATATGCTAACAGAAAATTTACCTTTTTTTTCAAACGAATCATTGATCTGATTTAGCATACAATTGCAAAAAAACTTTACCTTCTTAAGCGGATCCTTAATCTGATTTGATGGCTGTTTAGGAAAGTACCCCGATACTCATACTTCTATTAGTATATATTTTTTTTTACGAAAATGATCCAGATCTATAATCAAACTTCAGCGGAGTACAAAGTATCTCGAACGTAATAAATATTACATTGAGATTTCAAGACCCCAAACAACCAATACTGCTGCCAGAACGAGCCGCCGAAACGCCGCTGTCACCGCTCCCTTACCAGAGTCGGTTTGACCTTGTCGATGATAGCCACGAAGTTTTTGTGCACGTGCCCATAAGGACCAATGCCTTGGAGCCACAGTCGTCGCCGTTGCACCCTTGCATAGATCCGAAGCATCTGACATCAAATCTTGCCACAAGACCAGAAACTCTAACCTCACCGCCCCAAGAATTGCAATTGGTTCGTCCATTGTTGGTCACTTATTTCTTGCGTGTTTGGATTCTCTATACTAAACCTTCTAGTCCCTAACAGAGCAGCGAAATACAAAATCCAACCGAGGGTCAGTTTAGTACAGACTGAAAAATGTGATCCAAGTAATTTCTGAAATATGTAGGAGGATCTGCATATTTATGTTGATAGTTGTCGAGGATTTGTGTGGTGTCGGATGAATTTGTTATGCCCCTTTTGCAACGCATATTGTTTTTTGTTAGTTTTTCTTGAGGGGTAAGAGCATCCCCAATGCCGACCTGTAAATTTGCTTTGGTATTTGTCCAGCGATTGGGGAGGCTAGTCCGTGGACACTGATGCCGCAGGCCGTCATCCAACGCTGCCCACATACAATCCAACCACTCTTTGAACTAATCGGATGAAATACGTTCAAACACAACAGATTTCTACAAACCGGACAAAATACATTACATTTTCGACATTTTTAACTAAAAATGATGTCAGACTAATATAAAACTAGTCTACGGTCGGCACTGGCGGATATCCATTCTGACTACTTGGACACCCTTGACTAGTCTACGGCCGGCCGCGGCGGATCTTCATTGTCTTCCCCATGTCCGGCACCCGTGAGCCCCGAAGGTATATACTTCAGCGCAAAGGGCGGCTTGCTTCCCCACTACTCATCGGAGTGGAACCATCGGTCAATGCTTCAACCAAAGAGGAAGGGTGTCCTAAGCTACACAAATCAGGGGTTGTTTCTGGATAGGGGACGAAGGTGGCCTGCCATAGAGCAAGACACCGATTGTGTACGCCGGTGTCGCCTCGGTGGTGGCCTTCATGGGAGCCAAGTGGTGTCGGCCTGGGATTATGTGTTTGCGTCCGATTTTGAAGTATCTCCAGACTAGAGAAGGCGAGAGGACAAGAAAATCCATTGAGCATTCTCGGAGTCTCCTATTCCCTACTGTTCTTCAACATCCTCCTTCTGTTCTCGTCTCATTTCGACTGTGCCACTGGATAATCTGGCTTTCTCGTCTCTAACATATTTGGTAGCTACAGAACAGTGTAGGTCGAGTATTTAACCAAAAACTACCACAATTCGCGGAAACGTGACAGAAAACTACCACTTTACGATTTTATTCCGAAAACTACCACTTTTTGTCTAATCTTTGACTAAAAACTACCATGTTGGGAAAATGCCCGATTCGCCTCTTCTAAACACCTTTCTGACAGGATGGGCCCACCTGTCAGTATTAATCTTCTTCCTCCTCTCTCTTTGGCATTTCGTCAAACACTTCACCGTGCTGCTACCCCACGTCCATGACGAAAACGAAGCTCGGGCATGAAGTCGAAGCAGCAAGCAGGGGCGCGGCGGCTGTGGTAGTGACTAGCAAGCGGCGGCCATGGGTGCTGATGGAGGCCGGCGCAGGGCGAGAGGAGCAGATGAAGGCTCGGGCTCCTCGAACCATGGTGATGGCCGGCAACAGGCAGCTGCGGGAGGCCGAGGGGAGCGGCGAGGTCGGTCGGATCTGGAGCTTGAGGCATCCGGCGGCGATGCTGGAGCAGGGCACTGGCGGGGCGAGGGAGAGTTCCTTCTTGGCCTCCGCCGCGGCGCCTCCTACCGTGGCCGTGCCCTCGCCGGCGAGCTTCTTCCGCACGCGGGGGCGGTCAACTGGCCTCTTGGCCGTTCTCGCTTCCCACGGCCGGCTCGTCGAGACGGGCGCCGGCGGATGCTTGCTTATCTAGGACGACCACCTGCCGCCGGGCCTCGACAACGACGTGGACTCGCCGCAGCAGCAGCCATTCCAGTCCGTCGGCGGCAAGCGGCTGGGGAAGGAGGAGGCCGGCGACGAGGAGGAGAATGAGGCGGAGGACCCGATTGCTTTTTTGAAGACAAACTAGGGACCCGATTGCATTTTTAGCCCGTTTATGTGTGGGGTCGGGCAGTCAGATTCGCGTTTAACCCAAGCAAAGCGAGCAGTTTTCACACTTGGTAGTTTTTTGTCACGGATTAATAAAAAAGTGGTAGTTTTCGGGACAAAATCGTAAAGTGGTAGTCTTCTGTCACGTTTTCGCGAATTGTGGTAGTTTTTGGTTAAATACTCGTGTAGGTCACCTACGAAAGCTTGATTCTACTCGGTTGAAGATTGAGCATCAATATATATGCACGCAACTTAGCAATTAATCAACGATGAATATGCATGGTTGAATATTGTGGAGCCCATGTGACCAACTAGCAAGTACATTGCATACTAAAGGCATAGCTTGGATAAGACTGAAATGACAATAATTGGAAGAGCGATGTACCATACTATTGGATCGTATTCTTAGTCCCACTTGAGACTTGACACCCTGCCGCTTCCCAGGCCCTACTCCTCGTTGTTGGAGTCGACGGCCTGTCCGTCATCAGTGGACGTGGACAGACTAGCCTCGTCGTTATACCGGCGTCAACGAAGCGCATTTGGCAGCACGAACAGCCGGACCTGCCAGAGTTCTCGTTTGCGATTGCCAGTGCCGCCAGTGCCACTGCCACGCTCGACTGCGCCACGACCGCGTTGCAGGCGGTGTGAGCGAGCGCGGCCTCGTATGACGCCCGCTGCTCGGGGACAAAGTTGGAGTTCTCCACGACCAAGGCTGCTACGGCTTTCTTGTACGCAAGCTCGCCGTAGATTTGGCCCTCCGTCAGCCGGTGCTTCTCAAGGAGGGAGAGGTTATACTACGGCTCCTGCTGCTCCCATCGGAACTCAGACACTGGCTGTGGCACCTGTTACTTGTCTGCTATGGTGGCGTTGAAGTGCACCTGCGCCTACTCCATGGCCAAGCCGGCATGGAACGACGAAGGCACTGACGCCGACTCGTCGTTCGAGGCCGTCCCCATCGCCACCGAAGACCTCTGAGGAGTTGGCCAGCAGGCCGCCCTCTATCTGCCTCACACAACGGCGCTGTCAGGCGGCCACAAGGGTGGGTAGGTTGTGCTTCTGCTATGTCGAGAGACTCTCACAACGCGTTAACTCTCGCGGTCATGGCAGAGGTAGTGCATAGTGGAGGATGTGAAGCAGGACGTTGTCTGGTGCGGTTTGTGCAGGGCATTGCCTCATTAAACAGCGGATGCCGACCAGGCAAAACACGGGGTGTGTCAATACAGGCACCGAGGTTGGTTTCTTATCCGCTGTGCCTGTTTAATGACCGAGATGGATGAACAGGTATGTGTTTGAATGCGGTAGTTATCCGCCCCATACCGTCTAACCATGTCTTTCGGGCATTGAACATGCTTGGACACCTGGATGCAGCATGGGCGACTCCCTTGGCCGGCGTGCTGTTTGAATCCTGGCATCACTGAGAGGCCGCGTCCGCTCTGGGCTGACATGAATAAGGGGCAACTGCTTCACACAGGCGCGGGATAGGGTTTTGGGTTGGTCCGGGGTGTCCGTCACGTGCGTGGCAGCGGTCCGGACGCTCGTAAAGCCCTATGATTTGACTCCAGTTTGAAGGAAAATGGATGTCCGGGAAGGTCCGCGAACAGATTTGGTACGTTGGGTGGCAAAATGATTTCAGACAGCTTGGACCTGACAGATACAGTGGTTTAAGGTGTTGGAGATGCCCTTAGTCGGTATCAACATTAGTGCATTCTGTGTGCGTCTATATTATTCCCTCTAATCCATATTATTTGTTTTAGATAAGTAATATGGATTGGAGGAAGTGGCTATTTGGACCAATCATATTTGTAAGTATGCATACTGTCTTTCTCCAAACAAAACAAAATGGTAATGTGGATACTGTTATTCTCTTTGCACTCTCCCCTTGGAAAAGAAAAGGCACACACACACACACACACACACACACACACACACACACACACACACACATCTTGATCGGGATCGTCCGTACGCCGGACACTCCTTAGCCGAACCGAACCCAATACTACCTATGTATATGTACCAACATCTAAAGTATCAAATCAAAGATTCATCACAAATATATGTTCGTATATGATATACTCCTATTTGATATTGTGGATATATATAATTTTCTCAATAAAGTTGATCAAAGTTTGTGAGGATGGATTTTCATGGATACCAATGTGCACTCTATTATGTGCATTCGTGGGGAGGGGGTGTAATCTTCAACAACACGGGCAAGGCGACGACCGTAGGTATATGTGCCAATCTCCTCAAAATATTGAGCTACTGATTCATTCTAGAAAGATCTACTTGACTAGGTCCTGCTGTTCTGCATGAGCTCAGGTAACTTAGATGCTACAGTCTGATGCGTGATTGGACCAATACGGTTTGCTTGTGTCTGCTAATTGGCCTTCTCATTATCTTGAACGTAGACTCATGGACTAGAGAGATTTTAGGCAAGGCTTTCCGGAAGTAGGGGATGGAAAACCTGATTAATGCAAAGGAGATCCCAGTTGCGTGCAGATAACTTTGATGTGTTGTTGCAACTAGCACACGAAGGAGTTCGTTGCTCTGAATTCCTTGTGCCCCTTTTGTCGGGATTTAAGCCTTGTACAGATTATAGGTTTGGATCCAATTTTTGAGCGTCTTCAGACCAGAGAAAGAAAGAGAGGGCAAGCAAGTCCACTGAGAATTCCTGGTGTCTCATATTCCCTACTGATCTTTAACAGCCTCCTTCTGTTCTCGTCTCACCTCGACTGTGCTACCGGATAATTTGCCTTTCTCGTCTCTAACATATTTGATAGCTACAGAAAAGTGTGGGTCACCTACCAGATCTTGATTCTACTCGATTGCTGATTGAGCATCAATATATATGCACCCAACAGAGCAATTAATCAACAATGGATATGCATGGTTGAATATCGTGGTGCCCATGTGACCAACTAGCAAGTGCATTGCATACTCAAGGCATAACTTGGAAAAGACTGAGACATGTTTGCCTCCGGTTTACAGGAAAAATAGACGTCCGGACAGGTCCACGGTCGGATTTGGTACTGCACTAGATGGAAAAATGATTTCGGACAGCTTTGACCCGACAGACGCGGGTGGTTTAAGATGTTGGAGATGCCCTTAGTCGGTATCGACATGAGTGCATTCTGTGTGCATCTATATTACTCCTTTCCATCCATATTAATTGTCTGATACTTGTATGTATATAAATGTCACAAATCTAAGATAAGTAGTATGGATGTGACAAATCTAAGACAAGTAATATGGTTATGGGAAAAGACAAGTAATATGGATGGGAGGAAGTATGTATTAGTAGGAATACTAGAACATGGCCGCGAGAAAAATTGATATGGTATCGGTGGCGAAAGCAACATGAAAGACAATAAGTGAATCAGCGGTGTAGGTGGAGCGACGCGCGATGCGGCTACCAGCGAAGGGCCACGACGGTCGATACGTACGAGGCCACGGGGCCAGGGTGGAGGCCGGATGATGGCATGCACCACGGCACGGGCGAGCTCAACCTGGCGAGGCGCTAGCTGATTTTTTTTTTCATAGTAATACATGTCTCGTTCATCTACATTACTATTAAACAAGAGAACATGATGAGAGCGGACGAAAACTCTGCCCGTATAAACGCAAGCCCGCACGAGTCTACAGGTAAATCTACAGGTAACCCCACGTCCCTTCCTCAAAAAAAAAAGTAACAACCCACGTCCAATTTACAAGGGGAGTGATATACGGGAACAAATAAGCTAACTTAGCGGGAATCAAGCCAGGCCCGGCATCCAGATTACATGCCTCGTCGCTGCCATGCGCAGCCGCCGAGGCACACGACGACGGCCGCGACGACGAGCTCGCCGAGGCACACGACGAAGGCCGCGACGATGAGCTCGCCGAGGCACTGGACGACGGCCACGACAACACGCTGTTCCCCAACACAGGTGCAGCCGCACAAGCGCACTGCCACGGCCGCAACAAGGAGCTCCTCGCCGACATAGGTGCATATTCTTCTCTGATCTGAAATTTAAAAGGCTTTTACACACCGCTGTCGCCAAGACTTTATTCTACACTACTATTAAACAAAAAAACATGATGAAAGCGGACGAAAACTCTGCCCGTACAAACGCAAGCCCGCACGAGTCTACAGGTAAATCTACAGGTAACCCCACGTCCCTTCCTAAAAAAAAAGTAACAACCCACGAACAATTTACACGGGGAGTGATATACGGAAACAAATAAGCTAACTTAGCGGGAATCAAGCCAGGCCCGGCGTCCAGATTACATGCCTCGTCGCTGCCCTGCGCAGCCGCCGAGGCACACGACGACGGCCGCGACGACGAGCTCGCCGAGGCACACGACGAAGGCCGCGACGACGAGCTCGCCGAGGCACTGGACGACGGCCACGACAACGCGCTGTTCCCCAACACAGGTGCAGCCGCACAAGCGCACTGCCACGGCCGCAACGAGGAGCTCCTCGCCGACATAGGTGCATATTCTTCTCTGATCTGAAATTCAAAAGGCTTTTACACACCGCTGCCACCAAGGCTTCATTAGGCTAGAAGACGCCTCCGCCCAGACTGTACTGCGCCATCACCACACACTACTCACCCGACGACGTCAGCGCGGGCGAACTGCTCCGCAAATGCATGCTCCTTTGTCAACCTGTTCATGTGATCCATCAATTGTTTTGATGGAATGAAATTATGGAAAACAAGGAAAATGTAGGAACTGGTGACTTATGGCATGACCATATGCTAACATGATCCTTGTTGTCCGTACCTGACCTAAACCTGACGTCCTTCCATGAATCCTTGTCAAATGAGCATTGTACTGATTCACCTACAATGCCTGATCAAGCTGCATATGGATCGTTCAATTCTCAGTTCCAAAGGGGCAGAAACTGTTGTGCATACAGTTGCGATGTACTCCCTACGTCCCAACATATAAGGTCGATTTTCAAGCTAACAAAACATAGGGGCTGAATGTGTACGGCGTGATAATAATATATGCTTTGATTTTCAGGAAAACATCGACAAAGGAGCGAAGGACGAGCATACACAAAATATGCAGATTGAATGCATGATAACCAAAGATGAGGATATGAACACCGAGTCAACAAAGGCAATAGAAGAACAAAGCATCATGGAAGATACAGAAAATATGCAGATTGATGAGGTGATATCCTAACACAAGCATACAAACCCCAAACCGACAAAGGCGGTTTTTTATTTCACATGCCATTATTATTATTCTTATTCAGGGGGGACAAAACAATATGTAATCTATAGTATAATAATATCATACCAACGTTTGTTTACTCATCTTCATAATATTTGCTCTTCTATAAGTACTGGAGAATATTATTTTATTGTGAGTTTCAGTTACTAAGCGATGAAGAACCAGTAAGTACCGGGTAATATTATATTATGTGCGTTTCAGGTACGAAGCGAGGTAGAATCAAATGGAATAGACGACGACGATGAAGTACAGAAAAAAAAAGAGCACACAGGCCACAGATTGCGAAGTGGCAAATGTATGCTTCCGTTTCAAGTATTCCAAATAATTCTGATTCTCATTATATTATAATACTACATAGGGATTATTCTTTGTAATGAGCTCTCAGGGATTAACCGTCAAGGAAACTAGTGAAGAAATGCAGCCATCTCAAGACAATGAATTAGCACAAACTTTCGACACCGAAGGGGCAGAAACTGTAGGGGACAAGTTTGCAGAATTAAATGGAATAGCCAACAAAGATGAAGTGGAGAAAAATAAGAGCACGCGGTCCACAGATTCCGAGGTGACAAAGACATATTTTCTTTTCCAACTATATGTCCCAAATAGTTCTAATACTAATTATATTAAACCCGGCATACCGATTGTTCTTTGTAATCTTGCTCTCAGGAATTATCCTTGAACGAAACAAGTGAACAAATGAGTCAGCTCAGGATGATGAATTAGCACAAACATTTGGCACCGAAGGGGCAGACACTATAGGGGACACAATGAGAGAATCAAATGGAACAGCTGACAAAGAAGTGGAGAAAAAACAGAGCATGCAGTCCAGTGATTCCGAAGACTCGAAGTGACAGAGGCATCTTTTCTTTTCCAACTATGTCCCAAATAGGTCTAATTATAAGTATATTATATCCTGCATACCCATTATTCTTTGCAATGTTGCTTCCAGGAATTAACCTTCAATGAAACAAGTGAACAAATGGATGCAGCTGAGGACAGATAATTAGAACTAACGTCTGGCATGGAAGGGGCACATACAGGGAAGCCTATCCGACTGCATAACAAACCTAAGAAGGCACAAGACTACGTGGTGGCTCCAGAAGGCACGGACAAACCCTTCTATGCCCTACTTTTGCTACATTTATTTTCTTTGTCATTAATAAATGTTGTCACTTACATCATGATAGATTACGCCTGCACTGGCGATGATTGGTCCGTGATTGAAAATATCATGTCTGAACCAAACGACAAAAGAAATTTAATGAGCATCGACGACTCACATCTCCAAAGAGAACAATTAAAACGTCTATTACTCCCCGAAGAATTTCTTGGCGACGAAGTAAGTATATGTAGCTTTCAGACAAGACGATGTTATTTTAACATTAGTTTCTATTCTCTCCTATGACCAAGGTGTGCACTTGATATTGCAGATCATAGACGCATACATACATTGCATAAGGGCTAAAGAGCATCTACAGATGAGGTCAGGTGGAAGTGTATTCTTAGCGAGTGCATGCATCTCTAAGATTATAAAGGAATTTAGCTCTATACGGGATGACGCACCAAGATGGGTATTAAACAGAGCTACAACTTATTTGGAACATGATATGGTGAGTGTCAGTTCCATACAAATGTTTGTATAGATGGGACCTAAACTAACAAAAACACTATTTTCATATATTAGTTCCAGTTAACATTGAACACTTTCATTGGTACCTAGCAGTTATAAATACCAGGCAGCGATGCATCCAGGTGCTCGACTCGCTAGACCCACGAATGAGCCGCAAAGACCTCACCGCTATGGTTAGTCATTAGTCCCACTACACCATCTTTTGATAAGACGATTTATGTTATTGTTCAGTTGTGATGCTAATACTTTGTCATTTATTCATTCAACAGCTCAAAGGACTGAAAAATATATTGGAATATGCATCGCTTCAAATGGAACTAAAAATCGATAAGTGGAAATACTTAAACATCTCAGCATGGCCAAGGGAAGAGTATATTAAGAGCACACTGCAAAGAGATGGGTATACCTTCTAACTCAAAGGCTCAAAGTAATCGACATTATGTGTCTTTTGTATTCCCCCATTAGTTGCATCACAAAAGAAGTTTCTGCAAAATAAGAATAAGGTATGATATGTCAAAGTATATGAGCTAAAAGTATACAGATATGCACCGATTTGACGGGGACCAGCAGGTGGCGTGGTCAGAGAGACTGACCTGGATCCGGACAAGCGAGGAGAAGCATAGGGAGGGTCCCGAGCAGCAGCACAACACGCAGAGGTCATCGTGGTGATCCTAATAAGATGGAGGTCGCCAGCAGCAACTGCTGCTGGTCCTGACCGAAACGAATAGGGAAATCAATATAGGGCCGGAGAGCAGAGCATCCGGATCGAGGGGAGAATAAGAGTTGGAACCGGACCTTCATGGCGTCGCGGCGAGTGCATCAGCGAGTGAAGGCCCCGGCATCGCTGGCGAACATGCCAAGCTCGAGTGCCCCGCCGTCGAGAGGAGGAGGGAGGGCCCCGGCGTCACCGGATAGGAAGAAGGGGCGGGCAGAGGAGGGGCATGTGCGTCCGCCGGCGGTGCTGATGAAGGGGAGGGGCGGGGCAGAGCATGGGCCTGCCCATCCGCCGGTGCTGCTGACGAAGGGGAGGGGCGGGGCAGAGCAGGGACCTGCCCGTCCGCCGGCGGTGCTGGCGAAGGGGAGGGGCGGGGCAGAGCAGGGGCTTGCCCGTCCGCCGGCGGTGCTGACGAAGGGGAGGGGCGGGACAGAGCAAGGACCACCCGTCCACCGGCGTTGCTGACGAAGTGTAGTAGCGGGAGCTCTCTGGTGGTGGATTAGGAGGAGGGAGCTCCGGCTGTGGATGGGAAAAGTGGTGTAGATTAGGAGGGAGTGAGGAAAGAATGGGGAAGAGAGGAGTGTGAGGGCGGTGGAAGGTTGACTGAATTTTTTTTTAATCTCTATACTACGACGTACAGGTATTATTCCCTGTTATTCTTCGGTAGTAATACTAAGGCAATCATCCCGTGAGTGATTGTAAGTCCATGCGTCATTTTTTGTAAGTGAGTGCGGCATTGCCAAACAAAATAAAACATATCTTCTAGAAAAACATTGTACTGTATTTGGAAGGGCATGTCCGGTTCACATGCTGCGTGGGTGAGATTTTTGTTTTCATCACGGCTTGTTACACTCATGACCATTCGATGATTTTAAAAAATATTATGAATTCCTATAAAAGAAATACAAATTTATTGAGTATATTTAAGTTTTGTAATCATGCAGATCATCTTGTGGTCTGTGGATGATAAATTTTATGGAGTACTTCACAGGAGATATTTTATCCGACAATCCTACATAGGTATTTTTCACTGTGTATCATCATACTTATTCTATAATGTATCACTATTTAACTCTTATCACTACTTTAATAGGAACATATGACAGATTTTAGAACAAAACTAGCTGTCATTTTAGTGGACTCAGAATTGAATGATGATAATATAAGAAATCGAGACATGAAAGATGACGAAAACAACACAGATCCCACGGAATGTATGATTCTAGATAGACCCCCTGAAAAATTCAAAACATCAAATACATCAGGAGAAGTTGAGCCCATCTCGCAGTCATTTATCCTTTCACCGTCTGTCAATCCAACAAACGGTGATTTAATAGATGAACTTTGCTTGTTCATTGGTATGGTTGATGATGTCGCTCTACTAGAGTAAGCCATATTTTTTAGTTCATTTTGTATTCCAATAAATTACTCTAATGTCATTATAATTGACATAATTTCGATTTTACAGGAGCGAATGGGTGAAAAGCTTTGATCCATACCCTATTAGCTTAACTCTGAGACAAATAAAAAACATATTAAGCAAGGATGAATACATGGATATTCATTGCTTTAATATGGCTGTGCGGATACTAGCGCGCCACGAAGTCCAGCTTTTCAGAGACATTCCATCTCACTATATGGATCTAAACTTTTGTGTAAGTTACTATAATCATGCATTTTTTTTCTCATCACACTAATATTTTCTCATTCTTATTTTAGTCGATGTTCCATTGTGCACGAGACTCAAGTCATCGTGAAAATATGGAATTACTACATTGAAACAGTTGTTTCATAACTGGCCTCACAATAATGATTATCATATCTCACAATGTGATATGGTAAGATTTTAATTTTTCATTTGTAACAATGCTTTATTTGGTCTCAATTAATATTTCATGTATTTCTAAACTATTTCATCAGTGCAGATTTTATTGCCTTGGTATATGTTTGGGCTATTTCTATTGTTTGTGTTGGATCAAAATAGAAAAGTTGTCTTAATTTTTTATCCGATACCAATAACTACTTTTGGGAAGAATGTACTTAAAACTGTGGTTGACAACCTAAACCTTGCGCTTGAAGTTGCAAATTCTCCATTCAACGATGATATCTCTAAATGAGAATGCGTAATTCCTGTTGCTCCAACAAACTCACACTGGTATGAATCTTTTAAACTCATTGCAATATTAGTTGATTCATTCAACGCACATTATGTGTATATATATTCCATACATGCAGTGCTCCGTCGGGTTATTTGGTTTTCAATTACATGCACTCATTTTGCGATGGAAAAACTATATTTTCCCATACCCCAAGTGAGTATTTTACACCATGCTTATTCGTATACACATTGCACATGCAACTTGTTATAACAATATTGTATAATGCATATGTAGGATGGTTTTCAACTGAGGAAGCATTTTTTGCTGCATATTTTAAAGTATGAAGATAATGAAGCTCAAAACAATATCCCATACATTGAACGAAGTACCATTGATCGCATCCATAGATGGACCTTCATTGCTTCAAAAGATGGACCTTCAAGGCAGGCTTAGTTGCGGTTTTTAAAATATATTTTTGTAACAACTATAATACAATTAGTATGTGACAGCGAATTTTATGCTGATACATGTTTCTGGATCATGTGCTACACGCTCGCTCATATCGTTGCGCATAAGACACATTTAAATGGCTCGGTAAAAGAACTCACTAAAATAAAATTTAGATCCAAAATAGATCACAAATATGTCACACTTTTTGAAAATACAATTTAAGTGACATGATAACATTTTGTAGCGATCTGATTTTTTTTATAAAAATCATTTTAGTAATATACCATGTGAACCTGTTCATTTTAGTAATATACCATGTGAACCTGTTTTGTTTGAGACGTGCGTTGCACGTGCATGCTTACTAGTATCAAAAAGAACAAAGTACAAGTCACATAAGAACCGACATGACAAAACTGAAAAGATAGCAGAACATCTTTGAGCTTGATACTAACGCCCGTCACCTGCCTCCGGCACCACCACAGTAGCCACCGAAAAAAAGAATGACGGATCACCTCCTCACCCGAGCTCGACGCGGCTCCATCGCTGATATGCAGCTTTGCGGACCTCCAAGGTGGCTCACCAAAAGTGAAGCCATTGCCGTTGAACGAATCAGACCGGGGCAACACCCCGGACACGCCATCAAACTCCAGATCTGGCACCCCACCACGACTAAGACGCCGAAGGAGGAAACCATACCTGCCATCCACGAACCACGAACCCAGCACACGTTCCGTCTTCCAGATGTCGTCAATGCAGACCACAATCTGCATCCACTCCTGGACTACCTCCCAAGCTCCACACTGACGCTGGAGCAAACGTCGTCTCAACGATGGAGCCCGAGGACACAGGTCCACCACGAGGATGCCGCCGCCGCCGCGCCATCCTTGCTTGAACAAACTGATTTCCAGATCCATCCCCAACCATAGGACCGATGGCCTTGTCAGGAAAGGATCCGAATAATATTTATTCAGCGTTGTCATCGTCGCCGCCGAAGCAAAGACGATGAACAATCTAAAAACCTAGACTACGGATGAGTAAAAATAATCCACACGCGTGGATCCGGCGACCCCCCTCACCACCGACAACCGAAGTCGCCGGCGGAGGGGAGCCGCCGGAGAACGGTGTTGGAAGATCGGCCCCGCCGCCAGGTACGAGAGGAAAACTGCCTGGCGTTTCCCAATTGAGCTGGGTGTACAGCAGGCCGGGGCAACGAATACAAGCTCACTTCTTGCCCGAAGTCTCGAAACGAAACCACTGCAGAAGTGGCGAAGGATCGATAACTGACAGTTTGTCCTCGTAAGTAAATTGCACAAAATCACAACATCTGTGGACCCTAAATTAAAACACCATGTTTTTTTAAAAAAATTTAACGAAATCCATCATTATTGTGTTGACAGTTTGCGAAAAACGCGTCGGTAACTAAACACATATTGACACTAGATCTAATGGATAGAGCCCGCCGATACTGCCAGCATAACTTGATACCGTTTGACTCAAGTATTAAGCTAGCGTTGGGCCCACCCTTCATCCTCTTCCTTCACTGGCCAACACAAACGCTCTCGTGCCCTCGCCGGCCTGGTCCTAGGCCAAGCTACCGTTGCATACCAGACTATCTCCGGTCTCCCGTTGCTATCGCCGTCGGCCCCCTCTTCCTGAGGTGTGCTGCCACCTGCCGCCACATGATCCTGGCTGAGCTGCTCCAGCTAGCCCAGCCGACCACCCGACCTTGCGCTGACGTGGACACACAGAGTAGGGTGCTTCACGCACAATGCTACAAGGTCGGTACGCTAGGGTGATCGTGTATGAGCACTAGTCAGAAGCGGTCAGACACGCCGTGCCCCTCCTCGCCCGTGACTGAATCCCCAACACTGGAGCAGGATGGCAGGCCGGTCCGGCTCGTGGTTCACGTTGGCATGCACGGCCAGATCCGATGGAGAGTGCAGTGAGAACATAGCCTCACTCTTCCGCTTGTCCTCCTCAACGACACCGCGCCGGATATGGTGTCATCACCACTCCAAGGCCGGGACGAACTCCTCCATCCTCTTCAAGTTTGTGATGAGTTGTGCGGCCCACTCCTGGTCCGGACGGCTCTCTGCTTCATGAGAGCAGCTCCTTCACCTCCCCGACATCCCTCTTTTTCAACTTCTGCCTGCGAGCTCCGCACCAGCTAGCAACACGTGCGGGTGCGCCTGTTCCAGAAGGAAGCACACCGACACTGCGGAAAGGAAGAAATAGGTTGGCGGCAGCGAGCATGCGCCCTAACGGCAAGCTGCACACCTAGTCTCAAGCGGCAAACTGTAGGCGTGTTCTACTTTTTTTTCCCTCTTTGCACTTGTTCTTTTGCTACCATGTATGATTTTTTTTCATTTTCACTGAAAAATAGTGGGAGATGCATATGGCTTGTTTTAAGACAACTTCATGTTGGTTTTATTTGAAGGCTCAAACTCTCTTCTTGCAGCAACGTTTTAGATTAGTTAGATTAAGTCACACAAATTGTTGCATTTGCCATAAAACATAATGCCAACCTTAAACTTGAACTGATTGGGGCAATTTTGCTGTAAGATGGTACTCTGAATTCAGGGTAATAAAAAGGCGAAGATTTGTAGGAAGATAGGGAGGTTCTGTGTCGAGGGCACCCTAAAGAAACACATGAGAATTGATTTTAACATGTATACAGTGAACAAAGCCTCTCCATCTAGAAAAACCTGGAGATCCCTAGGATGATTAAAATGAGCCATTTTGGTTGTAGTGAATATTGATGTGTTGGAAATAATTAGCTAAGAGATCAAAACCTTTTTTGTTACTAGAATCTCTACTAAAAAAATAAGTACAGTTTTTTTCTCTGCCAGGCAGAAATTTTCGTCAACAGATCCCCCCTCCCACCATCCACCTTCATTGATTATTTTTCTCAAAACAGTTTTTTTTTACCATGATATATTTGACCGCACCTATCAAGTACGCCACTCAATCACATTAATTCTCTTACCTTTTGCATCATTAAATCAACTCCAGCTTATTAACTTGTCTTTTGCAATAATGTGGAATTACGCCATTCGATTCAAAGCTATATTTCGCCCACCTCCCCATATATCTTTCAATCAGCATTGATTTACTTACCATGCATGAACCAGGCTGCCAAATTATTGAAACAAATAATATTAGCCCCCCCTCCCCCCAGGGGACGCAGCAACGCATTGGCACGTACGTGCTAGTTAAAAACAAACGGAATCTCTTGATCATTAGGATTACAGTAGTATATGGCTTACCTTATGAATAAGCAAAGTTCTTCAAGTATTCAAAGCACAGGAGGGCAGAAATAGGCTTTGCCCATAATCAACTCCTTTGCCAGAATCGCCACGGTCACAGCTGTTGGTCTTATGGGCTGCTGGCTAAAGAGTGATCATGTTTCCTGCGAGTTAGCTTGTATTTTCTCAACGATGATCTATCACACTTGTCGGTTAGATCTATGACCAATACATAAGGGGACAGGGGAGCTTATAGTGAATAACTGGGCGCCCTCGCAGCTTAATATGGTGGTAGTTATTATACAGAAAAATGACCATCTGTTTCCCGGGGTCTACTATTCCCATATGGTAACTTGGTAGTCCTTATTTCCTTGTTCTGCCATGTATTTTCTAGGCTGGCTTCTATGCTTTTCGCCAATATAATTTTGAGATGGAAAGTTTTCGCCAACTGGTAGCTAGTGGAGCTTGTCTCTCATTCAGTCGAGATGGAGCAACATATACGCACATCTATTATTGATACCTTCTTGAGTTTGTACTATTTTATGGCGATTTTATGGTGGTAAGTAGTACATTTATTAGTATGTGAGTGCCCCTGTACGTGGATTGTTAATGGTTCGAGAATTGATTGGGGCTAAATCATGCATGACTTTGCAAGTGAACTATTGTGTTTCACACAAATAAAAGAGAAAACTATAATTTTTATTCCTGAACTCCTGCCGTAGTCTAGTTTAGGTCCCTCCACTCCAAAACGAGAAACTAGCAACATGAACAACTGAAACCATACAAGAATCGTCCCTGGACGAGGTTTTGACCGGTTTTGATGTTGACCAACCCCAATTTTGACCGTCCTGACTCAAATTCGCGTACTTTTTAAATCCGCATATTTTTTGAATTCATGCACTTCTAAAATTCGCGTACTTTATTCAGAAAAGAATCAAGAATAAAAAAAACCGTGAACTTGAAAAAGTGCGTAGGTTCGAAAAAGGTGGGCTACCTTGGAAAAAGCATGCTGGCTTAGAAAATTTACGCTAACTTGAAAAGAGTATGTGGATTTGAACAAGGTACGCGTATTTGAAAAAAAACACGAATTTGAGAAAAGTGCACTGAATTGACAAAATTGGGTGAGCTTTACAAATGTGCGTGGATTTAAAAAAACAAACAGATTTGAATAAAGTGCACGGATTTGGAAAAGTTACTCTAACTTGAAAAAAGTACACGAATATCAAGAAAATTCATGAATTTGAAAAATGTGCGAACTTGAAAAAAATGTGGATTTAGAAAAATAAGGGACCTCGAAAAAAGAAAAAAAATGTGGATTTAAAAATTTACGCAACTGGAAAAATACGCGGATATGAAAAGTACGAGAATCAGAGGCATCACCGATCTAAACCAGGACAAGTCAGCACCAAAACCGGTCAAAACCGATACCAAGGATGAACCTTGTCGAGTTGCGGTAGCTGGGGGTGCAAATTATCCAGTTTGGAAGTTGAGAAACAAATCTAGACTCCCGAAAAATTAGGAGAGACGGAAAATATACTTTTTACAAACAAAATAGCGGTTCCTTTTAGATATTGGTACTTGGCCTCATAGTTAACCCACACGTTTTTGAAGTTTGTTACACTATCGATCATCGATTGTTATTTACAACGATTCATCTTCCCGTGAAGAATCCTCTTCCGGTCCAGACTATTCTGGATAATAGGAGGGATGATAGGAATGGAGGATGATCTGGTCGAGGTGCCCCATACGGGCGTCCATGATGGCGCCTCTGTGATTCTGGGGAGCTTCCGTATGCGGTGGTGCCCGGGCATCATCCCTTTCGCTCCGCGACGAAGAGACGTGGATATTTCTCGCAAACTTCGCCGGCAAACTTCGGGTTGGGTCGTTGTCGCTTCAGAGTTCTGGTTTGACTGCGCACCCTTTCTTTAGGAATGTGCTCCTCGCCATGAGTTAGTTTGCAGCATAACGTGGTCTGGCACACTTTTTGAACCGGTACGCTGCCGGCGTGCATGCATGTTCCATCCGCTAGTATTCGAGTTGGGGAACCGGCAATGAGCTCGAAGATGGTGCCGCGGAGGAGAACGGCACCGAATGAAGCTGTCTACAAGGATGATATGCCCAAATCGCGAGGCTACGGTTTGATTAACTTTGATTTGTAAGTTAGGTGCCGCGTCGATCCAGTTTTGTCGGTACAGTGAATGCATTTAGTTGGCCAACGCAGACGGCAGATATACAGCGTCATCTGCCAGCTTGTACTCAACTTGAAGATAGCTCCTGCCACCACTACCACGACAGGTACAAAGATTACATCCCTATCTGCCACAAGTCACTATTATGCTAGCCATCATGTCATCAGAATTTGGAAGAAATACAAAACATAATTAACAGCACAGATTACACACTTCAGTTGCGTGTGCCTCACGGAAATTCTAAGCTTGAGTGAGTGGGTCAAGTGTCCCAACACTGGCAAGAGAGAGGGGGGCAAATTCAGTTTGCTGAATAATGTTCCTCCTTAATTTCATGATACCACGGATCTAATGAATAAGAGTGAATTGCTAAGGAAAACACAGCAAGAATCATCAAATGACACCAACAAAAAGTATGTGAACCCAGGTGCTGAACTGCTCAAGTCAACCCAAATCGGGCAACTGTTCTAATCTTTCTCTGTACTTTGCATCAACATCTGGGTCCCGCCATTGGCTGAATTAAACCGGAACAATGAGTAACGGGTATTGCAACTGTTCTATTAGATCAACACTCTCATTGCTGATAAACACAAGACAATAAAATACAATGAATGTAGCTCAAGCACGGAACATGAAAACAGTCTAACATGCAGATACTTAGCTTTCATGCAGAGCTCCTGTTCAAAACCTGAATGTTTTTGACCCATTAGATCTCCCTTTCCTGCTGCTTAGCCGACACACAAAACAGCATAACTAAAAACAGGATCAATAGCTCACAGGAAGAACCCACTACATTTTTCATTTATACGCGAAATGCATAGTCTGAAACAGATGCAGGACCATCGAATTATTGCAAAAACCACTGCGTTTTCGAGTTATTCAGAATTATGGAATGCAAAATTCGTATACGGGGTTGTGCCCGCCTGACCATGTCTCGATTCCCTACATAAATAGCAACACTACCCAACGATTTCAAGAAGAAAACAATAGGCCATGTACATGAACGTGGAGTAGGGTGTTACATATAAACTAATCATCGTGGCATGCTAACCCTCATTAAACATACGAGCGCGTAGGCATGAAGAATTGTCTCAGGGATCGTACACATATTTCACAGGATGTAAGACAGAGACAGTTTACTGAAAAAGCGGATATCCCCGGTCTATGCATCGGTTCATCCATGCAGTTAGGATGTGTTTGGTTACCTGCATTGTTTTTACCTTCCTTGCATCCGTGGCTCAATGTATTTTATCCATCTAGTTGACAATTGAATAAGTGACCACACACTTATTTTCTAAACAAACAATGCATTTTCCCCAATTAGTGTTCCATATTGGATTATTTGTGTGTGCTCTCCTTCGAGGGTATTTTTCATGCCATATCCTGCATTTACGTGGATTTTTTTTTCGAAAAGGAGGTTATCCATCGGCATCTGCATCAGAACGATGCATGCGACCCTCTTATTAATAAGAAAATAGTTAAACAAAGTCTTCAGGTCTCCAAAAGCAAAACAAGCTCCCAAAGAGCAAAACAACATGAACCAGGATAGCCACAACCGGCTCAATAAAGATAGATAGGCAACTAAACACCTATCCTATTACATGATCACCATCCAAACCGTTGAAGATAGCCCGCACTACCGTCTCCCACCGGATAGACCCAGTAACCATATGCTCCCTGGCATCCGTCGGGGTGAGTAGCGACCACATACGGATCAGTGTAGTGGTCCGAAAAATAACCTGCAAAAAATGAATATGTGTTTTCTGTTAAAAACCAAATCGTTCCTGCAGTTCCATAAAGCCCATTATAAAGCACATACTCCAACACATATATGTTTCGTTGTTTTTGACTGAACTCCATCTAGCCACGTCCCAAATAACGTGTGGATGGTAGTCGGGCGAGTAATATTAAATGCTATGTGAACAGACCGCCATAATTTTTGTGCCATTGGGCAATCAAGAAAGAGGTGTTTGATAGATTCATCCTATCGCAGAAGCTACATCTTCTAGACCCTGTCCATTTACGCTTTGCCAAATTTTCCTTAGTTAGAATGACTTGTTTATGAACAAACCACATAAACACTTTAATTTTAAGGGCACTTTGACCTTCCAAATATGCCTAGATCGAGGGATAGAGACAGAGTTTATAATATCCAAATACATGGATTTCGCCGAAAACACTTCAGTCTTGGTTAGTTTCCCGTGTAACTGGTCTGGCTGTTGAGAAAGGTGAACATCCATCAATCTTCTCATAAGGTGGAGCCAAACTTCCAAACAATGTCCCGCTAAAGTCCGCCTGAATTGAATATTGAGAGGGTTGGATTGTAATACTGTTGCGACATAAGCGTCTCTATGCTGAACAATATTATAGGGAGAAGGATATTGGACAGCTAGAGGTGTCTCCCCTAAACATGTATCCTCCCAGAATCTCGTAGAAGTACCATTACCAACGATAAGCTGTGTCCCAGGTACTTATTACGCAGAATCTGGGCCCATGTGGCATCGGTCTCTACAGATAGCTTATACAACCACTTGCTAAGAAGACATCTGTTCTTCACCTCTAAATTTTCAATGCCAAGACCACCTTTGTCTTTTGGCCTACAGATAATATCCCATTTAGCAAGTATGTACTTTCGTTTTACCTCGTCGCTCTGCTAGAAAAAACGCGATCGATAGAAGTCCAGTCTTTTTCGAACCCCAATCGGTACCTCGAAAAAGGAAAAGAGAAACATTGGCATACTTGTGAGCACCGAGTTAATGAGAATTAGTCGTCCTCCATATGACATAAGCTTGCCCTTCCAGCAGCTTAGTTTCTTTTCAAATTGATCTTCAATGCACTTCCATTCTTTGTTAGATAGCTTGCCATGGTGAATTGGTATGCCCAAGTATGTAAAAGGCAACGACCTAATTCACATCCGAACAGTTGTTTGTAAGCTTCTTTTTGGTATTTAGCTCTACCAAAGCAAAACAATTCACTTTTATAGAAGTTAATCTTTAACCCCGACAACTGCTCGAATAGGCATAACACAAGTTTCATGTTTCTTGCTTTTGCCAGATGATGCTCCATGAAGATGATAGTACCATCTGCGTACTATAAAATGGACACTCCTTCGTCCACTAAATGCGCGATGAGCCCGCCTACTTGGCCATTGTCTTTAGCTCTCCCTATTAGAATTGTCAACATATGTATACTACTATGTTGAACAAAATAGGTGACATTAGGTCTCCCTGCCTTAGACCCTTGTGTGTCTGGAAATAATGACCTATGTCATCATTCACTTTGATTCCGACACTGCCTTTTTGCGTGAAAGAATCTACCTGCTTTCTGCAGGACGGATCGAATCCTTTCATCCGCGAGGCCTGCTGTAGAAATGGCCATTTGACCTTATCATACGCTTTCTCAAAGTCAACCTTAAAAACCACCCCATCGAGTTTTTTCGTGTGGATTTCATGGAGTGTTTCATGTATGACCACAACCCCTTCTAAGATGTTTCTGTCTGGCGTTAATGTTGTTTGAGAGGGCTGCACCACACTGTGGGCATATCTAAGGACACAAAACTATCCTTAGGTGCCCCAAACAGTTGCTTGTAATAATTGGTGATGTATAATTTTAGGTTTTCCTGTGATAAAATCGTCCCCTCATCTTGCTCGAGCTGAAAGATTTTTTTGTGCTTGCCATTCGCAATCATATGAAAGAATTGAGTGTTATCATCCCCTTGGACGACTTTTCACACCTTAGCTGTAAGTGCCCACTTGAATTCTACCTCTCAAAGCAATTCTTTCAGTCTCATTTCTGCCTCCACCTTAGTTTCCTACTCTTTGGTATCTAAAATGGAGGACTCGGCTTTTAAATCGAAGGAATTAATAAGGTTAAGGAGCCTTTCCTTTTCCACCTTATAAACACCACTCAATTGTTTGGGCCAACCGCGAAAGAACTGTCTTAAATGCCTAATCTTATTTTGCCATCTTTCTACATGTGATCTCCCTCCTGAATCTTTTGCCCACTCCCGTGCTATCAGATCCATGAAAACTTCTCTTTCAAACCATGCTAATTCAAAAGAGAAGATATTTTTGTTTCCCATATGAGTTGCCTAGCAGCGGGGTATGGTTAGAGATCGCCCGCGACAACGCTTGGACCGTCACCAAAGGAAATTTCTGCTCCCATTCCATGCTAGTGAAAACACGATCCGACTTCTCATATGTTGGATTTGGCAACGTGTTGGCCCAAGTAAATTTTGTACTAGAAAGCTCGATCTCCCTAAGATCCATGCTTTCAATAGTTGTATTAAACATGAACGACCATATGCCATCAAAGTTATCATTGGTCTTTTCTTCCCGTCTTTGTATAAGGTTAAAATCACCCCCAACCTGAATTGGGAGCCGTTCATTTCCACAAATACGAATTAGGTCCGCCAAAAAAATCTGGTTTGAGTTCAGGCTATGCGGCTCCATACACTGCCTCAAGTGCCCATTGAAAACCATCAACCTTTGATCTGACTCGGAACTTAACCACAAAATCTCCCTTGACAACATTCCGAACTTCCAACACGTCACATTTAACCCCTCGTAAAATCCAACCAGATCTTCCTCTTCGGGGTAAGCAATGCCAATCGAAATCAACTCTTCCCCATAAGGTGCCAAGAAACTGAGAGGTAAAATTAACCCTACCAGTTTCAGAGAGGGCGATGAAATCTAACTTGTGTTCTATAGAACCATCTGCCAGAAACCTTCGTTTATCCAAGTCAGTCAGATCTCTGCTATTCCAAAAGATTCCTTTCATATTTCATCATGAAATTTTTTAGTAGTCCTGATTCTAGCACTTCTTCACATAGCCAAAGCCGGATAGATATTCCGGTTCCACTTGCGCTTAGGCTTTTTTAGCTCCTCAACTCAGTCCACACAACCGAGCTCAGTGGGCCTACATGCCTCAGAATCTACATGAATCAATCCCGTCGGAGAAATAAAACACTCGTCCTCCTCTATCTCAGGAGGCGAGGATGCAAGATCCGCACAAAGGCTACCTAGAACCCTCACACACCCAGTGGATCTATTTCCGAGTCGTTCAAAGGTTCAATAGTTGCTAAATTTCAAATCATATCTAAAGCTCGCTCCGCTTCATGATCAAGGATATCATTAACAGATTTAGCAATTTCTTTACCAGTACTACCTAGTGAAACTCCCAACTGATTTGCATTGTGTATAATCTCGTCATCGGAAAAACGCAAAAATGGAATTGGAAGTGTTAACTGACATACCGGTAGTGACCTCAATGCCATGAAGCTTGGCCGCCCGCATGGCGCGCCCTAGCTGCATGTCATCAACATCCGACTGATCCTGGAGACAGCAGCTCATCCGTCCAACTTTAAACATGGGATCCGGGATCCCTCCGAAAGCGACGATCTCGTCCCGCATCAGCCACTTCGGGGTAAGGCCTCTTGCCCGACCGGGGAAGCCGCGCCCACCTCCACAGTCGCGGGTCCAGGAGCGTTCATCAACGTCGACCGAGGGCTGGAAACGGGGACATAAGCGGGTGCACAATGGGAAGATGAGCGCGCAGAGCCTCCTGCTCTGCTGGCCCGCCCCCCATCACATCGGCCGAGCTCTGAAAGGGCGCCTTGGGGGAAGCCGAAGCGAGGGCCTCCTGCCCGCTCCCCCCCAGACCCGGCGCCCCCCCTGGCGCACCGATCGCTGCCAGCACGACTGGTATCCATCCCTCTCATCCCCTGCGGCGAGGCTTTGCCCCGAGCGTGTACAGCGGAGGAAACGGGGGCCACCTACCCGCGCATCTCCCCATCCTTGACGACGAACCCGGCGTCCTGAGCAAGCACCCCCGCGGGTACCATCGGGCTGGGTGCACACTCCACCGTGGTCTCCCCCTTAGCAACCACATCCGAGTGACCGCAAACTAGGGCCGCATGCCCAACAGAATCAAGAGGAGGTAGAGAGTTCTCAAACAGATCATCACTCTCAACCCGATAACTCCACAGACGAGGCGGTGCCGAAGCAGACTCAAACGAACCAAATCTCAGCGAGTTCATGGGCATAGAAGTAGGTAGTAGCGCACCCTTCCCTGGCGCCACCGGAGCGTGTTTTGCACCCGGGGTGTTAGACTTATCTTGTGCACTGTCATCCTCTCGCTGCTCCTTGTTACCTGAGCCGTCATCCTTATAACAGTCATATCCACATCATCTCCTGCCATGGCCTCCGTGAACAGATCGGAGTCCTCCAGCTCAATCTCTAGGTTGTAGATCATTCCCGCATGCGTCCATCCGACCACATCCGGTACAAATTCGGTGTCCACAACACTCACGAGGAGCCTTGCCACCCCAGGAGCTCGAGTAAACAGCACCCTTTCCATCTAGGGCCATCTATTCATAAACATAGAAATATCTAAAAAACTGAGATTAAAGTCATAAGTGTCACTGACTGTAAGAGACTCAAGGGAGCTTGGATGCCTCTTTAATTTCCCGGATTCACATAAACATATTATGAATAGGAAAAAGCAGGATGTGAAGAACATGTACCCTTGAACACAAGTAGAGGACGGTGGTAGCTTAGTTTGTTACCAATCATAACGCTCAATTGCCTGTTCTATAAGTTGGTGATAGCCATTTGAGGCATCTGTACTTGTTCAATCACATGTACTCCCTCTGTAAACTAATATAAAAGTGTTTAGATCACTATTTTAGTATTCTAAACACTTTTATATTAGTTTACGGAGGGAGTAGTTTATTACTCGACATAGAGGTTGTCACTGACTACCGAGGTCCACCGTTGAGCAACCTCTCAAGG
Organism: Triticum aestivum; assembly: GCF_018294505.1. Taxonomy (NCBI): domain Eukaryota; kingdom Viridiplantae; phylum Streptophyta; class Magnoliopsida; order Poales; family Poaceae; genus Triticum; species Triticum aestivum. The sequence goes on along the minus strand of NC_057803.1, from coordinate 649,465,850 downwards.
ACGCATTCATTAGCTTTTGCTAACCATCTTGTACTTTTCCTCGTTGCCGTACCTCAGTCGATTTCCACCGGACTTGACATATCAATTTGAGCAGGACTTTCTGAAAGCCGGCAATGCAACGACCAGTATATGCAACGCTCCCTGGGCGTTGATTAGTGGCTTAACAGCATTCTGGAGCCCAGCACGTGGAGGTGTTTGTTCCCGTCAATTTTGCCTGCCACTCCTACTGGTAATCAACCCTCAAGTGCGTGGTGTGTCTGGATCCAATCTGGAAGTATCCATAGTCATAGGGATACGTCAGGGAACTATGAGGTCCACCAAGTACCCGTGCTCTGATTCCTGGCACCTCCTATTCCCTGCTACTATTCTTTTCCATCCTCTTTTCGTCCCGTCCCATCCCGGACTCATCTAGATTTATACTAACGTTGGTATTTCCCAATTGTCACTCTTGAGTCATGGCCATTTGATATGACAGCTACAGAAAAGTGTGTATCACCTAACAGAGCACGATTCTACTTGGGCGAAGACCGAAGGGTGACAAGTAATATATATGCTATCACATGTACAATTAATAGACAATTGATTTACATGATTGAATGTTGTGGAGCCCTTAGCTTCAAAAAAAAAAAAGAATGTTGTGGAGCCCATGCTACTGGCTAGTACGTTGATTCATGGTCATATATCCAGTGGAAATCAACGACCAGTAGAAACTATTTTTTTTTTTGCGGATAACCAGTAGAAACTTGGAAAGTGGGTTGTCAGGTCGGTATGGAACTACTATCATCAGAGGTGGGATCATAGCCAGCAACTTAAACACAATTTTGTAGAAAACCCTCCTCTTTGTTACTCACCATCGGAAAGTTTGATCTTCATCTTCGATATTGTGGCGCGATGGAGACTTGCCCTCGCTCTTCCACAACAGTGAGGCATAGCTCAGCGCCAGATTTGAAGAGAGAAAGACGGGGTGCCGTGGGAGCCCGTTCCTTCTGAATCTTGGTTCTTGGTCGGTCCAAGCAACGTGTGCTGCTGCCCTTGTTTTGGGGTAATCGATTTTCAACAGACTGGCTGTTGGGCCGTCTGGCGCCAGCCGCGGAGCACGCGGGAGAGGCGACTAGGGTTTCCCCCTCCCCACCTCCCGCCGCCGCCGGCCCTCCCGCCGCTGCCGGCCGCCGGCCCCGCGCTCCACCTCCGCCCCCTTCCTCCCTCCCCTCTCCCCCGTCCAGACCCGCCTCGCGCCGCCTCCCCGGGAGGTGGCCGGGGCGGAGCTCGCGCCCCTCCTCCGCGGGCCTCCCGTTCCCCCTCTGTCCGCTCGCCGCCGCCAGCGGTCGCCCCCGGCGCTGGCCCGGGTGGCTCCGGCGGCGGCGGGCCTTCCCTTCCCCGCGCGCATGTGCTCCCTTCCCGGGGCAGGGAGGCGGCGGTGGTGCAGCTCGGCGTGGCTGCGGTCCGGCTGCCCTGCGGCAGCGGCCGGCGGCTGGCGTGGTGTCGGCGCCGCTCCTTGGCGGCGGGGCGGCGTGGTGGTGCTGGGTGGCCGTCGTCGCGACCCCGGCCCAGATCTGGGCCCGGCGGGCCCCATTTGGGTCCTAGCGGGCCGGCTCCCCGGCGTGGCTTCGTCGTCGTCAGTGTGGTGAGGAGGAGGAGCGGCTTGGATGGGGGGCGGCGATGCCGATGGCATTGCCGGCTGCAACGCGATGGCGGGAGCTGTCCGGGAATGGAGTTCCCGGCCGGGCCTGTGGGCACACGGGCCTGGTAAGCTCCTGCTTGTGTGTCCGGTCGGCTACCGTTGTTGACGGTGGAGGTTGTGCCCTCCCGCGTGTCGACGGTGCCGCGGCCCCTAGTCCCGGCTCCTATCCCTTGTCGTGCAGACCTCACCTCGTGATGCCGTGGTGAGACGGCGTGGAGGCTTCTTGACCATGGTGGCGCAAGTTGGTGGTCGGTTTGGTGGCAGGCTCTGGAGCACCCGAGGTGAAGGTTGGGATCGGGGGAAACCTCTGTCGGCCTATCCGACACCGACGCGGCGACGCCGGTGGGTGTTGCCGGACCTTCCTGGAGGGCGTCGGGGGCGACCCTTCCTCTCGCCTCGTCGGGTACTGGGGGAAACCCTTGGCAGCAGCGTCGTCTTCGTCGCGGTCCCTCTTGAGGTGCTGATTGGTACCGGTGCTTCGGAGCCTTGGAGCTTGGTGGGAGACCCTCGGTGGGCGCAGTGGCTGTGAAGCTTCTTCGTTTCCGTCGATCCGCCATTGTCGGCATTTTTTTCTTTTGTTGTTTCTCTTTCGTTTCTTTTGGGTGTGATTGTGCTGCTTCCGCCCCAGCACCTATCCTTGGATGTTCGGTTGGTTGCTTTGGAATACAAAGCGGGGGGAAACCCTTTTTCGTAAAAACAGACTGGCTGCTATTTGGTAAACAACTTTGTGTGTGTGTGTTTGTGTGTGTGGCTCAACCCCGAAGAATACACAACATCGTCTGCCCAGCTAGCACTCAACTGAAGATAGCTCCCGTCTACCAGGAAAACTACAGAGATTACATCAATATCTGTCACAAGTCCTTGTTACGCTGAATGATGTCATCAGAATTTGTAAGAAACAATAAACATAATCAATACCAAAGATTATACACTTCACACTTCAGTTGCGTGTGCGTCCCAGAAGCACATTCTATCTAAACTTGAGTGAGTGGGTCAGGTCCCAACAATGGAAGAGCGAGGGGCAAATTCAGTTTGCTGAATAATGTTTCTTTTTCAGTTTCATGATACGATCGATGGAAATAGTGAATTGCTAAAGAAAACAGAGCAATAACCACAAAATAACACCAACAAAAAGCCAATGAACGCAGGTGCTCAACTCAAACCAAATTAGACAACTGCTCTAATATTTCTCTCTACTCTACATCAACATCCGGGTCCCGCCATTGGCTGAATTAAAGTGGAGCAATGAGTCAAGAGTACAACAACCGTTCCAGTAGGTCAACACTCTCATTGCTCATAAACACAAGACATTAAAAGACAATGAATGCAGCTCATGCACATAACCTGAAAACAGTACGTGTAACGTGCAGAAACTAGTTCAATTCATAGCACGTTCATCTGCACAACTATTCAACTGGGTGCTAAGATACAAATCTTGGATGAATGTGCCTGGCCGGTCCATGCTTTTTAGTGAATCATGCATGATCATACTGCCACGCATCAACAATATGTCTGGTGGCAGCAAAAAATATTGGGAAGATTAGCTGCCATCTGTCTTTGCCAATAAGCAACTCCGGTGCCGGAATCTACAGTCACAGGGATGTTGGTCTTCGGGGTTGCTGGCTAAAGACTTACCACATTGTCCACAACTTAGTTTACAGTTTCTCAACAATGATCTAGAGCACACGCTGGTTAGACCGAGGAGCGTCTTCGCAGGTTGATATTATGGTAGTTGTACAGAGAAATGTTCGTCTCTTTCCCGAGGTCTGCTATTCCTAGATTACAGAGAAACGGTCATCTCTTTCACACGCTCCTATGATTTTCGTTGCATGTGACGTACTCTTTTTGATTCCAGCAAAAAAAGTTTCCGCAATGGTAGATTGTGGAGCTTGCCTCTCTTTCAGTGGAGATTGAGCAACGTATATTTGCCTGGACAATTTATTACTTGTTGAGTATATGTGCTATTTTAAGCGCACGGCGGCAAGGCCGGGAAGCACCCCTGCCTCCCTCCCCGGAGCACCCCAGCCACCACTGGCCGGCCACATATATACTCGCCACCAGCCGCTGAACAAGGACCCATGGGCAGCGGGGGGAGAAGGTCGCACCACACCCATTGCCTGCCCCCTCCACCAGCAAAGATGGCCATGGCAGAGGCGGCCACCTGCACTCCGAGCCACCCATGACCTGCGCCGCTCGGAGGGCAAGATCCGACAGAGCCGAGACCGCATCTAGCCCCCTAGCACGCACTCCCTGCATGCCACCCGCCACACCACCATTGCGCACTGCTCCGGCGCGCCACCACGCTGCCACGCATACCGTCTAGCGTGACACCCCTGCCCATCTGTATCGGCCTGCTCCGAGCCAGATGTGCGAGGGGGTGAAATGACCTCCCTGCCACCACCGGCGCCGACCAGGCTTCGCCTTGCCACGCCTTCTGGTGGTGGCGAGCGGGGGAGGAGAAGGAAGGGGGACCCCGCCGACGGCAGCTAGGTTTTCCTACCGGTCGCACAGAGCGACCCGGGAGGAGGGGGAAGAGGATATGGAGTAACGTGCGTCCAGTACTTCCGATATTTTTGCTTCGTGTCGGGTTTGAACCTGCGAAACATGTCGTGTTCTTTAATTTGCCAAGCAGCACCCGCGCGGGATCTGAAAGACGCAAATCTCCGTCCGCTAGTAGGGTAAAAAAACCCAGCGGGGACACTGGTTTCGGGGACCCATTGCCATCTTGAAGCTCAGGTAACTTAGATATGCTACAATCTGATGCGGTGCTATAGGCGATTGGACCATTATGGTCTGCTTGCCTCTGCTTTTTTTTGCCGGAAAAGTGTGAGTTTTCCTTTTAGAAAAGGAGAATGACCCCCTGCCTCTGCATCTGGGCGATGCATACGACCACTTTATTAATTATTCTCACAAGACCTTACAAAATCAATACAACAGTAAGACTAAAGCCGCCGTCTAAGCAACAAACAGTCGCTACACCTATCCAGTTGATGAAGGGACGCAGATAGTCTGGGCCTAATACCAAACAGACATCGCAGCCAAGCCTAACATCTAAGACCTGAGACCCCAACCTAGCCACTTGCCGGGTCTGGGGCACACACTGCTCCGGCGTGCTCTCAGAGGCCGCTGCCGCCAACTGTCACCGCTCCATCTTCAGAACTGTACTGATGCATCAACCTTGCTCGGTCCAGCTATCGTCAACGCCACCACGGCGCCAACAGCAGCTCCTCCCTGCGCGCAAACAACTGAACACGTCGCGGTCGCAACTGATACACCTCAGCGCCATGCTGCCAAGTATCACCAGCCGACACATCTTGAAGTCCTTGGAGTATCTGTCGTGCGTAGCACCTGCCGACCAGGCATGACCAAGTGTAGCACCTGTCGGTCAGTCATGACTTGACATCTCCACCAAAGCTCCGTGCAAGACGAAGCCGCTCCACCTCCTGCCTCTGACTTCCAACGCTGCTCCACAAATGATGCTCCCAAGAGAGAAAAGACACCGCAGTGCCGACATCGTCCGATCTGGAACACTAGATCCTAAGGTTTCCCCCGGAGCAGCACGAGTGGGTCGACAGTAGTTACACAACGATGCCTTCATCAAGATAACGGCGTAGAACGCCACCATCGCCTGTCGTCGGCTCGGTTTTCACCGGCAACCATGTCTCCCCAACTCGCAGCCGGGACTAGATGATGGATCTCGAGATCCGATCACCAAGCTTCTGGACGGCCACCGCCGACGAAGAAGATGACCACCACCACTGGCTACACCAGCCAGAACAGATCTGCCATGGGTGCCGCCAAGCAGTCCACCAGGCCCTCGACACCGCCGCCGGTCTAAAGCCAGATGACATGCCGCCGAAGACCGCATCGCGCCGCCGCCCGATCCAGGCCAGCCGCCGCAGAAGCCGCCCGTGGCCCGAGACAGGGCCGACCGCCGCCGCCATCGAAGCCAACGCCGTCGCTTCTAGATCGGCCGCACCTCCACGCATGTTGGTGTCCCGCCACCCCTGAGACGCGGGAGGGAGGAAGAGCCCCCCGCCACCGCCGTCGGCCTCCGGGCGCAAGCCGGCGGCGTCCTCCGGCGGCGGCGGGAGGAGGGAAGGAGGATGGGCTAGGCCCCGGCGGCGGCTAGGGTTGGGGAGCCCGAGTCGCCCGAGCGGGGGGCGACCCAAGAATTAGAGTCTGCTAATACATCTTCAATTACACTCTCCGATAAACGGCACAACTAACAAGCGGTGCTACCATCAGAACGACCAATATTAGCAAGACTATGAGCAACTCTATTTTGATGACACTCGGTTTTCTGTGGAATAAACCCAGGCAACTCCACTAGTTTCTTGATCTCCAACATAAGATCTCCATATGTGAAGCGATCCTATGAATCATGTGACAAAGCCACAACAACACACGAGCTGTCATACTAAATCACAATTGAAAGGTTTGACTGTTGCATACTCATTAATAGACCTTCTAGCACCGCACTAACTTCTTACTCTAGGACGTTGTCATCAACTTGAACGTAGAGTTACGGACTAGGGAGATTTTGGGTAAGGCTTTCCGGAAATCGGGAATGGAAAAACTGATTAATGCGAAGGAGATCCCAGTTGCGTGCAAATTACTTCGGTGTTTTGTTGCGTCTAGCACACGAAGGATTTTCTTCCTCTATAATTTCTTCTCCCACTCATGTCCGGAATTAAGCCCTGTATGGATTATGGGTTTGGATCCAATTTTAAAGAATCTTATTTTATGCAAATACGCTAGATGCGTATCATTTCACTGATATGGGGCAGAAAGTTCAAGGGGCAAGCCATGAGCAACGTACTCTAGGGCTAGACGTTGTCATGGCCGCTGGTGAGCATAGGATATGGGGTCGCTCAGCCCCAGAATACAATGGTCCAAGGTGTGGCGATGATCATGCTCAGTTCGTTGGCTCCAACGCAGTGCCGGAGCAACACAGAAAAAGTTGGGCGGGCCAGAGAGCACAAACTTTTTCATGTTCTGAACCATATATCATATATGAAGCATCAAAAAACTAAAATCATATATGTACATACAATTCGCATTGATTGACAGATGGCAGATGCATATATATACTATTTAGTACCTACAATTCGCATTGATCTACAGACAAGCAGATGCATATATATACTACTAGTATAATACTACTCCATACCAAAATAAGTCATGACATTTGACCATCTATAGACTGCTCCAAACCAAAATAAGCGATGACATTTGTCCATCTATACGCTAGTCCAAACCAAAATAAGCCATGGCATTTGTCCATCTATATGCTACTCCAAACCAAAATAAGCCATGACATTTGTCCATCTATACGCTACTCCAAACCAAAAGAAGCCATGACATTTGTCCATCTATACGCTTCTCCAAACCAAAATAAGCCATGACATTTGACCATCTATATGCTACTCCAAAGCAAGATAAGCCATACCATTTGATCTTCCTCAACTTCAATCATGAAAACATTCTTATCACCTTTTTTCTTCTAAAACCAAATCAATTCTTAGCCTTCCCCATGGCTGCCTACACTATAATTTGTAACTGTAAACAACAATTGAGTGAATTACTTATGCTATTGGCAGAACTATAGCAAATAGATTGGATTAGAAACCTTGGTGTGAACTTGTAAGCTTCAAATCGATTAGAAACCTTGCTGTGAACTTGTAAAGCTTCAAATCAATTAGAAACCTTGGTTGTTAACAATTACGTTTCCAGCCACTAACAATTTTGGACAATACCAAATAGATTGGGTTATTTAGCCAATTGGGGATTTAGCGGATGATTCAATGAAGAAAGACCTAGTGGAAATAGGGGTCGGGGAATGAAAATATGAACGATTCAACTCAATTTACCAGCGAAATCTTGTAGGGATTCATATTTTCAAATGGATCAGAGAAGGACTTGCCTCGCTGCTATCCACTACTGCCGCCAGCCTCGCCAGTGGACCATCTGAATGTGGGTTGCATTGGACTAGTGGGGCGGGAGGGAGGCACTGATGCGTGCCGGCGGCTCCGCTATGAGGGGGTGGTCGACGGTGATTCCTATTTGGCGCTTGAAGTACCCAATTATATGCATTTAGACGGGCGCCCGAAGGTCATCCGCGTTGGGCCGGCCGGATTCCCCTATATGTTTTCCGTTTATTTGACAATGCAAAAAGTGTGCCTCTAGAGAATTTAACACGTGACCTCTCGCTTCGACGAACGGGAGGAACTAATTAACGAGCGCTCCTACGGGAGCCTCGCAACGATCAGCGCCACTTGGCACGCTCTCAGCCATTCGCCACGTGTCGCGCTCTGGGCGCTCCCTCCGGATTTTGTTTTTTTATTTTTCCGCACGCGTTTTTGACTTTTTAAACGGGTTTTTTCTGGCTTTTTTGACGTTTTGGTTTTCCATCGGTCTTCCCTAGCTTTTCGATCAAATTTTTTTTTCGGAAAAAATAATTCTTTTGCACAGAAAAACGCATTTTGTTTTCGCGAGAGGCACGGCCGTGCCTCTTGGAAACGAAAAAAAATGAGTTTTCTACTGTTTTTCCTTTCGCGAGAGGCACGGTTTAGCTTCCGCGAGAGGCACGGTTGTGCTTTCGCGAGAGGCACAGCCGTGCATCTTTCGGAAAGGGAAAAAAAACTTGTTTTCTGTTTTTTTTTCTTTCGCGAGAGGCACGGTTTTGCTTCCGCGAGAGGCACGGTTGTGATTTCGTCAGAGGCACGGGCGTGCCCCTTTTGGAAAGGGAAAAAACGTGTTTTCTATTATTTTTTCATGAGAGGCACAGTTTTGCTTCCGCGAGAGGCACGGTTGTGATTTCGTCAGAGGCACGGGCGTGCCCCTTTTGGAAAGGGAAAAAACGTGTTTTCTATTTTTTTCATGAGAGGCACAGTTTTGCTTCCGCGAGAGGCACGGTTGTGATTTCGTCAGAGGCACGGGCGTGCCTCTTTTGGAAAGGAAAAAAACGCATTTTTTATTTTTTTTCTTTCGTGAGAGGCACGGTTTTGCTTCCGCGAGAGGCACGGGCGTGCCTCTTTTGGAAAGGGAAAAAACCCGTGTTCCCGGTTCGGTTTTTTCGTCGGTTTTTTCGTCCGGTTTTTTCGTGAAAAAAAGTTCGTCAAAACCTATCAACATGGGATCTAGTTTTGAAGATCTCGACGCGAGGAATCCAACGGCGAAAGCAGTTCGAGATTTGGACGCACGGTTTAAGAGATAAAACATTTTGAATAAACGGATCTACAAAAAAGGGAAAACTCTCAGTTTGCGACAAGTGGTGCACATACAGCGCGCCACTTGTCGCAACCTGGGGAAGTTAGAGTGATCTCCGCAAGGAGTACTCCTTAATTAGTGTTTTCGTCGATGAATGCTGCACAAACCACAAGGCCACTTTGCCCGACATAGTAAATTGCAGTTTTTTTTGTGTTTTCTTCTTTCCTTTTTTCCTTTTTCCCTTTTTTCACTTTCTGTTTTATCTTTTTTCTTCCTTATTCGATGAAATAAATTCAATTTTGTGGACTTTTTTGGAAATTGATGATTTTTTTTCCAAATTGATGAACTTTTTCTACAAATCGATGAACAATTTTTCATTTTTTGTTGAATTTTTCCATTTATCGATGAACTTTTTTCAAATTTGTTGAACATCTCTCAATTCGAAGATCTTTTCTTCAAAATTTCCAACTTTTTGAAGTTCGTGAACTCTTCTTTAAATCCACAAACATTTTCAAATTCACGATTTTTTCCTTTTGCGTTTTTTGTTTATTTTTTTTTCCAAAGTCAACAGTTGATCAGTCAACTGGACAACCGCGACCTTCCCAATCGATCTTTTTTTACGGACCTTCCAGATCGATCAGTTGAGCGGGTGGGGCGAACTGGCGAGGATCGAGCGATCTGGGCCAGCCCATGATTGTCCGCGCATGAGCTCCAGGATCGCCAATTGATGCCAACAACGGCGATTAGGAGCATAATTGGTTTGATGCCAACATTTGGCATTGCCAATGTTTGGCAAGCCAACATTTGGCAAAATCAAAAATTGCCATATGTTGACAATTTTTTTTGAGGTTGAGAAGAAAAATTGATAGCCAACCAATGGCTAGCCAACACTTGGCATTTGCCAAATATTGGCATGCCAACCTTCGGCATCGAACCAATCATGCTCTAGGAGCTCCCGTGGGGCCACTCAAAAAAAGGGAGCTCCCGTAGTCGGTGAAAACAAAAGGAGCACCCGTGGTCGGTGGCTAGTCGTGAGCACCTCCGCTGCTCTATTTGTATTCCAATGATTATTAATCAATAAACCAAGTGGATTGTGCTAAAAAAAACCTGCGCTGCTCTTTGTTTCTAGAGGGACGGCTGTCTCTGTGCAAGTCTGATTTTTTCTTTAGCGAGCTCTCTCTCGGGAGCTCCTAACCGGCGCTTAAGGCGCCGGTTCAGGCAGCTGGTGCTCGCATGCCGCACCCCATGGGCCGGCCCACCGTGCGCAGTAGAAGGAAAAAACGTCTTGTGAAAAAAAGTGCAGATACGGGCACTCGACCTCACGACTTGCGGCTACAACAAAATAACTGTTTCCCTAACCACTACGGCTTGTGAGGACTAGTGACTACAAAGAACGCGAAATATTTATGAACCAATGCATCATCACTATTTATTAGATTTATGAATTATTTACAAACAATTTGGAAAATTTGATTTTTTTATGAAAAAGACTTCATCAAATTTTGAAAACACACAACGAAATTAAAAAAAACAGTTCATTGATGTTTAATAAAAGTTGAGTGAATTAGAAAAAGTTCATTGATTTTCAAAAAGCTCATCAAATTTGAAAGAAAAGTTCATCAATTTGAAAAAGTTCTTCAAATTAGGAAAAAAGTTCATTCGTCTTTTATAAAAAGTTCATCGAATCTGAAAAAAGTTCATCGATTCTGCGAAAAGTTCATCAAATTTGAAAAAAAAAAACATTCATCGATTTTGAAAAAAGTTCATTGATTCTGAAAAAAGTTCACCGAGTTTGAAAAAAAGTTCATTGGTTTTGAAAAAAAGTATACAAACTTCAAAAAAAGTTAACGAATTTAACAAAAACATTCAGTGTACATCAAAATATGTTCAATGGGTATTTAAATGGTTTTTCAGCGCATATCACAAAATCGTTCAATGTGTAGTTAAAAATTGTCCAGGTTATGTTACAAAAATGTTCAATGTATAAAATTTGTTCATCTTATATTAAAAAATGTATAATATGTTTTAAATTATTTCAATGTATATCACAAAAATGTTCGCTGTGTAGTTAAAAATTGTTCAGCATACACCGAAAAAATGTTCAGTGTATATTTGAAAATGCTCATCATATATAAATTTTTGTTCATGTTCTCAATAATTGTTCACGTTTTAAAATGTTCACGGATTTTAAAAATTTATCAATTCGATGAGCTTTTTAAAAAAGTTTGCGGATTTCGAAAATAGTTCATCAAATTTTAAAAAAAGGTTCATCGGTTTTGGAAAAAGTTAGCCGATTTTTTAAAAAAAGATCATAAATTTGAAAAATAAGTTCATCGAAATTGCAAATAATTTCATTAAATCTGAAAAAAGTTCATCGAAATTCAAAAAATATTCATCAATTTTGGAAAGAGTTCATCGAATTGGAAAAAAGTTCACCGATTTTGGAAAACAGTTCATCAAATTTAGAAAAGAGTTCATCAAATTTGGAAAAAGTTCACCGAATTCGAAAGAAGTGCATCGAATTTAAAAAAAATCATCGAATTTGAAAAAAGATCATCAATTTTGGAAAAAAGTTCATCCAATTTAAAAAAATGTTCATCAAATTTGTAAACAAAGTTCTTCGGTTTTGGAAAAAGTTCATCGATTTTGGAAAAGAGTTCATCAAATTTGAAAAAAGTTCACCGATTTTGGAAAACAGTTCATCAAATTTAGAAAAGAGTTCATCAAATTTGGAAAAAGTTCACCGAATTCGAAAGAAGTGCATCGAATTTTTAAAAAAAATCATCGAATTTGAAAAAAGTTCATCAATTTTGAAAAAAAGTTCATCAATTTTAAAAAATGTTCATCAAATTTGTAAACAAAGTTCTTCGGTTTTGAAAAAAGTTCATCGATTTAGGAAAAGTTCATCAATTTGTAAAACAGTTCATTGAAATGAACAAAAGAAGAAGAAAAAATCAAACAAAACCCTTCTGAATAAAGAAGAAAAATGAAAAAAATAGACATGGAAGAAAAGAGTAAAGAATATTTTTTGAATACATGAGCTAGTAGTGGTGGGGTGGTTGGTGTATGGTGCTAACGAAGAGTAGGTCGCATGTTCGATTTTTGCCCGACGCGTTTGTGTTTTTGTGATTTACAGCAGAAAAAGAAGAGACGATGGGCCGTCCCAAAGAAGACGCATGAAGGAGGGAGAGGTGTGCGCCCGTTTGCGCTGATGCCTATAGCGGGCGCAACAGGCGCCGTTTAGGGAATTCCCTCTCTGTGCGAGGCTGATGCATGCCGCTGTGTACCGGGTGTACTAACGGTGGGCTTCAGGCCTATATATACATAAATATTTTTTTCTCCATCTCTGGGCGGGCCACGGCCCACTCGACCTTGCAAAAGCTCTGCCAGTGCTCCAGCGTCAGCCCTGACGCAAGCCTCATCTTGAATGGCGCGAATGATCACGGTGTGTAAGGGTCGGGCTCCATCAAAGACACATGTGTTGCGATGTTTCCAGGCGAGCCAGGCCACCAGAGTGATGAGCATACCGATGCCCTTTCAAAGATAGGGTGGTGCGAAGGGTAGTGGACCACCAGGTGTAGAGCTCCGCATCGGCCGCCGGTGGCAAGACGGGCAGGCGGCACCAGCTAAGGATTTCGTGCCACAGGATATGCGAGAAGACACACCGTACCCAAGAGAAGCAGATGGTGGATCGTTTCGGTGTCTTGGTCACAGAGAACCCAAACATGTGCTAGCAAGTCCATTGAGAATTCCTGGTGTCTCCTATTCCCTATCGATCTTTCAAATCCTCCTTTTGTTCTTGTCTCATCAAGATCCGTGCCACTGGATACTTTGCTTTTACCATCTCGAACATATTTGATAGCTACAGAAAAAGCGTCAGTCACCTACCAGAGCGGCAGAGCTTGATTCTAGTTGGGTTAAGATTGAGCATCAATATATATGGACGCTACCGAGCGGCAGAGCTTTTGTGTTGCGCTGCAACTCGAAATTTCCAGCTTCGACACATACACATCTCCATCGGGATCGTCAGTACGCCGGAGACACGTGTGTATATGTATCACTCAGACACTCCTTGGCCTAACCGAACCCAATACTACCTAAGTGTCTAGAGGATGGACAAACCGATCGATCCTGGATTACGCTACACACAACCATGCGTCAGGTTCCAACCAGTTTGCAATTTACAGGTACGCTATTTCATTCAGACATCATGGCATGACACTGATGAGAGCAAGGAAGCATAGGATGATCTCATCTCTGCATCGTCCTGCTGGTGCAGAGGAAGAAGTTGCGGCACCCCAGGTCCAACACCTTCTCCTCAGGCTCCAGAGCTACATCAATAATGCAATACATGCTTGATTAATTCTGGTGGAGAGATTAAAAGGAGACCTACGCACGCACCCGCCACGGCCGGGGCATGCGGGGACACGTAGCTCCTTACGTCCGGCTGGGACGGAGAGAGTGCAATCTAGATCGATTGACAGTGCGTGCGTACGTTGGTTAGCTTCTGAAGACGCGAGAGAGTGGATTGGCGTTTGCACGACACTTCCAAGGGCTCCTATATACTGTATATGTGTCAGTGTGTGTGTGTGTGTGCGTGGTACTGGTGGCCGTTGGGGTGTCGAAGAAGACGGTGGAGGGCAAGGATTTGGACTTCGTCCGGAATTTCCGAAATTCGTCCGAGCGCCTAATTCGCCTGGGCCCGGTATAAGTTTAACCCGGTCAAATATTTCGGCCTTCTTCAAACATCCAGCCCGGCCCAAATCAGAAAATAACCCACGTACCTCTTTGGTATAAAGACTGAAGCTGAACCAGACCGAACCCTAGCAGTTTTCACGTTTTCTCCCGTCACTCGTTTGTGCGACGGCTGCAGGCGAAGCGCCTCCTCCGCCCAGCGCCCAGCCTCCTCCTCTTTCAACACTCCACCTCCTCAAGCACTCCTTCTCCTTCCCATGGAGGATGTAGGTCGCAGCCGTGACAACGCCCATGGACGTAGCAACCCGGTCGACGATGGCAGTGTCTTGAATCTTGGCCACATGAGGTCCAGGCTGCACTTGCATAGACTGAGTCGGCGGCACTCCTCCACCATCAAGCTTGGCCACAATTTATGTGATATAGTCTTGTTCTACTCAGTTTCAAAATTTTGACCAAATTTCGACCACTTTTCGTTCAATTTTTGGTCATTTTTTGTTCAAAATTTCAATTTTGGTTTGTTCTTTTCATCCGGAATTTTCCGAGAAATTTCCGAAATGATGAATTTCGTCCATTCCGCTCAGGTCCGGTAAAACACGAAGTCCAAAACCTTGGGAGGGATGTGAAGAGGCACGTAGGAACAATAATAGGCCACGGAGCGGGGGTTGGAAAACCGAAGTATGATCAATGTTCAGATATGCAATTTTTTTATTTTGTCCTAATTTTTTAGAATTTTTGAAGTTACAGAAGTATGGTCAATTTTCATATTGCTACAAATGTTCTGTTTTTGATGCATTGTTTTGCGTGTTTTGATGAATCTATGGATTGAATCGGTGATATAAGTCGTGGTAAAGTTAAAGTACAATAGTTATAATGCAAAAATAAAATATGAATTGGTTTGTACCAGTATTTAAAGTTGTGATTTTCTTTATTATACTAACGGATCTCACGAGGGTTTTGTTATCTTTTGTGTGATTGAAGTTTTCAAGTTTTGGGTGAGATCACAATGGATGAAGGAATAAGGAGTGGCAAGAGCCTAAGCTTGGGGATGCCCGAGGCACCCCCAAGGTAATATTCAAGGACTCCCAAGCAACTAACCTTGGGGATGCCCCAGAAGGCATCCCCTCTTTCTTCTAACGACCAACGTTCATTTTACTTGAAGCTATATTTTTATTTGTCACATGATATGCGCAAATTGTTGGAGCGTCTTTTGTGTTTATTTTTTCTTTTTCTTTTATGCACCATGCTGGTATGAGTTAGTACTTGGTTGATTGATAGAATGCTCTTTACACTTAACTTATATCTTTTGAGTATGGTGTTATAGAATGCTTCATGTGCTTCACTTATATCATTTGAAGTTTGGATTGCGTGTTTCTCTACACATCGAAAACCGCCATTCATTGCTCTTTTGCTTCACTTATATTTGTTAGATAGTTGTTAAATCTTTTGTAGAAAGAGTTAAACTTTCTTGCTTCACTTATATCTATTTAGAGAGTCAACCAGGAATTAGTCATTCACATGGTTAGTCATAAAATCCTACATAAACTTGTAGTTCACTTAATATGATATGTTTGATTCCTCGCAATAGTTTTGCGATATAAAGATGGTAATATATGGGAGGTGATGAGGATACAGACTTAGGGTAGGGTCATAGGCCTAACCTATACGTCCTACCCAAGGTCACTACCCTGGAAGATAAAAGGACCAAGAGACAACAGGAGAGCTCCGGTTGTACACGTCGAGTGCAATCCACTCGACGGCCACATCACTCGGAGGTCCTCCTCCCTACCGTCACTCGACCATATGGAGAGTCACTCGACCTACTGAAGACCGGGAATCACTCAGCACTGTAACGGTCAAGCGTTCATTCTGTAGTCTTTAAGATCATTAATAGCACATAAGGCAGACGTTACCAGTAATGTCCCTTACTTTATGTACATTAAGTCCCTTGTAATGGAGGTCTGCGGGGGTCCTGGCGCACTCTATATAAGCCACCCTCCTCCTCTGGCACAAGGGCTCGCACCCCCTGTAATATCACACACTAATCCAATCGACCGCCTCCGGGCACCGAGGCGTAGGGCTGTTACTTCCACCGAGAAGAGCCTGAACTCGTAAACCTCGTGTGTACACCTTCACCATAGCTGAGATCTTGCCTCTCCCTACCTACCCCCTTTCTACTGTCAGTCTTAGCACCAAGACAGTTGGCGCCCACCATGGGGCAAGGTGTCTTGGCGACTTGTTGGTGAACCTGCAAGTTTTACCGATCATCATCATCATGGTTTCCGGCGGTGGACTCGTTGAGGGCCGTGAGATCCGTCTCGGCGCGCTTGTTTTCGTCGCCGACGAATCCGCGTGACTTCAAGAAGCTCCCCTGGACGTTGAGGCGCTCCCTGTTCAAGGGGCGACGCACTTCCGCGCGTGCGTCCTTCTTTGGCAGCCGTCGACTCAATATCCGTCGGCTCCAACTGTGTTTTCCCTCCCCGTTGTCCGCCGCCGCAAGCGATCCGGTCGATCGCGACTCCAG
Organism: Triticum aestivum; assembly: GCF_018294505.1. Classification (NCBI taxonomy): domain Eukaryota; kingdom Viridiplantae; phylum Streptophyta; class Magnoliopsida; order Poales; family Poaceae; genus Triticum; species Triticum aestivum. The sequence goes on along the minus strand of NC_057803.1, from coordinate 649,449,741 downwards.
TGGTGGGTGAAGCACGTGGTGGCTCGGTGTTCGGCCACCCATCAAGTCGCGGCAACCGAGCCCGACGAAACCCTCCACGGCCTGTTCGATCTGTCGACTGGCTCCGCAGAGACCGCATCCGAATGCGATAGCAGCGACCCTGCGGTAGAAGTCTTGATGGTCGACGGGCCCCACAGTCCGCCTGGTTTTCGCCATGAGGACGGCGAAGACAGCGACGGCGATCCGTCGCATGTCCACGAGGAATACCGACCCAAACCCCTCTCTTCGCAGCAGAGAGAAGAACTTCGTCGCCGCAACATGGATGTGCTCCACACGCCCATTGTTGGAGAAACCCCCGAGGCTCGGGCCTTGGAGGAGGTGCGCCTAGCCAATCTGGCTGAGCGCACTCGATTGGATAACCTTCAGCGTGCTCTCGACGAGCACGCTCAGGAGCGGATCCATGAGTCCAGTCGACGACAGCTTTTTCCGCCTCCACCTAAGGTATACCGTACTCCGATTCAGAACCTCGGAGCGGCGGCCCGAATAGCAGAGTCGATTCAGCCTTCCCAGTCGGAGGCTGGCAGAGGGCTGATGCAGATCCGGGCCTTGCTCCGGGCAGCAGGAGAGCAGAACACTGCATTGTCTTAGTCGCGGAATAGGATTCACATGTAGATCCGTAGTAGCGGATACAGTCCAGTCGGCCCATAGCCCAAGATCGCCCCTGCAGCGTGAAGGCCTTGGATAGTATGATCATTGGTTCAACCGCGACAATCATCGTTGAGTGCCTACGCCTCCTTCGAGGAGTGCGTCGTACGTGCCTCGGCAGAATGATGACAGACGCCATCACAGCGGCGAGCGCAGAGCTCTAGTCGACCCAAGAGAGCCAGGCTTCGATGTGAGATCCATTCTCGTTCAAGGCTTGGTCGACCGGAACAGAGCGCATAGAGAAGACCTTGGCAGGGATCATCCGAGTGGCAGCAGATTGCATGTTTCAGGCCCAGAGTGTTTCAGCAGAGCCATCCAGGCAGCAATAATTCCTCCCAACTTCAGGTTGGCAACTGGAGTTAGTAAGTTCACTGGAGAATCCATGCCTGAAACCTGGCTTGAGGATTACCGAGTGGCTGTGCAGATTGGAGGCGGAAACGATGAGATAGCGATGAAGCATCTCCCTCTTATGTTGGAAAGGTCGGCCCGAGCGTGGTTGATTCAGTTGACTCCGGGCAGTATACACAGTTGGGAGGAGCTATCTCGAGTGTTCGTAAGAACTTTTGAGGGCACGTGCAAGCGACCAGAAGGGTTGCCCGAGTTGAAACATTGCGTGCAGAAGCCGAATGAGACTTTGAGGGAATTCATTCAGAGATGGACCACTTTGCATCACACCGTTGAGAATGTATCGGAGCATCAAGCAGTATGCGCTTTCAAGGAAGGCGTCAAATACAGAGAGTTGGTCTTGAAATTCGGTCAGACTGGGGATATGACTCTGACTCGGACGATGGAGATAGCAACCCTGTACGCTAACGGAGAAGAAGAGGATCGACTCCATAGCGGGAAGAGTAAACCAGTCAGCCAAGAGACCGGTGGGGGTAACTCCAGTCAGAAACAGAAGCGTAAGGCCGAACCAGCGGCCCCCGGAGAGATTGTAGTAGTGGCTCAAGGAAAGTTTAAGGGAAAACCTAAGGGGCCCTGGCCCCCTAAGAAGGTAAAGGATCAAGCAGGAAATGATGTGTTGGATTTGCCATGTCACATCCACACAAAGAAGGATGAAGAAGGTAATCTGATCTACCCGAAGCATACCACTCGGCAATGTCGACTCCTGATCCAGCAGTTCCGAGAGAAACATCCCAATGAGAAGGAGAAAGAGTCGGACAAAGATGAGGATGAAGAAGAAGATGATGGTTATCCCAAAGTCAACTCAACTCTGATGATTTTTGCTGATGTCGAGAGCAAGAGTCGATTGAAGGTCATCAACAAAGAAGTGAATATGGCCGCTCCGGCGGCGATGACCACATACCTGAGATGGTCTCAGACAGCCATCACGTTCAACCAGTATGACCATCCTGCTCGTGTAGCCACCCCTGGGAGGCAACCACTAGTGGTCGACCCTGTGGTCGGGGGCACTCGAGTGACCAAAGTACTGATGGACGGTGGCAGTGGTTTGAACATTCTTTACGCTGAAACCTTGAAGGGGATGGGCATTCCGACGTCCAAACTTAGCGAGAGCAACATTAGTTTCCACGGTGTTATCCCTGGAAATAAAGCCGAATCACTCGGCCAGATCGCCCTCGACGTGTTTTTCGGTGATTCCAAGCATTACCGTAAGGAGAAGTTGACATTTGAAGTCGTGGATTTCCAGAGTGTCTATCATGCCATCCTGGGTAGGCCAGCCTACGCATGTTTTATGGCTCGACCATGTTATGTGTATCTCAAGCTAAAGATGCCTGGCCCCTAAGGTGCGATCACAGTTACTGGCAATCGGCAGAAGGTAGAGGAATGTTTCCAGAAAGGTTCCAAAATCGCCGATGCACAGATGGCAGCGGTTGAATTCCAAGAGTATCAGAAGAGTGCAGATCCGAGTGATTTGCTCCGAGCCAAGAAGCCTGTTACAGACTCTGCATTTCAGTCGACTGGTGAAATGAAGCCGATTCATATTCACCCGACCGATCCCAATGCTGCACCGACTCATATATCAATAACACTCGACAGCAAATAGGAAGAAGCGCTCATCCAGTTCTTCCGTGAGAACTGGGACATCTTCGCATGGAAACCCTCTAACATGCCAGGTGTACCCAGGGGACTGGCTGAGCACCGTTTGTGTGTTGACCCCAAGGTAAAACCCATCAAAGAGCACCTTCGGCGGTCCGCTGTGCAGAAGAGAAAAGCAATTGGCAAAGAAGTGGCTCGGCTCCTGGCAGCGGAGTTCATCCGTGAAATCTACCACTCCGAGTGGCGGTCCGCCATGCAGAAGAGAAAAGCAATTGGCGAAGAAGTGGCTCGGCTGCTGGCAGCAGAGTTCACCTCCAGGAACGTCAAGCTGTAGCCTTGAATAATGGTCCACCACCTCATCAACCACGACACGAGCATAGCCGTCTGGAATCGTTTCGTAATGGTAGGTTGCTCCGGGGGGTTTTGAATAAGCACCAGCGTCCGCCGCCTTCACGGATATGTTCTTTACTTTGAAGTGTATCTCACAGTTAGTGTTCTCGTTGATGTCATCCACAGGGTATGTATACAGCAGTGTGTCGCCCGAGGCAGAACCAACGCTGCTTCTCGGCATGGATGAGATGGTGCTATCCAATGTTGTACGATCGTCCGCTTGCTGCTGCCGCTGCTGAGACCCCCTTTCCTGGCTAAGTGAGTCGATCTACTGCTGCTGCTGCTGCTGGAATTTGAGTGCCAAGTCCGCGTGCCTTGCTTCTAGGCCTTGAAGGCGTTTTGCGTCCTGCTTCCTCTGCTCCTCCTCCAGCTTCCTCTTATTCTCCTCCTCCATCTTCTTTCTTGCACGGGTCCTATAGTCGTCATTCCATTCCGAAAAGCCCTCATACCATGGAATAACGCCCTTGCCACGTGTTCTTCCCGGGTGTTCAGGATTTTCCAGGGCGCGCGTAAGCTCGTCGTTCTCTCTGTTGGGCGTGAACACCCCCTTTCGAGCATCTTCTATTGCGTCAATTATCTTTTGTTCAGCTCCTTTTAGACTTGCCTTCTTCGAAACCAGGCCTGTCTTCGGGTCCAACGCCCCCCCATGCGCATAGAACCAAGTTCTGCACCTGGGGGGCCAGCTCCTACTAACCCGAGTGACCCCTGCATCCTCCATCTCTTGTTCAGACTTATCCCACTTAGGCATTCCCACCGCGTAGCCACCTGGACCCAGCCTATGGAACTGCGTCTTTTTTGCGGCATTGCCCTTGTTTTTTCTCGACATTCCTTAGATAATTCTAATTCCTTGAATTTCACGAAATCGACCCAGTGTTCTCTTTGCTTCTCCAGTGTTCCCGTGAATTTTGGAGTCTTCTTTTCTGCAGCGAGGTAGTTGGCCCATACAGTTTTCTTGTGGGTGTTGAATGCAATTGCCATCTTCTTAAGAGAAGCGTCCTTGACTTTCTGCACATCTGCATCAGTGAAATAATCTGGTAGGGTGAAATGTTCCATCAGAGATTGCCAAAGGTTTTTTTGCTCTGTCGTCGACCCAAGTAACACCTGGATGTTTAGTTTTTGGCTCTTTCCATTCTTGAATGGAGATCGGGAGTTGGTCCTTCACAAGAAGTCCACACTGACGAGTCCACTTGTTTGCAATGTTCTTAGGCGTGAGGGTTCGCCACTAGCTTTGATGGAATTGATGTTGTACTTTAGACCCTCCTTCAACTTTTTGCCGGGCCTCGCTTTGTCCTGCTGTCTGTAGAAGCAGATTTGCTCGATCCGGAGGGCTGAAAGAAGAAAGATCGATTCTTTCATATATCTTCAAATAAAAAAAATATGTGATGATCACCAGATGTCTGCTTATATAAATATACCTCGCCGGTAGTCTTTGTTATTTCAAGATCAGCATTGTTTGTGTCATCATAAACATTGTCTGTGTTATCATAATCATAATCATAGTTCATGACTTCATCAGCTCGGTAGTCGAGATCGAATATCTTATCATCACCCTCTCCGGTATTGTTCAGATATTGGGAGCCGTCATCTGCTTCATTCAGATCATCTAGCCTGCAAGGGCTGCGTATGATGTCGAACAATTCCTCTTCTCTCTCTCTGCCGGTATTGTCCGCCATAGCTTTTACTTAACTAATATAGAAGAAATATAAAACAATTTAGTATTCAAATTACAATGCATGGATGCAATCAATAAGGAAAAACTGAATCATATAGTACATAATATGCATTGTCTCGATTAATACATCATCTCGAATAATATATATAATCTCGAATACATCATCTCGAATATTATATATCTAATACATCACTGGCTAGGTACCTAATAAAGATCGAGTACTACAGAAGAATCTAGGCCACTCACGGTTCCTGGGGCGCAGGCGGTGGACACCCAAAGAGAAGGAACCATCACAGGATCATATCTCCGGTCATCTGCCCAAAAAACCTGCCAAGTATTGGAGAACCTGACGTCCATAGCAGCCATGTAGCGATGGGCGTGCTCGTCCTCCTCCATGACACGGCGACGCACCACCTCCGATGGGGCCGGCTCCCTCTGCACCGAATGTGGCCCACGCAAACGCCACCGAAGGAGATCAGGGTCGACGACGGGACCCGAGGCTGGGTTCCTCACCAAGCGGCGCGCCCCTCCAGGTAGCACCTCCCAGTGCCAGCCTGGCGGAGCCCAGTCTCGGACATGGGTCAGCCGGACGTCGTCGCGAACGGGTCGACGGCGAGGATGCGGGCCGGGCATATCGTCGAGAACAAATACTATATGCCTGCAAAAAGTAACATTTTTTAAATGATCGGATTGTGATAACTAAAATTCTATATGCAAATTCTAACAGTTTGACATTAATCTAATTCATCTAACTAAAACTAATTCTAAAATTTCTAACATTTCTATATATATAACTAACATTTCTATAACATTTCTAATATTTCTATAACTAAAAAACAGAAAAAAAAATTATAACATTTCTATATAACTAACATTTCTATAACATTTCTAATATTTCTATAACTAAAAAACAGAAAAATTTCTAACATTTCTATAACTAAAAAACAGAAAAATTTCTATAACTAAAATTTATAACTAAAAAATTAATGTGTGTGTGTGTGTGTGTGGACATGGCAGCCGGGGCATGAGCTCATCGGCGAGGCGCGACGATGGGGGGCGGCGACGGGGACGGAGATGGGCGGTGACGACGGGGATGGGGACGGGGCGGGCGGGGACGACGGGACAGGGCGGCGACGACGGGGCGGGGCGCGGCGACGGGGACGGCGGGGACGGCGACGGCGACGGGGTCGACGATGGGGGCGGCGACGAGGGGCGGGGACACGACGACGGCGACAGGGACGGCGACAGGCGCGGCGGCGACGGGGCAGAGGAGAAAGAAACAGGGAGAGATGAGAAATGAATTTTTTTAAGTGCTTTCTTAAATAGAACACCCCTTTAGTACCGGTTGGAGCCACCAACCGGTACTAAAGTCTGTTTTAGCCAGGCCAAGCGGCGGGAAGCGCCCCCCCTTTAGTACCGGGTGGTGGCACCAACCGGTACTAAAGGCCACCTCTTTAGTACCGGTTGGAGCCACCACCCAGTACTAAAGGGGGTGCGCTGGCGCAGGTACGGTGCGGCAAGTTTAGTCCCACTTCGCAATCCGAGGGGCGTCCGCACTGGTTTATAAGCCCCAGTGCGGTAGCTCTCTCGAGCTCCTCTTCAAAGCAGGCCTACTGGGCCTACCTCTTCTCTGCTGTCCTGTGGCCTACTGGCCCTTTGCGGGCCTACATCCTGGCCCAACAACACGTTGTGTTTCTAGTCGTATGCAGGCCGCTCTGGCACAGTAGGCGGGCTTTTATTTATTTATTTATTTATTTTTGAGTTGTTTATTTGCTGTATTTAGAGTTTCTTTGTGAATATTTTTGCTTTAGGTACAAAAAATTACAAATTTTCTATTAGTGTCGGTAGTTTACAAATTTGAATAGTTTAAATTTTAAATTATTTGAAATTTGTGTGAATCACTAGTTTGTGAATAACTTAACTTTGAAAATAGATTTTTTAGTGATTCTTTTTTTTTATGTTTAATATTAGTGTGTTTTATCATTATATTCAATTTGGTAGTGCTTAGGTTATTTAAAAAAATGAAATGCCTTTGTAACAGATGAGTTTTCGTCCGAAACCTTGATACTTCGAAAGAGATTGTCCATTTTGTACACGAAGTGCATCCAGTTTTTGCCGTAACCCTCTCTACTTTCTTGCACATGCTATGTGGGTGAAATTATGATACCATGCCAACTTTCAGCCTTTTCTGAGTTCATTTGAAATGCTTTTCAATTTCATGGTCATTTAGCGGAAAAAAATAGTAAATGCATGAAAGAATTTGTTTGCACATAAAATTTCTTCATGTTTCAAATGTCAAAACACATAACTACCCAAACTATTACAGAGATTCCCTCCTGGGTGTGAAACCCAGAAGAAAGTGATGATAGTGAAGCCGATCACATCCCAGATCTTTGGGTGTGAAACTTTATATTCACGTGTGTCCCTTTGCGCCGTAGCTATGGAAAATCTTCATCATTTAACTGGATGCTCGGGTCAATATTCACTGTGAATGGAGAAATTTCATCAAACTTTTCATAATCTTTTGACATGTCTGTCTTGTCATCCACTCCCATGATATTTCTTTTCCCTGAAAAAACTATGTGGCGCTTTGGCTCGTCGTATGATCCATTCGCTTCCTTATCTTTTCTTTTTCTCGGCCTGGTAGACATGTCTTTCACATAAAAAACCTGCGTCACATCATTGGCTAGGATGAATGGTTCGTCTGCATACTCAAGATTGTTGAGATCCACTGTTGTCATTCCGTACTGCGGGTCTTCCGTTACCCCGCCTCGTGTCATATTGACCCATTTGCACCGAAACAAAGGGACCTTCAAACCACCTCCATAGTTAAGTTCCCATATGTCCTCTATGTAACCATAATATGTTTCATTTCCCGTGTTGGTTGTTGCATCAAAGAGGACACCACTGTTTTGGTTGGTGCTCTTCTTATCTTGGGCGATCATGTAAAATGTATTCCCACTTATCTTGTACCCTTTGAAAGTCATTATATTCGAAGATGGTAACTAGGACAGTGAGTACATGTCATCTTCAATATCGCCATCATGCATGGCACATTTCTGCAACCAACCGGCGAAAGTCCTCGTTTGTTCACGTGTAGTCCAATCGTCAGACTGCTCCGAGTGTTTGGAGTGTAGAAAATTCTTGTGTTCCTCCATATACGGAGCCACCAAGGCGGAATTCTGTAGAACTGTGTAGTGTGCTTTAGTGAGAGAATGCCCGTCCATACATATTATTTGATCCCCTCCTAGCGTGCCTTTTTCATCCAGTCTGCCCTTGTGCCGCAATTCAGGAACACCAATCGGCTTAAGGTCAGGAATAAAGTGAATACAAAACTCAATGTGATGGGGTTATGTACCTAGGGTAGGGTCATGGACCTGATCTAAGTACCTTACCCAAGGACACCCTTAGAAGAAGTCGCCTTCCAGTCGACCAACGAGGGACACACTCGACTGGCCTGAAGGACTCGACCACGAAGACTCACTCGACCACCAGGAGGTCAAGAGGCACTCTGCACTGCAACGGCCTGTAATCAACTAAACTTTATGATAGTAAAGGCACTTTATGTGGGGCGTTACCAGTAACGCCCCAGACTTAACTCACCTTAAACCCTCTCCTGCGTGGGCTGGCTAGGGTCCTGGCGCACTCTATATAAGCCACCCTCCTCCACAGGCAGGGGGGTTCGGCACCTTGTAATTCATACATTCATAATCCACTCGACCGCCTCCGGGCTCCGAGACGTAGGGCTGTTACTTCTTCCGAGAAGGGCCTGAACTCGTACATCCTTTGTGCTTACAACCTCTCCATAGCTAGGACCTTGCCTCTCCATACCTACCCCCCACTCTACTGTCAGGCTTAGAACCACGATAGTTGGCGCCCACCGTGGGGCCGGTGTTTTAGCGATTTTGTGGAGAAGTTGCGATTCTTCCGAGTACTCTCATCATGGTGTCTGCTGGAGTTTTGGTCGAGGGTCAAGAGATCCGTCTCGGCACTCTCACCTTCATCGCCGACGACTCCGCATGGCTCCAGGAGGCTCCACTCGACGTAGATGCGCTCCCCGTCCGTGGTGCGACGCATTTTCGCGCATGTGTCCGCGGCGTTCTGCTGCGGCAACCGTCGACCCAGTATCGGTCGGCTCCTCCATCGTCCACCCTCCCGGTCTCCCGCCAGCGCAAGCGCTCAGGCCGGTCGAGGCTTCAGCGATGGGTGAGTCACGCGGTGGCTCGCCAATCGGCCACTACACAAGTTGCGGCAATCGAGCCCAACGAATCTCTCTACGGCTTGTTCGATCAGTCGACTGGCTCCGGAGAGACTGCATCCGAGTGCGGAAGCAGTGATCCAGCGGCGGAAATCTTGATGGTCGACGGGCCCCACAGTCCCTCCTGGCTTCGCCCGTGGTGGTGGAGCAGGTGACGGCGGCGACCCTGCACGAGGCTACGAAGAGTACCAGCCCGAGCCACTCGACTCTCTGCAAAGAGAAGAGCTTCGCCGCAGGAACGAGGATCCCCTGCGTATTCCCATCGCAGGAGAAACCCCCGAGGCTCGTGCCTTGGAGGAGGCGCGTCTGGCCAATTTGGCCGAGCGCACTCGACTGGAGAACCTTCAGCGAGCACTCGACGAGCGCGCGCGGCAACGAGTTCCCGACACCAGTCGACGTCAACTCTTCCCGCCGACTCAGGTATATCGAACCCCAATTCAGAATTTAGCAGCTGCGACCCGTATAGCAGAGTCCATTCAGCCTTCGCAGTCGGAAGCTGGCAGAGGTTTGCTGCAGATCAGGGATCTGCTCCGGGCAGCAGGAGATCAGAATTCAGCCGTGTCTCAGTCGCGCAACAGAATTCACAGTCGATCTGTCACTGTGAATACGGTTCAGTCGGCTCACAGCCCCAGATCGCCTCCGCGGCGCGAAGGGCGTGAGAATCGGCGAGATCAATATGGCGACAGACTCGACCGAGATGATAGGCGTCGAGTGCCCTATTCCCCTCCGAGGGGTGGGTCTTACGCTCCTCGGCAGCCAGATGATAGGCGTCAGTACAGTACAGGGCGTAGGGTTCCAGTTGACCCCAGAGAGCCAGGCTTCGACGCGCGATCCATTATCGTGCAAGGGTTGGTCGACCGGAACAGAGCCCATCGAGGCGCACTCGACAGAGATGTACCCACGAGCAGTCGAGTACATGTTTCTGGTCCTGAATGTTTCAGCAGAGCTATCAGAGCCGCAGTTATCCCCCCCAATTTCAGGTTGGCAACAGGAGTCAGCAAGTTCACTGGTGAGTCTAAGCCTGAAACTTGGCTTGAAGACTACCGAGTGGCAGTTCAGATCGGTGGTGGGAACGACGAGGTGGCCATGAAGCATTTGCCCCTCATGTTGGAAGGTTCTGCCAGGGCATGGTTGACTCAATTACCTCCTAGCAGCATTTACACTTGGGAAGATCTGTCCCGAGTGTTCGTCAGAACGTTTGAAGGGACTTGCAAGCGACCAGCGGGATTGACAGAGTTGCAAGTCTGCGTGCAGAAAACTAATGAGACTCTCAGAGAGTATATTCAGAGGTGGATCACTTTGCACCACACTGTGGAAAATGTCTCTGATCATCAGGCAGTATGCGCCTTCAAAGACGGCGTCAAGAACAGAGAACTGAGTTTGAAATTTGGTCGAACCGGTGACATGACCTTGAGTCGGATGATGGAGATTGCTACCAAGTACGCCAACGGCGAAGAAGAAGACCGACTCCGAAGCGGCAAGCACAAGCCGAGTCAGTCGGAAAAAGGAAACACCAGTCGGAAACAGAAGCGGAAGGCTGAACCGGCAGCTCCTGGAGAGGCTCTGGCCGTGACTCAAGGAAAGTTTAAGGGGAAACCAAAAGGATCCTGGAACCCCAAGAAGGTAAAGGATAAAGAAGGGAACGACGTGATGGATATGCCATGTCACATTCACACGAAGAAAGACGAAGAGGGGAATATCATTTACCCGAAGCACACCACTCGCCAATGTCGACTCCTGATCCAGCAGTTTCAGGGAAAACAGTCTAAGGACAAGGAGAAGGAGTCGGACAAGGCCGAAGACAAGGAGGACAGTGAGGAAGGATATCCGCATATCAACTCCACTCTGATGATCTTTGCAGATGTGGAAAGCAGAAGTCGACTGAAAGTGATTAACCGAGAGGTGAACATGGTTGCCCCGCAAAGGCAAATTATCTGAAGTGGTCTCAAACACCCATCACATTCGACCAATCTGATCACCCGACTCATATTGCCACCCCTGGGAGGCAAGCTTTGGTGGTCGATCCAGTTGTCGAAGGCACTCGACTGACAAAGGTGCTGATGGATGGTGGAAGTGGGCTGAACTTATTGTATGCAGACACATTGAAAGGTATGGGCATTCCGATGTCCCGACTGAGCACTAGTAACATGAGCTTCCATGGAGTTATACCAGGGAAGAAGGCCGAGTCACTCGGCCAGATAGCTTTGGACGTAGTGTTTGGTGATTCGAAGCATTTTCGCAAAGAAAAGTTGACGTTTGAGGTCGTGGATTTTCAAAGTGCATATCATGCCATTTTGGGGAGACCAGCCTATGCACGGTTCATGGCTCGACCATGTTACGTGTACCTCAAATTGAAGATGCCCGGTCCCAAAGGTGTGATCACTGTCACCGGTGATAGGAAAAAGGCAGAGGAGTGCTTTCAGAAGGGCTCCAAGATTGCCGATTCCCAAGTGACAGCGGTCGAGTTCGAAGAATACAAGCAAAACGCAGATCCGAGTGACTTGCTGCGATCCAAGAAGCCCGCCACAGAGTCTGCATTCCAGTCGTCCGGTGAGACGAAGCCTGTTCACATTCACCCGACCGACCCCGAAGCAGCTCCGACCCGCATCTCCACAACACTCGACCCAAAATAGGAAGAAGCGCTCATCCAGTTCCTCCGTGAGAACTGGGACATTTTTGCATGGAAGCCCGCTGACATGCCAGGTGTTCCCAGGGGACTGGCTGAGCATCGCCTAAGAGTCGACTCGTCTGCAAAACCAGTCAAAGAGCATCTTCGGCGGTCCGCCGTCCAGAAGAGAAAGGCCATCGGTGAAGAAGTGGCTCGACTGTTGGCGGCAGGATTTATCCGAGAGATATACCACTCCGAGTGGCTCGCTAATGTCGTCATGGTTCCTAAGAAGGACAAGTCGCTCCGAATGTGCATTGATTTCAAGCACATCAACCGGGCCTGCCCGAAAGATCACTTTCCTCTCCCTCGCATAGATCAAATTGTTGACTCGACCGCAGGATGCGAGAGGTTGTCTTTTTTAGATGCTTACTCCGGGTACCACCAGATCCGTCTGTACGGGCCCGATGAGGTAAAAACAGCTTTCATCACTCCATTCGGGTGCTTCTGCTATATCACCATGCCATTCGGCCTCAAGAATGCCGGAGCCACATTTATGCGAATGATTCAGAAGTGTCTACTCACTCAAATCAGTCGGAATGTGGAAGCTTATATGGATGATATTGTTGTCAAGTCACGAAAAGGTTCCGACCTGCTCGCTGACCTCGCCGAAACATTTGCCAACCTCAGAAGGTATGATATCAAGCTCAATCCATCAAAGTGCACATTTGGAGTTCCTGGTGGCAAGTTACTCGGTTTTCTCGTTTCCGAACGGGGAATCGACGCTAACCCAGAGAAGATTGGCACTATTCTCCGAATGAAACGCCCTGTGCGAGTGCACGATGTCCAGAAGCTTACTGGATGCTTGGCCGCATTAAGTCGATTCATCTCACGACTCGGTGAAAAGGCATTACCTCTTTACCGACTGATGAAGAAGACAGACAAGTTCGAGTGGACTCCAGAAGCTGATGCAGCGTTTGCCGAGCTAAAAGCTCTGCTCTCCACCCAGCCGGTGCTTGCTGCTCCAATCAGCAAAGAGCCTCTGTTGCTCTATATCGCAGCCACAGGACAAGTCGTCAGTACTGTGCTAACGGTCGAGCGGGAAGAAGAAGGAAAAGCTCTCAAAGTTCAGCGCCCAGTGTATTATTTGTCTGAAGTCTTGACTCCATCCAAGCAGAGATATCCTCATTATCAGAAGCTTGTGTATGGAATATACATGACCACAAAGAAGGTTGCTCATTATTTCTCTGATCATTCCATCACAGTCGTCAGCGACGCTCCACTATCAGAGATTTTGCACAACAGAGATGCAACTGGTCGAGTGGCCAAATGGGCGATTGAACTTCTTCCCCTTGATATCAAGTTTGAGGCAAAGAAAGCCATTAAGTCCCAGGCAATAGCAGATTTCCTTGCCGAGTGGATTGAACAGCAGCAGCCGACTGAAGTTCACTCGGAGCATTGGACCATGTTTTTGATGGCTCTAAGATGTTGAATGGTTCCGGTGCTGGGGTTGTCCTGGTTTCCCCCAGAGGAGATAAGCTCAGATATGTGCTCCAGATTCACTTTGATTCCTCCAACAATGAGGCAGAATATGAGGCCCTCTTATATGGGTTGCGCATGGCCATTTCACTCGGCGTCCGTCGCCTGATGGTCTATGGCGACTCGGATTTAGTGGTCAATCAGGTGATGAAAGAGTGGGACGTGAGAAGCCCAGCCATGACTGGATACTGCAGTGCAGTGAGGAAGCTGGAAAAGAAGTTCGAGGGGTTGGAGCTCCATCATATACCCCGACTGAAAAATCAAGCAGCTGATGATCTAGCAAAGATAGGTTCCAAGAGAGAAGCCATTCCGAGTGGTGTGTTCTTGGAGCATATACACACTCCGTCAGTCAAAGAAGATCCTTTCACCGAAGAAACTCCGCAGCCCAAGAGTGCCACAGATCCGACTGAAGTTGAAGTCCCAGCGGTGGTCGACTTGATCATGGAGGTTTTGGTGGTCATTCCCGACTGGACGATTCCGTATGTCGCATATATCCTGAGGAAAGAGCTCCGGAGGATGAGGAAGAGGCTCGACAGATCGTCCGTCGATCTAAGGCCTTTACCGTAATCAAAGGACAATTATACAGAGAAAGCGCGACTGGAGTTGGTCAGAAGTGCATAACACCAGAAGAAGGTCGACTCATCCTCAATGATATTCACTCGGGGACCTGTGGTCATCATGCGTCCTCTCGGACCATCGTGGCCAAAGCATACCGAGCCGGATTTTACTGGCCAAAGGCGAATGAGATGGCAAAAGAGATAGTGGATAAGTGCGAGGGATGTCAATTCTACTCGAATATGTCACACAAGCCTGCGTCGGCTCTGAAGACCATCCCACTCGTCTGGCCTTTCGCAGTATGGGGATTGGACATGGTCGGTCCTTTGAGAACAGGACGAAGTGGCTTCACGCATGTACTGGTGGCAGTCGACAAGTTCACCAAGTGGATCGAGGCTAAACCAATCAAGAGCCTTGACACCGGTACTGCTGTTAGCTTCATCAGGGAACTAATATTCAGATATGGAGTCCCACACAGCATCATTACGGATAATGGGTCGAACTTTGACTCAGAGGAATTCAGAATTTCTGCAACTCCCAGGGCACACGGGTCGACTACGCTTCAGTCGCCCATCCGCAGTCGAATGGACAAGCAGAGCGAGCTAATGGACTGATTCTTAAGGGATTGAAGCCTCGACTGATGCGTGATCTCAAACACGCGGCTGGAGCTTGGGTCGACGAACTTCCCTCAGTACTCTGGGGACTGCGGACCACACCTAATCGGTCGACCGGAAGAACTCCATTCTTCTTGGTCTACGGAGCTGAAGCAGTCTTGCCGAGTGATCTTCTCCACAATGCTCCTCGAGTTGAAATCTACAACGAAGCAGAGGCTGAACAAGCGCGGCAGGACGCAGTCGACCTTTTAGAGGAAGAAAGGGAGATGGCTCTGATCCGGTCGACCATCTACCAACAAGATTTGCGTCGTTTCCACGCCAGAAATGTGAGAGGTCGAGCCTTCCAGGAAGGAGATTTGGTTCTCCGAGTGGATCAGCACAAACCACACAAGCTTGCTCCTTCTTGGGAAGGCCCCTTCATCGTCACCAAGGTTCTCCACAACGGGGCGTACCGTCTTTACAACGTCGAGCATAATATCGACGAGCCCCGAGCTTGGAACGCGGAGCTACTCCGCCCATTTTACACTTAAGTTTTATCACTCGGATGAGTTGCAATAAAGTACTTCTGTAGTTCATGGACCTCAAAATAATAGTGTCATAGTCCTCCATAATTTCTGTCGCTTTTTATTTTTGTCCAATAAAATTCCCCTCAGTGGGTGACTTAGCTGCGAATCCGTTTCGCCTAAGTTTGTAAAAATCCTACCGAGTGGCGAGCCAGACTCCCACTCGGAGGCTTAGCTGCGAATCTGTTTCGCCTAAGTTATCAAAATCCTACCGAGTGGTAAGCCAGCTTCCACTCGGGGCTTAGCTGCAGCCCTGTGCTCGCCTAAGTTATAAAAATCCTACCGGAGGTGGTAAGCCAGCCTTCCACTCGGGGCGCTTAGCTGCAGCCCTGGTGCTCGCCTAAGTTACAAAATCCTACCGATGGTAGCCAGCCTTCCACTCGGGGGCTTAGCTGCACCCTGTGCCTCGCCAAGTTACGAAATCCTACCGAGTGGTACCAGCTCTCCACTCGGTGGGCTACGCAGCCCCTGTGCCGCTAAAGTTAGAAAATCCTACGAGTGGTAAGCCCAGCCTCACTCGGGGCTTACTGCAGCCCCTGTGCTCGCCTAAGTTTACGAAAAATCTACCGAGTGTAGAGAACCCTCCTCACTCGAGGCTTAGCTGCAGCCCTGTGCTCGCCTAAAGTTACGAAATCCTACCGAGTGTAGAGCAACCCTCTCACTCGGAGGCTTTAGCTGCCAATTATCAAATCCTACTGTAGAGCTCGCACTCGAAGGCTTAGCTGCCAGTCCCAAGCACTCGCCCTAAGTTATCAACAATCCTACCGAGTGTAGAGCACGCCTCTCACTCGGGGGTTCGCTGCCAGTCCAATAGCACTCGCCAAGGTGATCAAAATCCTACCGAGTGTAGAGCAACCCTCTCCTCGGAGGCTAGCTGCAGTCCAAGCCGCCTAAGTTATCAAAATTCCTTACCGAGTGGTAGAGGCAACCTCTCACTCGGGGCTTAGCTGCAGATCCGAGCACTTGCCTAGTTATTCAAAAATCCTACCGAGTGTAGAGCAACCTCTCACTCGGAGGCTAGCTGCAGTCCGAGCACCGCCTAAGTTATCCAAAATCCTACCGAGTGTAGGAGCAACCCTCTCACTCGGGGGCTTAGCTGGCAGTCCGAGCACTCGCCTAAGTTATCAAATCCTACCGAGTGTAGAGCAACCCTCTCACTCGGAGGCTTAGCTGCAGTCCAAGCACTCGCCTAAGTTATCAAAATCCTACCGAGTGTAAGAGCAAACCTCTCACTCGGGGGCTTAGCTGCAGTCCGAGCACTCGCCTAAGTTATCAAAATCCTACCGAGTGTAGAGCAACCCTCTCACTCGGAGGCTTAGCTGCAGTCCGAGCACTCGCCTAAGTTATCAAAATCCTACCGAGTGTAGAGCAACCCTCTCACTCGGGGGCTTAGCTGCAGTCCAAGCACTCGCCTAAGTTATCAAAATCCTACCGAGTGTAGAGCAACCTTCTCACTCGGAGGCTTAGCTGCAGTCCAAGCACTCGCCTAAGTTATCAAAATCCTGCCGAGTGAAGAGTAAACCTCTCACTCGGAGGACTTAGCTGCAGCCCAGTGCTCGCCTAAGTGGACTGAAGAATAAGTCGATTGCAGTAAAGGCGCCTTGCTTTGGACCTGCAAAAGACATTTCGAGCCAAAGGCAATCATATTCAAGCACCAAATTCAAGTTTGAATCGATATCTAAAGGAACCGAGAGTGCTCAGGCGTTAAGCCTATTAAGGTTTATCGGTTACAATTCCACTCGGCATACCGAGGCAAATTTAAAGCGTCGAGCCAGAAGAAGTTTTTTATCCCCTCCTGTGGAGGGCTGGAAGGAGCAACGAATTCATCAAGGTCAATTCCGTCGGCGATCCGAGTGGCAGCTGCAAGGAAAGTTTCCATAAAGGACCTGAAGTCGTGTTTCTTGGTATTGGCCACCCGAAGGGCCGCCAGCTTCTCTTCTCGTGCATCCTTACAGTGGACTCGGGCAAGACACAGAGCAACATCTGCACCACACCGAGCCGAGGACTTCTTCCATTCCTGCACTCGACCAGGGATCGTGTTCAACCGGGCCATCAGCGACTCAAGGTCATTCTGAAGTGTCTCCTCAGGCGAAAGCGTCGAGTCGATGCGAGATGTGGCGGCCTTCAGCCTTGCGAGATAGTCCACGACAGCTGCAACACGGGACTCCAGTCGGAAAACATCCATGGCAACTTCATCGTTCACCGGAGAATTGACAGGGTCGAGGTTTGGCTCCAGCCGGCTAGTTTCTTCTTCAAAGTTTTGACAAAATTCTGCAAGGGTGATCACTAAGTCAAGGAGATGGTCGAATGGAAAAATCACAATTGGAAATGTCTGCCAAGCATAGAGGTTTACCTTCAAGCATAAGAAACAGCTTCTTGGCAAGTCCACTCAGGAAGGCCTCCAGATCAGTTTTCTTCCCAGTCAATTTGGCGACTTGGTCGGTCAGGGCAGCTTTATCAGTTTTCAGTCGACTGACCTCCTTGTTGGCAATCCCAAGAGCAGCTTTCAGATTGGTATTGTCTTGTTCGAGCTTGGTGACTGAAGCTAACTTCTCGTCAGCAAGCTTGATCTTCTCAGCTAGCTCAAGGTCTTTCTTCTGTTGGGCCTCCCTTACCTTACCTGCAAGTTACAGCAAGATCAGATTTTGAAACAAGCAAGGGAAAAAGCAGTCGTCAGGGTCTCACCAAACATACCTTCGGTCTCCTCCTTTGCCTTTGTCAGCTTCTCCTGAACCAGCTTCAAGCTCAGCTCGACTTGAGTATGCTTGTGCTCCAGCTCTGAGTAGCGAGCCACAAGATCACAAGAGTTCTGCGAAGAACCAATCGACTAAATGTCAAATTTAATTCACTTCCGAGTGAAAAAGGGAAAAACTCACATTTCTAAGACTACAGCCGAATACAAGCATTCGACCGTAGTCTCGGGGACTACACCCAGTGGGTGCACTCAGCGTGCCCCCACTAATCCTGTTGAAGACAAAGTCGACCAGTCGACCTCAAAAAAAAAGAAAGAGATGTATTCTCTAAGACTATGATCAACTGCAAGCAGTCGACCACAGTCTCGGGGACTACACCCAGTGGGTGCACTCAGCGTGCCCCCACCGGTTTGTGAAATCCAGTCGACATAGTCGACTGACAGAAAAATTGACATCATAAAGCCTAAGGCCGACTGCCAGCAGTCGACCTTAGCCTTGGGGACTACACCCAGCGGGTGCACTCAGCGTGCCCCCGCTAATACGGAACTCAATCGACAACACCCACTGGGTGACTACTATAAATTCCAGAAAGGAGAAGTTTTTGGCAGCATATCCAACAGAACAAACGGTGGTCGACTGACCTGAACATTGCTTTGGAGGGCAGAACTGGCGTCATAAGCTGCCTGGCTCGCGTCCCGGATGGTCTTCAGCTGCTCCATCATGAGTCCCGCCTGGCGTATCGCCTCCTTCGCTGCGCCAGCTTGGTCCTCTGGGACGTGGTGCGTCGTGAAGAGGGAGGGCTGCTGAGCACTCGTTAGTGGATTCGCGAAGGACACCGTGTGTCGAGTGGTGTTCTCTTCCTCCACAGTCAGAATCTCAGGCGCCGTCACATCCTGAGGCACCTTACTGGCGGACGCTTTCCGACTCCTCCTGTGCTTCAGCGGCTCTTCATCCTCATCATCATCAGGAAGATTGATAACAGTATTGGGTGGAGCTGCGGAGAAGAATCAGGATCAGAGATCGCGAGTCAGTCGACTAAGAACGGCGTTAAGAATACAGTACCTGGGTTCGAAGTTGCTGCGTCCTCCATCTCGTGGTCATCAGCCCGGGCCGAGGTTTCAGAAGTAGCAGCACTGCAACTCCAAAGGATCAGTCGACTAACTTCAGCGTCGACCAGAGACAAAGTTCACACAAAATGAGAAGATTCAAACAACACGATTACCCTGATATGGTAGGGATGGACACCTTCATCTTCGGTAGGAGCTTGATCGGCTTCGACGAGGCCGCCCTGGGCTGCTTCGGCGCCTTTTCAGTCGGCACCGGAGAGGTGGTCCGAGGGCGCTTGGTCGACTGAGTGGCGGTCGCAACCCCCTTAACACGTTCAGTCGAAGGGTCGTGGACAAGCTTCGACCGCCTTTCTGAGCGCGGTGGTACGACCTCCTCCTCCTCTTCTTCCTCGTCCTCGACGTCATCTTCATCACCGTCATCATCATCATCGTCGTCATCATCCTCTGCAACATCCGAGTCCCATTCCTCCTCTTCCTGGCTCTCGCCCCCGCTCGCCTCGCCCTCCTCAGTCGAAGCTTGTGCCCCATTGGGCATCGAGTACAGCTCGGTGAGGGCCTAGCAGATGTCCAGACAAGGATCAGTTGACCAGTCGGCAGGGTAAACAGAAATGAATGCGACAAAAGCACAGTGGAGAGCAGGGCAAGTATACCTTGTTTGGGTCGCTGTTGTGGTCGAGTGGAGGAATCCTTCTGGCTCCGCGTGGGTTATCCTTATTTCCGGTAACGGCTACCATCCACCTTTCCAGAGTGACGTCGTCGACTGCTTCTGGATGGACTCTAGTCTCGTCTTCGGTCCCACAGTACAACCACATGCAGTGGCTCCGGAACTGAAGGGGCTGGATGCGACGCCTGAGGAAGACCTCCAGAAGGTCCATGCCCGTCACTCCCTCCCGAACCAACTGCACCACGCGCTCCATCAACATCTTCACGTCAGCTTTCTCCTCCGGAATCAGCTTCAGAGGGGAGGGCTTGTTCACTCGGTCCATGGTAAACGGAGGGAGTCCACTCGACTGCCCTGGCGTCGACTGGACCTGGCAGTAGAACCAAGTCGACTGCCAGCCTCTGACGGACTCGGGAAAGGTCATGGGCGGGAAGGTGCTCTTATTCCTCACCTGGATCCCCAGGCCCCCACACATTTGGACGACTCGGGTTCTCTCATCACCTGGGCTCGCCTTCTTCACGGTCTGAGAGCGACACGTGAATATATGTTTGAACAAACCCCAGTGCGGTCGACAGCCCAAGAAACCCTCACACATGGACACGAATGCAGCAAGATAGGCAATGGAGTTTGGGGTAAAGTGGTGAAGCTGCGCTCCGAAGAAATTCAAGAAGCCACGGAAGAAAATACTCGGCGGCAAGGAAAACCCACGATCAACATGAGTGGCCAAAACCACACACTCACCCTCTTCTGGCTGTGGCTGCCACTCCTTCCCCGGAAGCCTCGCAGCTCCGTGAGGGATCAAGCCCTCGTTGGCCATGTCGAGGAGGTCCTTCTCTGTGATGGTCGACTGGATCCAGTCTCCTTGGACCCAGCCCTTTGGCAGGCGGGATCTGGACGAGGACCCTCCGCGGCTGGTGGATCTCCCCTTCGCCTTCTCCGACGCCGACGCCTTCTTTGCGCGCTCCAGCGCCGCCGTCTTCTCCTTGGCCATGGTCGCCGGCGAGATGCGCGAAGGGAAGTGGTGCGGGGGTGAGAGCGAGCACGCTGGGCGGAGAAGAAGGAAGCAGAGAGAGGGAGAGAATGCTGAGGCGCAGCACAGAAATCCTCGCCGGGCACATTTATAAGGTCTCTTCCGAGTGGATGACAGGTGGGCCCGTCGATCTAATCATATCTGGGAGCAGTTACGCAGACTGGATACGTGGCGAAAAAGGCGGCGCGGAGATCGAGGCGTCTATGCCCTGTCCCATCCGAACGCCGCGGTCCGCCCCGCTTCGCGCGCGTCCCCAAATTTCGCATCCCGCGGAATCCGCGAACAACAAATCAGTCTGTCAGACGCGGTGTTTCCGGCGATCCGTCGCTCGGAGATCGTCGAAACCCGAAAGATCACTCGACGCAAAAATAGAATGGATCGAGTCGACTGAAGGCAAATTGCTCCCTGTCGACGAAGAGATTCTTTGGTCCAGGACAACGCACGACCAGGGCACAAAGGTTAATCGGAAACGACATCAACTCCTTCCTCACTCGAAGCCTCAATCCATTCGGGGGCTAATGATGGGGTTATGTACCTAGGGTAGGGTCATGGACCTGATCTAAGTACCTTACCCAAGGACACCCTTAGAAGAAGTCGCCTTCCAGTCGACCAACGAGGGACACACTCGACTGGCCTGAAGGACTCGACCACGAAGACTCACTCGACCACCAGGAGGTCAAGAGGCACTCTGCACTGCAACGGCCTGTAATCAAGTAAACTTTATGATAGTAAAGGCACTTTATGTGGGACGTTACCAGTAACGCCCCAGACTTAACTCACCTTAAACCCTCTCCTGCGTGGGCTGGCTAGGGTCCTGGCGCACTCTATATAAGCCACCCTCCTCCACAGGCAGGGGGGTTCGGCACCTTGTAATTCATACATTCATAATCCACTCGACCGCCTCCGGGCTCCGAGACGTAGGGCTGTTACTTCTTCCGAGAAGGGCCTGAACTCGTACATCCTTTGTGCTTACAACCTCTCCATAGCTAGGACCTTGCCTCTCCATACCTACCCCCCACTCTACTGTCAGGCTTAGAACCATGACACAATGACCTCCTCATTTTCATGGCCCTTCGAGATGCTGCCTTCTGGCCTAGCACGATTATGAACATATTTCTTCAAGACTCCCATGAACCTCTCAAAGGGGAACATATTGTGTAGAAATGCAGGACCCAAAATGTTAATCTCTTCGCAAAGGTGAGCTAGGACGTGCGTAATTGATACGGTCACTGCAGGTATTCTTGTCATTCCTCCATTACTGTCAAGTAAAACATCTTCCAACCGATAGACTCGCTATGAAAACAAGATGCAAAATTATGTGGTTCCCGCTCTACGTCATAAGAAGATCATGTGTGCTACAGAACAGAGGGGGGTCTTAGGTGTGAAGCCTGTTCTATATGCTACTAAAAGGAGATGGTCATATGCTCTACCGATTGAACGCAACAAGATCGCTACAAACAATTCTTTTGTTTGTTCGGTTGCTCCTCAGATCGTGCCTCAGGAGGAAGTGAAGCCCACGTTCAGAACACCCTGTGACTACTTTTATCTAGGCCAGCAGAGTGAAAGTTTGAAGGCTGCACCATCAAGTTAATTTTAGTGTCAGCCTAGAAATCATACATGCAAGTATACGTACGTGTGTCCTTTTTATTTGCTTTCCACAGTTTGTTCAGATTCGGTAGTTTTCTTTTTATTTGCTACATACAATTTGTAACAGATGAGGAGTCCTCATCGTTTCCTAGTTCAGGTTGGGCCTGGCCCAAGTATTAGGCACCACCTATATAAGCAAGGGGTGCACCGCTTTGTAAGGGCAGGTTTTAGTTTGGAAGGAAATACTCAGAAAATGCATCTGATGGATGCGCCACATCCATGCTCTTGCGTCCCTTATTAGGGTTGATATTGCATCGTGTTTCGGTGGAGTCGATCGTCAAGACACAAGCTCCATTTTGGTTCTAGCAATTTTTCAAGGGTCAATCCACTTTGCATTCTTTTTCCCTCTAGTTCTACTAGCTCACGGTCTCCATCAGTCTAATTACTCCATCGCCGTCGCCGCCGCTAATCGCCGTTAGCTTAATCCCTCCATCTATCCTAGTACTACTACACCACGTCTGTACTTCTGATTCATCCACTATATTTCATCTAGCTACTACATACACCTGCAAGCATATCCTATCATCTATTGTTTACGTTCTTTGCTGCCAACCCCATTGCTACCTGTCTGTGCGTGTGGTGAAAGATTGGGCCACCCAAAAAATCGTCTCAACGCTATTTGACGCATATCAGCTGGTATCAGAGCGCGCCAGGTTTATCACTGCACGCGACGTCAACCGCAAGCAAGCGTGACGAGGATGAGGTGCGGGAGGATGACGGGCCACCGCAATATGGTACCGATCTGGACCCAGGTGTCCGTGCTATGTTCAAGCCTACATACCAGCACTTTGACAACCACATGAAGGCCCTCGACGCGACAGTGACCGACGGGTTCCAGGCCATGCAAGCAGCCCTCCGTCGCCTAGAGGCAAGGGCAGCCAGCGCGGCTGCTCCAGCGAGGGAACAACATGCCCTGCAGCAGCGAGCACCTCGACATGTCCGTGACGTGGACGTTGCCAACGACGACAATGATGCTGAGTCCGAGGATGGTTCTGATGCTCGCTGCGACTTGCCTCGCCGACCACGACAGGATGCTCGTCCCCGTGATGATGGACCAAGGAGGCGCTGCGATGAGGACGAGGACGAAGGTATTGGTAAAATAAAAATTACTATACCTTCGTTCACAGGCAAGGCCGGTCCCGAGGAGTATCTTGAGTGGGAGATGCGTGTGGAGCAGATTTTTTATAATCACCGTTACTCCGAGGAGCAGAAGATTCGTTTTGCTTCTCTTGAATTTTCAGGTTATGCATTAATTTGGTGGGATCAGCTCAACCGCAATGACGCACAACCAAAATCGTGGCGTGAGATGAAGCGTACAATGCATGCTCGCTTTGTGCCAGCTTATTTTCAGAAGGAGCAACACACAAAGCTTCGACGTCTTGTTCAAGGAGCCATGACGGTGGATGAGTATTACCAACGGATGCAAGTTCTGATGATCAGAACTAATGTGCATGAGTCTGATGATGCTACAATGTCACGCTTCTTTGAGGCTGAATGAGGATATACGTGACCGTATTGATTTGATGCAGTATAATGATATGCAAGAGCTTCTTCATCAAGCGGAGCGTGCCGAACAATGGGTCAAAGCCAAGCAAGTTTCCAAAGGTCGCACCAATTTCAGCATGGGGCGACATTCCTATTCGCATGACGATGATAATGTCAAGCCAGCTTCATCCTATAGGTCAGCTATTACCGATCACAAGGACACGAGCAAAGAATCAATGGCAGCGAGCAAAGTGGCTTCAAGGGCTGATTCAAGTGTGCAGTCTGCTATGTGTACTAGTGAGATTGTTTATTACACATGTGGAGGTAGGGGACACAAATGCATTGATTGTCGGAACAAGAAATAGTGCTCCTTGTTAATGATGGATATGTTTTCGAAGACAAAATTGACTCAGAGTCTGATGAGCCCAAGGAAGGGGAAAGTGAATCTAATCCTATCATGTGCTATCCTTTAGATTATGATGATCTGCCATGCATCATGGTGCAGCGAGCTAAAGAGGATCAAATTCCAAGTTCGGGACAGCGGTGGAAAATTTTTCAGTCGCAATGCAAGATCAAAAACAAGTGTTGCAAGTTGATTATTGATGGAGGGAGCTACACCAACATCATAAGCAAGCGTGTGGTGGATGCTTTAGGACTGAATGCATGGCCACATCCGCAGCCACATTGCATTGAGTGGTTGTACAACTCCGGACGTTTGAAGGTGACTCACAAGGTACACGTAAAGTTCAATATTGGCACATATTACGATGAGGTGATTTGTGATGTTGTGCCAATGGATGTGTGTCAGTTGCTATTGGGTCGTCAGTGGCAATATGATCGCAATGCTATACATGAGGGGAGGTCGAACACTTACGTGTGTCGAGATGTTGGCATCAAACGAGTGTTGCAGCCCATGGGTAACAATGCTATCAAGATTGATCATGTGTTTGTAGACAAGGAACTTTTGAAGAGTGCCCCGAAACCGACGACGGTTTCACTTAAAGGGGGAGAGGACACTAGTAGAAAAAGGACCTGATATGAGGAACATTAGTACCGGTTCGCATATGAGCCGGCACTAATGCGCCCATTAGTGCCGGTTCAAATGACTTGGCGGGAGGTGACCTTTAGTTCCGGTTCTTTAGGAATCTTTAGTACCGGTTTGTGCCATGAACCGGTAGTAAAGATGCTGGTGCCCGGCCAGCACCTTTAGTACCGGTTTGTGGCACGAACCGGTACTAAAGAGGTTGTGGCAGGCGCTATTTTTAGTCCCACCTCGCTCCCCTAACAAGAATTTGACCACCTTAAGTATGTTACTTCTCAAACTATCCCAAACATTTGGTCTTCATTGAACTCTGTGTGTAGGATCTGTGGCTGCAATAGGAGTCTTTGCCGGTTCTTAAATCGGTGGTAGATTCCTATTGACGATTTAGATTCTATACAAAAAGATCGTTGATGATCAATGTATTTTTTATATGTACTTCTGTGTAGCAGTAGCGCGTTTTGGCTGAAAGGCGATACTGATCAATGTATTTTTTCTGCGTTCAGATGCACAATTTAAATATGTTATTTTTCAAACTATCACAAGCATTTGGTCTTCATTGAACTCTATATATAAAGAAGAGGAAGAAGAAGCAGAAGAGGAAGAGGAAGAAGAGGAGGAAGAAGAAGAAGAAGAAGCAGAGGAAGAGGAAGATGAAGAGGACGATGAAGAGGAAGCAGAAGAGGAAGAAGAAGAGGAAGAAGGAGAAGAAGGAGAAGAAGGAGAGGAAGATGAAGAAGAAGAGGAAGATTAAGAGGAAGATGAAGAGGAAGCAGAAGAGGAAGAAGAGGAAGAAGGAGAAGAAGAAGAAGAAGAGGAAGAAGAGGAAGAAGAGGAGGAGGAGGAAGAAGAAGAAGAGGAAGAAGAGGAAGAAGAAGAAGAGGAAGAAGAGGAGGAAGAAGAGGAGGAAGAAGAAGAGGAACAAGAAGAAGAGGAAGAGGAAGAAGATTAAGAAGAGGAAGAAGCCCAGGAAGAAGAGGAGGAACAAGAAGAATAGGAAGAAGAGGAAGAGGAAGAAGAGTGTCGGTTGTCAAAACCGGCGGATCTCAGGTAGGGGGTCCCGAACTGTGCATCTAGGCGGATGGTAACAGGAGACAAGGGACACGATGTTTTACCCAGGTTCGGGCCGTCTTGATGGAGGTAAAACCCTACGTCCTGCTTGATTGATATTGATGATGTGGGTATTAGAAGAGTAGATCTACCACGAGATCAAGGAGGCTAAACCCTAGAAGCTAGCCTATGGTATGATTGTTGTTATTGTTGTTATGTCCTACGGACTAAAACCATCCGGTTTATATAGACACCGGAGAGGGCTAGGGTTACACAGAGTCGGTTATAATGGTAGGAGATCTATATATCCGTATCGCCAAGCTTGCCTTCCACGCCAAGGAAAGTCACATCCAGACACGGGACGAAGTCTTCAATCTTGTATCTTCATAGTCTTGGAGTCCGGCCGATGATGATAGTTCGTTATCCGGACACCCCCTAGTCCAGGACTCCCTCAGTAGCCCCTGAACCAGGCTTCAGTGACGACGAGTCCGGCGCGCATATTGTCTTCGGCATTGCAAGGCGGGTTCCTGCTCCGAATAATTTGTAGAAGATTGTGAACACCAGGATAGTGTCCGGCTCTGCAAAATAAATTACACATTCCACCGTAGAGAGAATAATATTTACACAAATTCAATCTGCTGACGTATTTCGTGGCATGACGTCACACCACAACCAAGCCTTTACTTGAATCATTTTTATTATACCGCCTCAACGCGTTTAGTGAAGCAGTTTCCTTGGCACGTCTTGTCGAAGCGGAGATCATGTTCCCCTCATTCCAGGATTCTCATCGATACGGGCGTGGGTAACCCAACCGCGCCCGTTGCCACGCCCCCTCCATCTAGGGCGAGTTCTAAACGGTCACGGAGACGGCTGTTGGTATTCTCCCCTTTATAATGAGACCAAGGCCCGTTCCGTTTCTTCAATCCTCAATCGAATCCGCCCCTCGCCCCGAGTTCCAGCACCCAGGGCTCCAGACTCGGGCACTTCAGACCTTCGACAATGTCCGGCTCCGCCCTTCAGGGCCGGTGGATGCCCTCCTCCGTCACGGAAGAGGACGTGCTAAAGCTTAGGGACGCCAGGTACTTAACCTACGAGATTTCGCATAGGTTGCCTGCCCAAGGGCAAGTCATTCCTACCCCGGAGCCTGGCGAGAGCGTTGTGTTCGTGCCTCACCTCCGTCGGGGTTTAGGCTTCCCGATGGATCCCTTCGTTCGGGGCTCCTGTTTTACTACGGGCTGGAATTTCATGACCTGGCTCCGGAGTCTATCCTCCATATCTCATCATTTATTGTCGTCTGCGAAGCCTTCCTCCGCACTACCCCTCACTTTGGTTTGTGGCTCAAAACCTTCAATGTGGAGCTGAAGATGATTGAGGGGCGTCAGGCAGAGTGCGGAGGGGCGGTTATAAGCAAGAGGGCCGATGCTCCATGGCCCGAGGGCTCTTTTCAGGAGGAGCTCGGTTTGTGACAACAGGAGTGGTTCTATATCATCGCTCCCAGGGGCAGCAGGCAAAGGCCGCCGCCCGCCTTTCGCCCGGGCCCTCCACCACGGCTGACATCATGGGTCAACAAAGGGTTCGACTGGGGGCCGTCCAAGGACGTACCCCTATTGCAGGGCCGGATTTGAGATCTCCAAGAGAGGGAGATCAATCTGGTCGTAGTGACGCAGATTATGCTGACTCGGCGTCTTCTGCCCTGCAAACGTCGCCCCCTCCGCCTGTGGGAGATCAATCCGGAGGGACCACGAGCTCTCCAACACTTTATGGGTACAAAACCCGCGGAGATGTCCAAACTGTTCTTCGGATTACAAGAAGTGTGTCCAGACTTGACCGAGGATGCTGGCCTAAGATGCAATCGCCCGGGTACTCAAGTAAGTAGTCCTGTGACCGGATATATCATCCATTTATTTATCATGGATTTGCCTTTTAACCGGCTATCCCTTGAACAGGAGTGGATAGCGCAAGCAAAACTGATACGGTGTCCGGCCCCCCTCCCTGAGACCACACCGGATCCCGTGTTAATCAAAATGTTGGAGGTTGCGCCTTTGGAGGAAGGTGAAGGGGGGAATAGGGAAACTACCACCTCTGTCAAGGAGGCTCTCAGTACGGGGGGAATCAAGAATCCCTCCCTCCAGGGGGAGAAGAGGACCACTTCCGAAAACCCGGAGGCCAAAGCCTCGAAGCGGGGAAAGAAATCTGCACCGGAAGGTCCTGTGCCGGGAGGAGTCCCGGCCGTACAATCTCCCCAAAGGAATCAGCCCTCCAGCGAGCCGTAAGTAGAAAAAAGGGAAGTTTTATAATAAAGGACATCCCTATTTTATTTCTAAGGATAACCGAAGTTTTTACCTTGTAGTTCGGATCTCAGCCCTTCCCAGCAGAGCTCATCCTCAGGGGACCTTCGTCCGGAGATGATGGAGAGCGAAACGCCTCCATTTGCCGTCCCATCAGGCGGGGCGGACGACCCTGAGGTGTCGTCACGGAGGATCTCCCCGAGTCCGGCGGGGCCTGGGAGTTCGGCACCCACTGGAGTGTGGCCGGTGGAGCTGCAGGGTTTGCTCGAGAGGGCGTCTCTCTCAGAAGATCACCGCGCATTAATGAGTGCGGTGATTGCAAGGATCTCGTCCGCCGAGAGCGGGTTGCATGAAGCCGTCGGAAGTTTACTAACGGGGTTTGAGGTACGCAAAAAATGACATACCTTTTGGACAGTTTTGCACATAGAGTGTGCCCTGTATAGATAGTAGCCCCTGAGACTCGGTATGTTGTCGAAAGTGACAGCGTGCCGAGGATCATTATCTCAGTTACGAAATGTCGCCTTTCCTATGCAGGTGGCGGAGCGTTCGGTGGCCAGCCGGACTGATGGAGTTGCCGAACTGAAGCGGCAACTCGACGTTGCGGATGCGGACATCGCGCTGGTCAATAAACGACTTGACGAGTCACAAGGTAGGTGGTTTCTCCGCGGTCACCTGGTAAGGGAGATGATGCCCACTCCTTACAACATGTATGCTTGATGCATATGGTGCCGCTGCTGTGGAAGATCTCCGGGCAGAACTTGCCCGAGCCAAGGAGCAAACCAGAAGAAGTGATGCGGCTGCCTCGAAGGCAGCGGAGGAGCTAAAAGCCGAGAAGGCTGCTCACTGCCGAAGCAGGGAGGAAATGGTCGTAATGGCCGTGAAATTAAAAGATGCTACCGACGACTATGGGGTTCTTGAAAGAGAACGCCAAGCGGAGCAAGAGGGCCTGAAGAAGGCCACCGCCGAAGCCAAGGATGCTCGTTCTGCAATGCGGGCTATAAAGGAGGAACTGCGTCAGGCCGGAGACATTGCGGCTGGAAAGCCCTTTCTGTTGCGTAGGAAGTTCACGGATCCGAAGTATGCTTAGTTGGGCCAGTTGTGGAGTGCGGAGGATCCTTATCTGGATTTGGCGGCGAGTGTGGCGGATGCAGTTCGACACTTCCGAAGTCAGAAGGATCATGAAATGGAAGAGCTGTTTTGGTCTCAATTCCATAGTCCGGGGCGTCCACTGCCGTTGACCGATCAGTTGGCTGTGTGGGCTGAGCTGAATAGATTGTCCGGACTAGCCATGATGGATGCGGTGGCTCATCTGTGGCCGGAAAGGCCCAAGCCGAAGAGTTATTTTGGTTTATTGTAGCAATTCATTGGGGCGGTGCCGCATATCAAGGCGATGAAGCGGTCGGCCTGCATAGAGGGTGCACGGATGGCTCTTGCCCGTGTTAAGACATACTGGGCGGAGATGAATGCCACCGATGTTGCGTCCCGGGGTTCGGACGAGAGCCGATTACCCACCGAGCACTATTCTGAGGAAGTCCTGCAGGGCGCTCGTTTAATAGAGTCGCAGTGCTCGAAAAATGTCATGTTCAAATGACGTGTATGATTTGTGAGATTATATTTATAATATAACGACTTTTTATACTTGTGCGTTCAAGTATTGAAATATCTCCTGTGCGGCCGTTAATGTATATGTATTTATAACCTGAAAGATGTCAGTCTTTGGCTTCAGCCCCCACGCACATAGTGCGGGGGTGTTTGCAAAAAAAAAGTGCATTTTCATACTTAATCTAACGTCTTGGTCCTGTGAAGGAGGTGATAGCATAGGCAAACTAGGCAACCGGACTATAATGCTTTATCACTTTCACTTAGCCATAGGAGCTCGATGGTGGGGCTACGATATAGCCCCTAAAGGCACCACGCTCTCCGAACTCAGGGCACGTGTGTGCCTGACCGGGAAGCGGTCCTTCGTCAAAACGGAGGAATTCTAAACATTCCAATGGTCGATCGAGTGGTTGACCAGTCTCTCGCTATATCATGATAGTCAGTTTTCGGCTTTCTCTACTGAGGTGCTCGCCCGGCCGAACCGGGGCACAATTGCAGTAGTTCTCCTGGTGCCGCGTTAGCCGATGGAGCGGAACGTAAGGCGGCAAAACACAGGAGCCGGGCAAACCCAACATTTGACCAAAGACATGATTCGGAGCTGATGCATATAAGGCCTAACTCGAGACGCCGAACACTCCCTAAGGTATTCGGACTTTATGATAACGGGCAGAAATTTGCCCTAAGCCCCTAGTGTCCAGGCACAGGCAAGAACTTCTGACGCGGCCGATGCCAAAACGCCAGCCTCCTCCTCGGTTATGGTAGGAAACCGGGGGATGAGTATCAACAAGAGACAGTAAGAAAGGTTTACGCAGGGTCTTAATCTGAAAAGAATCCTTGTAACGGGTCCCTGCTGCACGTCTGCGCCTGTGTCTCCGTTGTGCTGTATCCTGGATGGGTGTAGCATGTGGTTCATCTGTAAAAGAGAAGAACTTAGTTTGGAAAAAATATCGTGCAAAAGATGTATTTAAAACAGAGTATGATTTGGAAGATGAATAAAATTGAGCTTTATTGGCTCTCATTGTTTATACATGCAGCCCCTTGTAAAGAGATATGCGGCTGGGAAGCCCCTTGTTTATTTGTGCCGGACTCGCCTAACCGTGTCCGAGGTCTAAATGACCTGTTTTTAGGGGCTTTGATCAGCAAGGTTGGATTAATGTGCAGCTGTCAAGGCAGTCTCACGTTTTCCGTGGTCGAGGAACACTCGGAGTTTTCCCTTTAATGAGATTATGCCGCATGGACCGGGCATTTTGAGTGTAAGAGACGCGTAATGCGGTATTGCGTTAAAGCGGGCGAAAGCTTCGCGTCCCAGCAGTGCTTGACGGCCACTTTTGAATGGGGCGATATGGAAGACTAGCTTTTCGCGACGGAAGTTGTCGGGTGAACCGAACACAACTTTTAGTAGTATAGAGCCTGTACACTTGGCATAAAGGCCTGGCGTCACTCCTTTGAAGGAAGTGTTGTTATGGCGAATTTTTGTAGGGTCTATCCCCATTCTGCGGATGGTGTCCTGGTATAGCAGGTTTATATCGCTTCCGCACAATTTATCACATGAAGTGAGTTCACTGTTTTGACCTCTAGTGGGAAAGTCTTCTGTGCTCCGGTCTGCTGCTTGTGGGATTCGTCATCGTCTTTGCTTGGTGTGTCGAGCCCCTTGTGTTCGTCGTTAAGTCGGCCGGACTGCTTGAAGATCCAACAATCTTTGTGGGTATGGTTTGCAGGCTTCCCGGGGGTACTGTGGGTTTGACATATCCTATCCAAGATTTTGTTTAGGTTGGATAGCTCGTCACTGTTGTCCTTAAGGGGCATTGTTTTGTTATTCGGCCGAGAGCTTTTGAATCTGGCGTTGACCGCCATGCTATCTGGGCCGCTTTCCTTATTCCTGCGCTGATCTTTTCTGCGTCGTGATTTCCCATTTCCATCCCTGACCTCGGATGTACTCGGGTCGCTGGTGCTGCATCTTGCTAGCCAGCTATCTTCCCCCGCGCAAAAGCGGGTCATGAGGCTTGTTAGTGCGGCCATTGTTCTTGGTTTTTCCTGGCCGAGGTGTCTGGCGAGCCATTCATCTCGAACGTTATGTTTAAGGGCTGCTAAGGCTTCGGCGTCCAGACAGTCGACTATTTGGTTCTTTTTGGCGAGGAACCTGTTCCAGAATTTGCATGTTGATTCCCCGGGCTGTTGAGTTATGTGAATTAAACCGTCTGCGTCCGGAGGGCGGACATAAGTTCCCTGAAAATTTGCTCGAAACGCATCCTCAAGCTCTTCCCAACTTCCAATGGTATTTTCTGGGAGGCTTTTGAGCCAATGCCAAGCTGGCCCTTTGAGCTTGAGGGGTAGGTATTTTATGGCGTGGAGATCATCTCCTCTAGCCATATGTATGTGTAGGATATAGTCCTCAATCCAGACTCCGGGGTCTATTGTTCCGTCATATGCCTCTATGTTTACGGGCTTGAATCCCGCTGGAAATTCATGATCCAGCACCTCGTCGGTGAAACATAGTAGGTGTGCGGCGCCCCTATATTTAGGTGTGCTGTTATCTTCAGACACTCGGCGGGTTGTGTTGCTTTCAGGAGCCTTCTTTTTTGGCCCATAGATGGACCTGACCGGGCCATCCTTTTTGCGTGGATCCTTATTTGGATCGTGTGCCGGATTATGTGCGGTGCCGTTTGCCGCTCTTAGACTGTTATCTGGTCGTCTATCCGGCCAGGCGGCCTCTTTCTTTTTTGATTGTGGGGGCTCTACGGCCTTGTCGTTAAATTCGGGCAACAGCTTGCGCTTCGGGTAGCTTTTTGCTTGTTGATTATCGCCTTATTTATCTGCGGTCTTGAGTACTTTGCTCCATCTCATTCTGAGTACGTCTTCCGCCGTTTTGAGCTTTCTCTTTTGCTTCTTCAAACTCCTTGCAGTGGCAAGAGCCTTCTGTGCAGGTTCTTATGCTCTGGTGATGTGTCCGGCGTGAGATCGTATGGACTATTGTTTTCGCCGGGAATGGGATGCTCGTCCACTGGTTCGCCCTGCTCTACGGCTGGGTCAGTATTGGTGCCGTCGTTATCGAGGCGGGACTTCGGGCGGTGCTTGCGTCGCTGTTTTTGTTGTTTTTCGGGGGGAATTATCCTTCACCGCGTCCCGTTGTTCCTCGTTATCGCTTCCTTTTGGTGTATCCACCATATATACGTCGTGAGTTGAGGTGGCTTTCCAGTGCCCAGTAGGCGCTAGTTCTTGGTCGTCTCCGGCATCGTCGTCCATACCGTCGATGTCTTCGGAGTCGAAGTCTAGCATGTCGGTTAAATCGTCGACAGTGGCTACTAAGTGGGTGGTGGGTGGGCCTTGAATTTTTTCATCGTCCGCATCCCAACCGACCTGACCGTAGTCCGGCCAGGGCTCTCTTGATAACGAGAGACATTTTAGCAAACTTAGGATGTCGCCAAAAGGTGAGTATTGAAAGATGTCCGCAGCGGTGAACTCCATGATCGACGCCCAATCGGATTCGATTGGAGGGGGCGCGGGGGGTTCGGAGTCCGGCAAGGAGTCCAGCACCTTGGAGTCACGAGCTTCAGAAGGGACAAAGTCAGTATTCGGCTCTATCGCCGTAGAGGTTGCAGCCCCCGAGGCGGTGTCTAACCACCCGTCCTCGATCTGCACAACCGGCTCCGAATCGAGGGTCGGAGCGGACTCGTGTGCGGCCTCCAGGGCACTGTCCGGCAGCAGAGCTAAATCATGCCCATCATGATAGTGTGGCGCACTCGGTTGTGGCTCGAATCCATTGAAGATCAAGTCTCCGCGGATGTCAGCCGTGGAGTTCAAACCTCCAAATCTGACCTGACGGCCAGGGGCGTAGCTTTCGATCTGCTCCAGATGGCCAAACGAATTGGCCTGAAGTGCAAAGCCGCCGAATACGAAGATCTGTCCGGGGAGAAAAGTCTCACCCTGGACTACGTCGTTGCTGATGATCGAAGGAGCCATCGAGCCTATCGGTGACGACACAGAGGAACTCTCAATGAAAGCACCAATGTCGGTGTCAAAACTGGCGGATCTCGGGTAGGGGGTCCCGAACTGTGCGTCTAGGCGGATGGTAACAGGAGACAAGGGACACGATGTTTTACCCAGGTTCGGGCCCTCTTGATGGAGGTAAAACCGTACATCCTGCTTGATTGATATTGATGATGTGGGTATTACAAGAGTAGATCTACCACGAGATCAAGGAGGCTAAACCCTAGAAGCTAGCCTATGGTATGATTGTTGTTATTGTTGTTGTGTCCTACGGACTAAAACCATCCGGTTTATATAGACACCGGAGAGGGCTAGGGTTACACACAAAGTCGGTTACAATGGTACGAGATCTATATATCCGTATCGCCAAGCTTGCCTTCCACGCCAAGGAAAGTCCCATCCGGACACGGGACGAAGTCTTCAATCTTGTATCTTCATAGTCTTGGAGTCCGGCCGATGATGATAGTTCGGCTATCCGGACACCCCCTAGTCCAGGACTCCCTCAAAGAGGAAGAAGACGAAGAAGAAGAAGAAGAAGAAGAGGAAGAAGAGGAAGAAGAAGAAGAATAAGAAGAGGAAGAAGAAGGAGGAAGAAGAAGAAGAAGAATAAGAAGAAGAAGAAGAGGAGGAAGAAGAAGAAGAAGAGGAGGAGGAAGAAGAAGAATAAAAAGAGGAAGAAGAAGGAGGAGGAGGAGGAAGAAGAAGAAGAAGAAGAAGAAGAAGAAGAAGAAGAAGAAGAAGAAGAAGAAGAAGAAGCAAAAATATTCACAAAGAAACTAAATACTGGTTCGTGGCACGAACCGGTACTAAAGAGGTTGTGGCAGGCGCTATTTTTAGTCCCACCTCGCTCCCCTAACAAGAATTTGACCACCTTAAGTATGTTACTTCTCAAACTATATAAAAAATAAATAGAAGAAAATAAATAATGCAGAAAAGAAAAGAAATTATATAAAGCAAAAATATTCACAAAGAAACTAAATACAGCAAAAAAACTACTCAGAAATAAATATAAGAAAAAAAAGAAAGCAGAAAAGAAATAACTATATAAAAAATTACTCAAAAATAAATAGAAGAAAATAAATAATGCAGAAAAGAAAAAAAATTATTAAAAAATGTTGGGGCGCTGCCCGGTGGGCCTGCCAGACCTAGGGTGTGCAAATGCAGGCCCAGAAGGGCCAGCAGGCTCACAGGGCAGCGCGCCCTATTTAGGCCGAGAAGCCTGCTATATAGAGGAGTTCAAAAAGGCAGGCGCGACTGGGTTTATAAACCAGTGCGGCTGCCCTTCGCTCGGCGAGGTGGGACTAAACATAGCGCACCGCGCGTGGCAGCGCACGGCCATTAGTACCGGTTGGTGGCTACAACCGGTACTAATGTGTTGCCCTTTAGTACCGGTTGAAGCCATCAACCGGTACTAAAGGCCCTCGTTTCCCGCCGCTTGGGTTGGCCAAAATTGGCCTTTAGTACCAGTTGGTGGCTCCAACCGGTACTAAAGGCCCCTCCTATATATATGGCACTTACGAAAAATTCAGTTATCGTCGCCACTTCATTCCACTTCTCGCGCGAGTCTCGATCTCCGACGCCGACGCCGACGCCGACGCGCCGCCGTGCCGTCGCCCCCGCCGCACGTCGTCGCCGTCCCTGGCGCCCT